>NW_027466471.1:11102500-11262500 GCF_050575085.1 Anarhichas minor | reverse complement strand
TTTTTTTTCGAAATTCATTCATTCATCCAATTAACAAACGTCACTGAGCGACGTCACTTAGTATGATAACTGTACATGATCGTCATCATCATTGTATTTCTGTCTGCACGTTGATCACGCAGTTGCTAGCTGTGAAGCTAACGCTAGCTATACAGTAGCTCAACACCTGTGGCTCAGGTGCGTCTCGCCATGGAGTCGTGTTTCTACAGGTGTGGAGAAACTATTCAGTTCGCCTCAACACAGAAGAGTCCTGCATGTTGTGAAGGTCCATCAAATATATCCAAACCTAATTTTCCTCAATGGCAACAACAACATATTCCACCTTCTTGCATTTTCAGTGCTTTCCCCTGAGGCCAGCCTCTGGGTTGTGATTATTTTGTCACAGAAGAGCTGAGAGGCCTACCTTTCATTGCTTTCATTGCCGGGCTCTTGCATGTTCAACCATCCTTCTTGCTTTAACTTTTAGTGCTTTTGGCAACATTCAAATACTCTGCTGTATCGTCTTCTGGGTCACACTGCCCTTTGTGCACTCAGAGCGTTTTTTTACCCATCATTCATTCCCATTAAGTTAACTTCCAAAATGTCTCTGTTTCCCAGAACATCAACACACCCAACATTTGGATATTTCTGCACTATGAGATGGGTATGAAACAGTTAACGATGCCAAACCAGGAAACCCCTGAACCACCTGTGTATGGTCCACACAAAAGGAGAGATGGAGTATTCGTTGCAGCAGTTGTTCACCCGGTCTGACCCAGTTTTCATAATTAAATGGTTCACAGCAGAGTGAAGTTAACCTTCATCTGCTAACACTACTATTTGTCAAAGCTGTCTGTAAAGTTTAAGTGACCTCACAAATCAGATATGATAAAAAAACAACTTCTAGCTTA
Organism: Anarhichas minor; assembly: GCF_050575085.1. NCBI lineage: Eukaryota > Metazoa > Chordata > Actinopteri > Perciformes > Anarhichadidae > Anarhichas > Anarhichas minor. The sequence continues at coordinate 11,261,610 of NW_027466471.1, read as the reverse complement.
ATATGGTAATGCACCCTGTAATTGCTTGCAGTAATTTAAATGATAAATGTGACACTAAGCTGAACCTCAAGGATGATTGTCTATAATCGACTATGAAGGAGTGAGGGACTCACTGCTCTTCTTGCCAGTATGGAGGATTGAGTGTGGATCCTCTGACTGCAAGGCAACATTTTGACTCATTATGCTTCCTTGCACTTCCAACAGTCATACAGTAAATGTCATCCTAAAATATGACTATTTAGATTTGAACATGCTTTACTGATTGTACTTGTAGAAAAACCTGATCAAAACCACATTCAGAGCCCATTTCATCCCATGCTACAGTCTATTGTCTTTACATGTCAGCAGTGCTATTTGACACGTAGGTACAGTAGCCAAAGCCCTTCTGCTGCCTGAGATAGTCGTGAAAGGAAAGATGCCTGTTGCCTCTCGACCCTCTATTAATAGTCCATTATGTTGTAAGGTGACTGTTTCCCCTGAAGTAAAGGTAGCCCGACGACATCTGAGCACAGAGGCAGTGAAGAGCACAAGTTATCCCCTCCACCGATGTCTGCACATTTCTACTGTGAGGGAAGTGAAAGGGTAGCAGTCAGACAAATGTGACAGCATGTTAATTAAACTGTCGTCTTTGTACGTCAAGTGGTTATTGTGTTCTGCAGAACATTTATTTGTCTTGTCCTACAATTATGAGACGATTATGCAGAGAAATAAGCCAGTTTTAATATATATAGCCTTACGATTACAACTCTCTGTTATAATAACACTTAAGTTTAGTAGTTACACTTTGTGTACAACAACATTGTCAGTATTTCTGTGGTCTTTGAAGTTGAAGCACTGAGATACATGTAGCTCCCTTTTTGTAAAAAGGATTTAATAATGTCACTTTGAATAAGTGTGTGTAAGTATATACATTACAGGATTAGATGGATAGACATTCCATAAGTGGTTAAACTCTATTATCATGGGAGGCTGCACTTTAGCCCAAGCGACATGTCGCATTAGATGCAGCCTAACATTCGTTGACCAGTTGTTTGATTTGCAGTGTTCAGTATCTGTTTGCCCTTTTTAACAGATCAGTTTGTATTGCTGATACATCATTAGAGACTGACATATAGAGGTCTGGCCAATAACCTGAGAGATCCCTTTCATTCCTAAGGCGTGCTGATGTCAAAGCAGAGGCTTAGCGCTCTAACGTGTTGCTGAGAAGCCAAAGGGCGATGGAGGACCATAATCAATGCTTTGATTCTGTGAGCAGACTGACACACTCAGCTCTTGCGTCTGTTAAAGTGTAATGAGTTTTTACAGAGATTCAACATTGCACTTGTTGTTGATTACGTTTGGCCCTGACATTGCAAGGCTGGCTGTTTTTATATCAGCCTTGGTGTCTCATCTGCTTCAGTTTAGATCCTCTGAAATGGCCTCATTGAGCAATTCTCACCAGGACGTGTGACAAGACCTCTGTCCTCCCTCCCGCACTGCACTTCTTTCACTTTTAATTTCTTAATTGACTTTTCCTCCCAATTTTAATACTCTCAGCACATACTTACTCACCTCTTAAAGCAAAGCCGGCCTGGTGCTTCAGGGAAGATTATGGAGCATTAAAGCCTTGAGTGCAATTGGAGCTTCCGTATCAGTGAATCCAGCCTTGGCTTTCATAGGCCGGCCATGTTTTCTTCTCAGCTGCAGGATAGTAACTAGATAGTATCAGTTTAGGTGCTCAGTGGGGGGTTCGGTACCGCTTGTGTCCCTTTATAAAGGCAGGCTATTGTGTTACTGCTGGCACACTCGGCTCCCCCGGTGCAGGGAGGCGTGGTAGAGCCTGGCCTGAACCCTGTTAGAGTGGCACATCAGAAGAATGACTGGAGCAAGGGATGTGGACGCCGTGATCTAATCTCATTAATAGGCTCTTAGTTGGTCTCAGCACAAGGCTACAGTGCGTGTGTGTGTGTGTGTGTGTAAAATCGTCCCTGTGTCCGGCCGGTGTGTGTTTTTATGTAAAGGTGAGAGCAGCAGAGTCAAATTAAAGAGAGCAGGGGAGTCTGGCCACGTTCTCACCATCTCATTGTTTCCGTCTTTCAGCAGGTCATGTCATGCTGTCCATGTTGCGGTATCATTTCCTTGGATTCCTTGTCTCATGTTTCCTCTCTGTCTTCAGCACAACACGCAGCGTTTCTCTGGCTCTCTCCCTCCATGTCTTGTGATATTTCAGCCCCCAGCCACAACAAAACCTTTCTACATTCTCATGCTCTGGGTACTGTGTCCTATTTCCTCTGCCTGTCTGTGTGTGTGTGTGTCTCCTCATGCTTATGGCCGTCTGTTCTGTGTTGTTCACTGGTTGTTGTTCTGTCATTACATGCTCCAGATCGGTGGATTTGTGTTTTATGAGGATATGTGCACAGGGGACTGACAGGTAAAGCTATTCTCTCCTGGCTCATGCAGGACCCTCAGCTGCCCCCCCACTCACCTTCCCCTACTAGTGCCTTAACGCTCCTGTAGTCTCTCTTTCCCAGCTTTTGTAGTTTCCTTGACTGTATATTTCATGGCCTTTGCATGGCCTCGCCTTCCCACAGGGCCGAAGCGATCGGTGTGGGTCTCATCTTACTCATCAGCAGCACACTCCGTATGTTAACCCCCTCACACCCAGGACTCTGAAGCTGAGCTCGGGCTCGGCAAGGCCGAAAACCGGGCTCCGCACAGCTTCGCGTGGCCCCAGTGCGACATCGTCTACACAACCGATGCGTACGGAGCCCCGGCAGAAGAGTGGTACACTGAAGTGCTTGTTCTGGATTGGCATTATAACAAGACCTGACTTCAGCCAGTAGAAGCGGTGTGAGGGAAGTCGCTGCCTGGCAGAACTTAAAATGCACTTCAACTTCTGACTTAATAAGGCGGCAGCCACCTTGTCAGTGTCAACCGAGACCGGATCTGGCCTTAAGGTTTAGTGCTGCTGGGAGGCAGCTGCCTGTGGCGGTGAGAGCTCACTGAGGATGAATGAACCGACGTTAGCACCCACAGACGGCTGCATCCACGTGATTGCATGGCTGCATGCTTCAAGGTGGCTGTTTCTAAGAGTGTGGACGGGCAATCATGTGACACCGGGGGTTGAGGACGTTTTTTTTTTTGTTTAATTTGAAACAACCACACACCACAGCATGTGTTTTCGCTGATTAGCCGCTGCTCTCTGGTTGAGGGTGTTAATCAGCAGAATCAGCTGTCTGTGGCTGGAGCGGAGACCTGCATACGCTCAGCTCTCTGTGGGGCTCTCTGTTCCAGCCTGCTCTGCAGCTTAGCTTCACAGAATGAGAGACAGACAGCTTCCCACCACACAATCTGCAATGTTTGGCTTGAATCTTCTTCTTTTTTTCAGTTAATCATAGTTGTAGTAACTCTTTCCTAACAGGAATCATGTATGAAAACCTGACACATGATGTAGAATACCTACCACATGATTATGCTAATGATTACATTCTACAGTATATTTCTGTTTTGGACGATGTACAACTGCAGTTGTGTTATTGGAAGATGCTTTTGGAAACACACGGCCTGTACATTTGGCTTAGACTGCCGCAGTAGACGCACAACACTCTTGCTCTTTGTTCTAATCTCTTGCTCTGCTGCTTTGGCTCTCCTCCCCGCTATCTCTCTTTTTTTTTTAACAGCTCTCGCACTCTGTTCTCTCTTTGTTCACGCTGCTATTCGTTGTTTGGTTTTGCGAGCTACAGAGGCTTGGAGGCAGACAATGGCCTTGTTATCTACACTACTGTGGCCCACTGACTGTGCAACAGTTGGTGTTGGTGGAGGCTACACAGAATACCCACAATTCAGCACAATTGCAGCGGGGCAGACAGGCCACGCTGAGTGAATTAGAAAATATCCAATATTCTTTTTAACAGTAGCTAATACAGGTTTAGGTTTCATGCATGGATGATTGTGCTACAGAGAAGGTGCATGTGTAAAGTTAAATAACCAAGTGCTTCCACTGCTGCTTGGCTTTCAAAGTGAATCCTTATATAATCTGTGGCATTTCTCTGTCCCTCCTAGCCTCCCTGCTTGTGCGTATTTGCCGTAGGAATGCCGATTGTACTACCTCACCTGCAATACTCTGACTGACAGAAAAGTCCTTCAGCTCTTCCTTGTTTTCTCTCTCTGTCTCTTTCTCTCGCCTGTTATTTGGTTGCAGGACGCAGGCAGAGATGGCCCATACGTGCCGTGGAACAATCAACTTGGCCACGGCACACATCGACACGGAGGACGCCTGCAATATTGTGCTGAGCAGCGGAGGCCGCACTTACCACCTGAAGGCCAGCACAGAGGTGGAGCGGCAGAGATGGGTCACGGCTCTGGAGTTGGCTAAAGCTAAAGCCATCCGCATGATGAACGATCAGTCTGGTAAGGGCAACCGGAGAGAGCGGCTACTAAAATGGAAAATATAATCTGCGTGGAATGCTTTTTACAATCTAAGTGCAAGCTGTTAAAGTGTAACACACCCATGAGGTTTAACCTTGATGAATAAAGGCTGGGCTGATACAGTCTTGGGTAAACATACAAGTTAGTTCCAAGGTGAAAGGTGTGTTCAGCACTAGTCCAGCATGTTGAGCACGGTCCTCAGGCCAGCGAAGATATTTGGATATATTTGCTATTCAGCAGGTGTTTCATCTCACCGCCCTCCTTCTTTAATGTAATTCAGATTCCAGTAGGAGCCAGGAGAGGGCAGCGCTGTCTGCTTAGTCGAGTTGGAAAACACACTGGAGTAGTATGCTAATGGTACTGTGGAAACTGGGCTTCCATTCAGCCTGACAGCAGATCACTCTCCTTTCCAAGGGGACTTGTTCTTCTATGGTTGTATTGGGTGTTGCAGGTCAAAGGCTGTGGGAAAAGCCTTGGAGGACTGTTTTTTCTTCACTTTTTTTTTACCCTAGCATCATCCCAAGGACTCTCTCTCCGCCCCAGTCTTTTGCAGACTGGGTCTACAGAGACTGAGACAGGCTATATTTTCCTCTGGCCTCAATTTGAAAGCCAGATCACTAAATATAGACTGTGGGAGCCTGTGAGTGCTTTTTAGCACACCACTGCCAGGAAGCAACACAGTAATGTTGGTTTATTTTTATTTTGAACAGGGAAGGCTGTGAGAGACAAATATGGTGTTGGAAATATCCAGAAATGTAACTGTTGTTCTTTGTGTAAACATTGGGTGGCGCTGTACTAATAACCTGGGCTCAGGTACAGTATGTAGGTACTGAAATCACTGTCGTCGGGTGTTTCTGACCCCGGAAGGGCAACGGGTTTCGACCGCTGTCGTGGTAACAGCTTTTGTTGTCATTCTGCAAATGGTGCGTTTGATTGTCGGTGGAAGCAAACAGACTTGGTTTTACGAAAAACGCAAAGCAAAATGAACAGACTCTCATTCTACAAAGAAGAACATGTCTGTAAATGTTGTACTTAACTCAGCGCACATCAATGGGTAACGTGTGGTAACGTAGGCTTACAGCCAGCGCGTCAACCGCTCCTCGGTAAAAACACGTAGCTTACACTACTAGACTGGACTCCTTCAACACATTGAATTACTTACATATTTTGTGTGTGTGTGTGCATATGTTCTGCAGCATGGTCTGTTGTCAACTTCAACTACAGTATGATGAAGCTACAGTACACCCGCCACAAAATGATTTTCCTTTTTTTTATATATATATATATTGTCCCCTTTTAAATAAATTTCTGTGTTGAACAAACCTTGCACTTTACAAAAAGAGCATTTCATCAGGCACAGAATATACAGAAAGACATGCACACTTTTCATTTTTAATTTCCCACCAGTGTTCCCTTTTGGGCCCATTCAAGGATCCAGTTTCAGGATCTAGTAGCTACAAATGCCTTTTTTTTAAATAAAAACGTACTGTATCTGTTTGAAATGTATTGACGTGAACAGCAGCTTTTCCTGAGACAGTTTTGATATCAGGCAACCTGTTCTCAGAACAAATATGACACGACAGCAACTGCAAACTGATGCTTTTCTTCCCACCATTCTTAGCAAACTGTTGAGATTCAAATGCATGGAAACACACAAAGACACCTGCTTCTGTGTGTCTGAGATGCTGTAGAGTCGGTCTGATGCCATTCGTCACACCAGGTACACTGTTGCCTTTAAGGCACCTTGTATATATGTTAACACTGTCATTAGGAACCTCTTGAATACTTGTTCGTTCACAGCATCTCTTTCTGTACACGGTGTAAGACAACATGGATCAGTGACATTCATTAACCTGCCCTCCCCTCTCTGTCAGTGGAGTAAAGAGCTCCTATCGATCTCCTCAGCAGAGTGTAAACCCAGAGCCCATCATCTGTGTAGATGGCGACCAAAGTTATAACTTGACAACCTTGATGTAGCTTGTTGTTTATTAGCCATCTCTGGTTTTCATGTAAAATCTCAAATCCAAAAACACACCGTAAAACTCCTGTTTCAACTCCAATCTCAAGTCGCTCTTTGTCTGCATACGACTGACCTGAACCCTGAATCAATTACTTGAATTTTTCATTAGTGCTGGTGTCTCTATTTAGAAGCCCTCTCCTGTAAATTGCCCGTCCTTCCTTGAGTGCATCTTGTTCTACTTTAGGTTTAGATTGGATTTGTAACGGCTTACTGAAGCTAGTGCCTGCAGTTTGGGGCAAGCGTTCAGCAGGTGGCAGTGTTTGCCTTCACGTCAAACAGGACCTCTCTCATGTGTTTGCCTGCCTTGTTCCTGCCACGTGTTTGTGAAAGTGAGCTCACAGCCCGTTGAATCACTGGTTCCAGTGGTGGCTTGAATTTGCAAGCCTGACATTCGCTCCTATATGAATTTAACACCAGTGAAAATATGCTTTTGATGGTGATTTTTTTTGTGGAAACTGGGAAGGTTCAGTGGAAGATGGTGGAACCAGTTATCCAGTTAGTGGTTTGTCTGGCTGTAGCTGAGTTCACACAGATACAGATACAGTTGAGGTAGGCAGTAACACCAGCAGCCACAGATCCAAAGTGCTCTCTCCCTGCACCTCACCCTGATGTACCCAGCATGCAAGCTGATGTGTATCTTGAGTGCATTGATCTGCATCAGCATTGAGTCCTTGGGTGACATTTCACTTGAAGTGACTCTGGTTTTATGTGAGTTAACCAGTAGTCACGTGATTTACTTGTCGGGGTTCAGTTACTTCAGATATTTCCATTTATCCCTTTGCCTGTGTTATCTTTCTCTGATACCTCTCCTCTGTCTTTCTCTTTTTTTGTTTTATTTCACATCCCAGCATTTCCCTCTGCAGTAAAAGGTAGAGCTCTGTCCATGGTCCTGAAACAGAATATCAAGATTAGGTCAGCCTCCTCAAACAAGCTTCCTTTGTCGTTTCTTCCCCCCCCCCATCCCTCCTGGTCCTGACTGTCTCCCTGTTTTTCTCCCCCTACATTCGCTCCGGCACTAGCTCTTCCTCTTTCTTTTAGCCACCCTCTCAGTCGCGGTCTGGTTTTCCCACCCCCTCTCCCTCTTTCTCTCTCAGTAAGCCGTCTACTCTCCTTTTCATCCAGCGGGGGTTTTAGTTCTGAATGGAATGACCTGCTGCTTTCTCCAACTCTTCCCTTTTCACTCTTTTCTTTGCTTAAAACATCGCCTTTGTCCTGCAAAGTCTGGAGGGAAGAAAAGAGACGGGATAAGGCGCAGTTTTCCTCTTGTGAGTATCCGGCTTTCCTTCCGTTGACGCTATGCTCAGGAATGTGGGTGCGTGTTTGTGTGCAGACATGTGTATCTGGTTTAAGTGATTAGATGCAGCTGTGTTTACATGTTGTAGCTTATATTAACATATATTGGCGGAATTGTAGTGGATGAATCAAGGAGATCAGTGATTTTTCAATGTTGAACAAAGAGCATATACAGTAGACTTCTGTCCCAGAGCTCATTCAGGCGATAAACTGGTTTGAAATAATAAAAAAACAAACATAATTGTTGAAGAAAGTAAACAACTAACATGTACAAATGTTTCTCCATTAGCAGAGAATGAAAACACTGTTGAATAATGTATTTGATTTATTGTTTTGCTCTCATGTATACAACATTTTTCCGTTGTAAAATGGATGAATCTCTCTGCGCAGGGCAGGAGACTCGTAGGACCGAGTTAAGGCTGTGTTGGTGTTATAGTACCACTCTACACGTAATAGATAATGATTCACTAACAAAGTAACACATGTATTATGATGACAGATCTATACAATTAAACTGAGATTCACACCTACTGTATTAATCTAAATAGAGCAAAACAAGCCTGTTTTAAAGTACTGTATTCTACCACCTGCACTACTTTGAAAGGACAGATGGCATGCTTCTCATCAGTTAGTTCTGCTGCAGATCGGCTGTGTAACGAATCACTCGTCCTCATTTGTGTTGGATGTAAAAGCGTGTGGCGGCAGAGGCTGCTTTGCTAGATCAGCTCAGTCCCCAATGACGAGGGAGACGGACACGAATAGATCAGAGTTTAGTCTTGTAACAAAACAAACGGACAGAAATGATCCTCTGGGTGCTTTTCTATCTCTTTTTTTCCAGCCATATTCAACTTCTGTCTTCCTTTTCTGTCTCTTAAATGTGAACGTAACAGCCAAGTGTCCCTGTGAAATCAAACCCTGGCTGTCTCATGATGGATTTGACCTCTCTGAACTCACACTTCCTCCATAAACTGCACTCACCCACCATCGATCTTGGAGTTACACGCCACCCGCTTCCTAAGCCACTGATCTGACTTGCTCTTTGAAACTCCATTGTGTCTATGTTGTTGTCTTTGTCCTGTTTCTACTGGGCTTGCCGCCTGTTTTATGACTTAATGCTGCCGGCATTTTACATTTTTTCCTCCTCTCTCTTTTGTCTTATTGTATTTTGAAACCACTCTATATGTTGAATGGACTCTAAAATGTCCCACCAATAGGTGAGTGATGTCTGGACAGAATAAGGATGGCACTTCAATCTCTTTTTATCATGCAATGGCACTAAAAACGGCTTTCTTTTTACTTGCAAATATCTCCGTGCCATTACATTGCAGACGTGGTTTGAAGGAGTTGTGATGGATGTTGTGACCACAGCCTCTCTCTGAAAGAGCAAACAACCATTTTACAGTTGGACATATTGGTTTTTCTTTAGTTTTAGGTATTATTTTTCGCTTTGTTTGATTGTTTTACAGTTTTACTCTCGTTTTAGTTAACGCATTTTGTTAAAACATTTTAGTGGTGAAATTTTTGTCCTTTTTATTTATTTCAGTTTTTTAAGCTTTCTGAGGATAAAGTTGTTGCCATCTTTAAAAATAGACACTTTTTATGGTTACAGGTGTTGTTCTCATCTATTGTGAGGTTAGAGGAAAAAGGCACTGTTTACCTGTTTATACTCGACTGTAATGTAATGGTTCACACACACTACCGCTGCTTCTTGACAGTATGACAGGAAAGCGTCAGAACACCGATTAGATGAAATGGTGGGTGGTAGTTGTTTACTTTTTTACATTTTTTATCAGAGCTGATCGGACCAAACCTTGAATATAGAAGATATAGAATCTGTTTCCTTGCTGCTTGTTATTAATTGTGTGTGTGTGTGTGTGTGTGTGTGTGTGTGTGTGTGTGTGTGTGTGTGTGTGTGTGTGTGTGTGTGTGTGTGTGTGTGTGTGTGTGTGTGTGTGTGTGTGTGTGTGTGTGTGTGTGTGTGTGTGTGTGTGTGTAAGCTAGATAATATGCTTTGAATAATGTGCTTGTATTGGTCTTGTCTCTGACATGGCTGTCTTGGTATTAGACTATTGTTTACTCAATTAATTGGATATATGAATGATACTAATCATGCATCATACAGTCAGTGTACAGCGCTATTGAAGCCCTGCATTGTTACAGGATCCACGCTGCTTTACTGGGATTATTGTGCCGTCCTTTGTTGCACTGGGATTGCTCTTCTCTTCAGTGGCTGCATGCTGCATGAAACTTGAATTCATTAATGAGCTCACATTGTGGCCCAGACAGTCGACACCCATTTTCTCCCTGTCACTCGCTCTGTTGCCTTTCTGCTTTATCAGCAGTATGTTGAGAAATTGAGAACCCAGATGCAGGCAGGTCATTAAATCTTAAATTAGGTAAATGGTGTGCAAGGCGGTCAGCTATGAAAATAGAGGTTCAGTTTCCTCCTTTTTCATCCTCTGGGTGGATTTCGCTGGTCAGGTGAAGCTGCTTATGCCAACTAAGAGAGCTGAGAGTGTTTTTCCCACAGCACTGCAATCTGCCACAGTGGGCTGGACACGGTTTTGTTGCTGTTGAAAGGCCACCACTGTTGGAAGCTCCATTCTCTGTGAGTAATATTCGTTTAAATTATCTGTCTGGCATTTTATGCTACGGGCAGTGAGTGATGAAAGCTTTTTTTTCTTTTAATGAAGTTTCCCTTTCAGCCAAACTCAAAGCAATAAACAGAGTTATTTGTGAGCATCTATGGATTGGTTAGTTCATACCAGTGGAGCCGGTGACGTGTTTGACTTGATGATGAAGATTGTCAGAACGATAGAGAAGAAGTCACACTCATCGGTGAGGACAGCTGATATGAAGCAGGTTTATAAAGAGGGATCAGTCCGTTCATTCAGTTCACAGAATAATACTTGGTGCATTATGTCGTGATAATACTGAACCAAGTCTGAGTAGACGCAATTGTGATGGAAATGCCATTTTATATGGCTAAAAACACTAAACACAGAAAAAAGTAGAAGGGCACTTGGAGAGCGCAGACCTCCACCAAGGCTGTTTCCATAAGTGAAAAATATAGTTTGTATCCGACCCGCAATTCAGATCTGCTCTGAAATATAATGTGTTCTTCCTTAGCCCACGCTTCACCCTTTCATTAAGTTTCATGATAATCAGGCCAGTCGTTCCTTGGCGGAGGTAATCAACGACTTAACAGGTTCTATTCAAGACATCTACAGTCGAGGCAGCATGTGAACCTTTGGTATAACACTTTCTGTGAAAGGAACTGGACCTGCAGTTCATTATTGAAACCATTGCTGCAACTACAAAGGTGCACTTAGTAGAAGCAGTCAATGGAAGTATAAAACCGGTAATAAAAGGTGTTTTGAGAAAGTGTGAGTCATCGCAACCACGAGAGATCCTATGCAGCCATAACTGGGCTCCCAAAATATTATGCAGTTTGCTGCAGCAGAAGAAGGCGAAGTTGGCCGCATTCACGAAACACAGATGTGCAGACTGAGTCACGGACTCACACAGTCACAAACACGATCGAACACATAACCTCTTCTCGGGGTTATGCCTGGTGGAGATAAGAAGGTAAACGACTGTAAGGCTTGTTGAACTGCAAAGCACGTTTTAAATCTTTGAAGACGCATATATGTAACATTGAAAACAATACACTGCAAATGAAGTTCAGGACATTCAAATGTATTGTTTTGATATGTTACATTAATCTGACCTCATACAACAAAATGTAAAGACATCTGTTTAGGATCTGAATCTGGTCAGGTCTCACATTATGATAATGACACGCTAGCACAAAAAGAAGTAATAAGTAAAAAATAATTTCCTCCACAGTCTTTGGAAAGTCGGAGTCCTGAACTCAAGCCAATTAAACTGTGCATGCGAGACATCCCACAAATACCACTGAACTGAAACTATACTTTAATGAGCAAATGTTCAAAACACTGCTCATCTCTGCAGCTCTGGTCAGTGACCATGGGAGCATTTGTTTGAGGTTATTGCTAATAATTAATACTTAAGTAGCATCTTTATTCAGGACACAGAAAGGTACTTTTATCCGTCGCACAAAGATGCTACCTGGACTCCAGTTTTTTTTGATGACTAAGATCAATCCGGGCCGGATGATTCATTGCCCCAGCATACCGAGAGTCAACTGTAATTTCACTGCAGCGTCGGGCATCGACATGAATGTTGCGTCTGTTTGTGAGAACTAAACCATCAAGGGGACGCATGGGTTCTCTACTGTGAGCCAGTGCAGGCTGACGCAGGAAACAATTACTCTTAACTCTTACATTAGTGGTTAATTAAAGGTCTTCCACCTCCTTTGGATAGGCGGGTTGTTATCGTACCAAGAGGAGCGTCGGCCCATTAGGTGGTCACAGTGTTGGCATAATGTGGTCTTGTGGCATGGATCAATGGCCGCTGCTGCTGCTGGAATTGACACAGCAAAATGTTTCTAAAAGGTCTGAAACTCAGAATGTTATAATGACTTTCTTCCCACAACGAAACATTTTTTCCTGAGATGTTTGAACTGGTTTTAATGAGCTCGGTGCTTGTGCATTCAGGCCGTGCGGAGTGTTTGGGTTCCTGGATTTTCCTGCACTAATTTGCTGAATGAAACTGCAACTCGTGCTCTTTAAACGCCCCTTACACTTTAGTTTGTCCCTCAGATGGGTCGGCCTTCGTCTGTCTCATCCAGTAAACAAACAGGGAAATGTGGGGCTGAATTTCTGATGAACTTTGGGATTTCAAAAGAATATCATTTCATATTTTGGAGCAACTTAGGTTTCACTCCAGATTCCAGTGCATTTCTTAAAACGTGATCCCTCTCATGGAGATAATATTGTATAGATTGGAGCCACCTATGTTTAGAAATAAAGGTGCTGTATTTGTTGTAAAAAGGGAAATGTCGTTAATATAATTTAGATGCAATTTAAAAACCCATTTATTGTATGTGTGTGTGTGTGTGTGTGTGTGTGTGTGTGTGTGTGTGTGTGTGTGTGTGTGTGTGTGTGTGTGTGTGTGTGTGTGTGTGTGTGTGTGTGTGTGTGTGTGTGTGTGTGTGTGTGTGTGTGTTGGTACCTGAAAGAACAGTCTGACTATAGATACTGTATAATCATCTCTGTGCTACTTGATAATCAACACATTTAGTAGTTTACAATGTGAAATCAAATACAGCAGTATTACAGTTCTATTAAGCACCACATGGGATTCAGACAACTTCAACAGTGACTTTATTTACCCACACATCATCATTTTTATACACAAAATGCAGCTCAAAGTGTTTAACATTAACAATAATGACTGAAAACCAGATGACAGAAAGAACAGAGTATTTGACTACAACTTAAAAATACACCCAAAAAGCCCGGATACCCCCACACAGAGGCGTCTGTATGCACCAGTCAGTGTTGGCTCTCTTTGCACGGCTAAACTCAACAGTATTGAAGAAAAGAAATGATGAAGGTCAAGTGGGAAATTATTTGAGGTTTCATGCTTCGACGCCCCCCTTGAACATGCCCCGGGACATTTAGGGGATGTTATTTATTTACCGTCCAACAATCTTTCCTCGTCAGCACTTCTCTCGCCTCACTTACAGTCCTCAGCAGCCCCCCCCCTGTTACCTGTGTTTGCTGTTATCGGGTGTTTTGCTGAATCAACACGCATTGCACAGCAGACAAGCTTCATGTGATACTGTTGCAGTTTTCAATCAAGGGAGGGACTCTGCATACTGTTGGCCACATTTCCACAGCTGATTGTGTGCATTGTATCCATGCTGTTGCCCATGAAAGAAGGACTTGGTGTTGCATCATGAAACGGTGACAGCCCGTGCTCTGCAGCTATGGCCCGGAGGTATTAATGGCATTACTGATAACTTTAAGCTGTTAAATAGATTTGTGACTCGGGAGAAGCTGTCTTCCTTTCACTATCACACCTCTATCCAAAGTGAAGGGTTTCCTGTACAACTAACATTCAGTGATTATTGTTAATAACACCCTAAAGAGTATGTTAAGGCCATTGCCTCAACAACATTTTAAAAAATCTATATAGTAAGCAATAAGCATACAAAAATGAAGGCCCTTGGAGCTGAATATTTCATGACTAGAGGTAATTAAAACTAAAGCCGTGGTCAGAAACTCATAACATATTCAAACACGAGATCACCAGAACAAGGTCTGAACAAGGTCTGAACAATAATGTCTGAAACAATGAACCTTTATGTCAATGATGATAACTATGCGTTTTTTTAAAACCTCAGCGTATGACATGTACTTGCTTGCGCTGGCTTTCTTTTCATACGTTTGTCTGGATTAGTTACAGTATAACCTCTAAACGTTGAGCTGATGGTTGGTTGGACCGACATTAGATCTCATTGGCTGTTGTTGCTAATTTCAGTTTATGGGATTCAGATTATTTAAATGGTAGTATATTTAGATTAGCAGGGGATTCACAATACTGCTAATGTGATACATTTGGTTTGTCGTCCAGCCCTTCGTCTGGGTGATAAATAGTTATCACAATTATATTAAAAATATTTTCACGATCACATTATAACCAAAGTGATCAAAGCATTTAACTGTCTTCCATTGTTACACATTACATGAGATCAAACTCTTCATACTTTATGTGTAAAACAAAAAGTTCAATAACAAATTTTGATTTATCTTTTATGATAGCTTGCTCTAAATCTAGAATTTGACAAACAGAACAAATCTGATCGGATAGGACACGGTCGTGCTGTACGTCATGATGTGATTCAGCTGAAAGTGAATGAGCAGCATTTTTATGAACTATCGGCACTGCCCTACTTGGAGCTCACAGAAGCCCACAGTAAACTTGAGGAGAGGGTGACACTGAGTTACAGTCTGGTGGTGATATGTACACTGACGGTAATATTGGAAAGGTAACCTTCACCTGCTTTGAAAAGGGAGGCAGTGAGGGTTGTTACTGCAGCTCAGGGGGAACGACAGTATGCATGATGCTGTATTGGTTGAGTCACACTGACCCGTCTGCAGGAGGTCAGATAAAGTGGTCCATCAGCGGCTGGTGATCAGCACTGTAAAGAGATTCTGATATATCAGAGGAAGGACATGTCAATCAATGACGTATGTTTTATTTGACCTTTTGCACTTGTTCTAGAATCTATATGTTGAAACTTAATCTGAAATCTTTTCATCCCCTGCGTTTCATCATACATAATCTCCTGGTGGTGTCGTTTTAAAGTGACATAACATTTACTTAATACCATCTCTGCCATTTCGCTTTCCTGAAATAGTTAGCTTTGTCTGTCTGGCTACGAAAAGCAGCAATGCATTCTGGTCCTAGTTGTGTTGATGAGTGCTGGCTGCAGAGTTCTATCTCCTCTCTGCTTCACTCACTCTCTCTCTTCCTCCCTCCCTCCCTCCCTCTCTCTCTCCCTTCCTCACCAATCTGCACTGCACTGAGAGAAGCATGTGGAGGAGAATTGTAAATGTGCCGAGCTCTGTGAATGTGTGTATCCCGTGTGCGCGAGAGTTTCCGGAAGCAAGGGAAGCAATGCACGAGAGGAGATAGGAATTACAGGAGGGAGCGCCCGGCATCGCTCCCCTGTCTGTGTACTGTATGTACGTGTGTGAGTATGCATGTATGTGCGTGCACGCTGCAATGCTGAACAGGGAAAGTCGCTGCCTCTGTCCCCTTCTCGCTGGGATTATGTAGAGGCCAAGGGCAGCGTTGCGTCTCAGGGAGCGTGGAGTGGGATCAGGCCTGCAGAGAGTGGGATGAAGGGCCGGGGCTGCTGGGAGGCAGGGGCGGTCCGCTCCCTCTGCACCTCGGGCTGCCTGAGTAAAGTCAACCAGGGTCAGTACAGCTATGGCTAAACATTAGCAAGGAGCTGTCACACTCCTCTCCATCTGTCCCATGACAAAACATTCCTCATCCGGCTATCTCCTCCTCATCGTGTGTCTGAGAGGTAGCTGTCGTTCCTCCATCCGTCTTCCTCTCTCCCTGGCATCTGTCATCTGTCGCCATGGATGCTCGCATCACTGCAGCCTCCCTCAACAATGCAGCGCCTCATGCTGTAAAGAGAGCAGCGTGTCCTCTCGCCTGCGCTCCTCGCTGCATGCAGTCCCCGTCTCCCTTTCGCCTCGTTCTCCTGTGCTGCTCTCGCTCAGACTCATTTCCTCTCTCCTCTTTGCGCTTGCTCCACCTCACATTTGCATATGGATGAGTCTGAGCCTGCCAGGCCTACGCGTTGTGTTGGCAATGTGCATCTGTGTTCGCATATATTGTGCGTATAGTTCATTGCACCGTCCGAAAGTGTAAAATGTGACCTGCTGTGTTTCCCAGGGTCCTAAAGTGCAAATGTGACAGTGGTGAAGGATTTTTTACACAGAACAAATCTATATTCTTTTACTGCTCATGGCAGGTTAATAGAATCCTATAGTGTGTGTGTGTGTGTGTGTGTGTGTGTGTGTGTGTGTGTGTGTGTGTGTGTGTGTGTGTGTGTGTGTGTGTGTGTGTGTGTGTGTGTGTGTGTGTGTGTGTGTGTGTGTGTGTGTGTGTGTGTGTGTGTGTGTGTGTGTGTGTGTGTGTGTGTGTGTGCGCACTTTTGGAGGAACAATGAAAAATGGGTTATCTCACATCGTTCCACCTCTCTCACTTCATCAGTTTTCTTGCCCATGGCGGAGTTGGACAATGTTGAGTTGAACAGCTGTGCTCTTAAGCCCTGAGCGCTCTGTCTCCCTAGTTTGTTAACTGAAATTAGTTTGGCATTGGTGGTATACGCCATATTGTTTTAAGACTTCTCATAGGAGGCTTCTGCACACTCTCTGCCATACGAATGTTGGGATGTGATTAAGTTACACAAAGAAAATAAGTCGGAACCAACATCACAACTCTGAACATCGATCCAATAGTCTGAAATCCTTCAAGGACATTACACCGTAGTACTAGCTGCTCTCTTATAGCGTCACAACATAGTGTGATGGATCAAAGGCCTTCATAGGACATCCTGTATGCGTGTGTATCAGCGGTAATATTCAAATATGAAAGTGCTTTGAACTTGAGTATAATAGTTGGGTTTATACTGGCATTGCCTCCATTGTGTGAGTTTGTCATGTTTAAATCTGAACCATGGATATAGAAAATAAATGTGCATGAGTGTTGTGTTATGAGTGTTGTGTTATGATATGTGAATACTTGTAACTAGTAATATAAGACATGATGAGGAGTTCTTGGCAACTTTCTTCTTGTCAAATTGGCTTCTACATAAAAAAAAGTTGAGATGACCCCGTTTTAAAACAATGGAAGTTTAAAAACTGTTGAACTGTTACTAAACTTTTACTGTATAACAAAAAATAATTCTAGATCGACTTGTTCATTGTATCCATGTCCATAAACAACTAGTTCATTTAGCTGTTTGTAGAACGAACAGATCGACACAAAACAACTGTGTGGGTGTAAATCAGAGCAACACAATCAACCGAAATAAAGACCAGTTCTTGGTAGAACACAGTTAAATGTAAACAAAGTTAAATATAACAATTGTTAAGCGTTGGCTCAGGGCCAGTAGAAACGACTTTAGCTCAGTTAGCGCCGGTTCCAACTGGGCCGCTGCTTAAAAAAAGTAACAAATAAAACAGCCTGAATAATGAGATGCTCCCACTCTGGGAGGCTCACACATGCCAAACAATCATATCTGGTTGACAGCCATGTCATTGTCACTGTCAGGAAGGCAGTGCTCCAGTTGTAGGCAGGAATTGGGGTTTGTGAAAAATAGAAGAGGAAAGCAGAACAAGAAAGAGACAGAAAGTAACTTCATGTAAGGATTCATTCGTAATGCTAACAAACCTGATTGCAATCTTTCGAGCCTCTCAAACATTTTGTGACTTTTGTCTAATAAGATGGAAGTGACCATGCAGTTGTGAAGGTCCTATGGGCATGTACTGTATCTACTCTATGACTAATACACCCACAGAGAAAGTCTGCCTCTTCTTCTATTGATCACAGAAGTTGTGTACACTTTTGCCCTCGTGCCATATTTTGTAGTTTTGTAGTTTTCAATGGAAGCAGCAGTTCTTGTGCATGGATTTTGTTTTTTATGAAGCTGAAGTTTGAGTCGGTGACGATCAGTGGCATCTGAAGCCTGGCAATGAAATGTTCTCTTGAAAATCTCTCTGTGTTCTCGGGTCGCTGTGATGAACAGAACTATTGTGTGATTTGTGGACGTGTAAAACCGCTGTTGGAACATGTGAGATTCCACATCACTTTGATAAACGCATTGTAGTGAGGTACGTCTGTGTTTCTGACTCGCATTATCAGGGTGTTCAAGAAGAGACGGGGACCGTAAACCAACAGTTTGTTCTTTTCAACTGAAAGCAAAACTTTTGCTGTTGCAGTGCTTCGTAGGAGTGGGCAATGTAGATAAAATACAAATGTAATCATTATATATCGCGATATAGTTATGAAATGCATAAAATCTTCCAAAAATAGGTCTATAGATAAAATATGCAAACAGGGTGTGTCTGTATTGGATGTAGTGGCCAGTGAATTAAATATTTCACCACATTCATTTTAAAATCCAAATTCAGTCTTGCTTTAAAGCGATCCTGCTCACAGGATCATCCAAGGATGTGTTCGTATTATGTTTCTTTGCCGGTGTAAATTCATGAGCGACTACTTTAAAACTGCTACACACACACACACACACACCATGCTACACACACACACACCATGCACCATGTTAGGGAGATGCACCTGATGTACTGTATCTCTGTCATTGAGACGTGTCTTTCAAAACGTTAACATTTCCATCTTCATTTTATTGCCTTGTTTTACATGAACCAGGGCAGCTGACAGCACAGACCCTCCTCCTCTCACAGCCTGATCAGCTGCGTGTGCGTGCATGTAAATGAAGGAGTGGTGTGTGAGCATGCATTCAGTTAATGTATGCTTACCAGTCTCACATTCATGGGCTTTAATTAAGCTCTTTGCCTTCCAATGATTACAAATCTCTCGTGCTGTAGATCTAGTGTAAATCAGACAATGAAGAGATCACTGCTGCTTCAGATGGTAAACACAGGCTTCACGTTTAGCTTGTGATTCATTGTCTGTGGAGAAGCACACTCTTTTTACTACTGCAGTCATTTCCTGTGAAATCCTGTCAGTGACCAGACTTGTGTAAATGATCCCAGTTAGTAGTCTTAGGTTGTGCAGTAGGATAATGAATGGCCTCAACCTTCAGACTGGAGGAGTTATGCAGTAAGCCAGAGCTATTTGCCTCTCACAGGTCTGATGGCCCAGCTGGGAATTCATAAAATGTCCTCGGCACACCAGAATATCAATCTACAGCTTAATAGTCAGCAGTCTGATTGTTTTTCTTTTTGTCTATTCTTGCACATTATAAAATGTTACTGAATTAAGACACATTGCCTAGTTGCTGCAGTTTGCTGTTCATCTTTTCTTTTGTTTGCTGCTTATTGGGAGTGTTCGATTGGAAACACTGCCGGAGCTGTGCTGCAGAGCTCTGGGGACAGTGATGAGTTGCACTGCACAGTTTCTCATTTGCTCGTGGAGAGCTGAGCGCCGTGTTACCGGGTTTAACCTGCCGTCTCCTCTGTTTGTCTCCCTGTGATGGATCTCGGGGGATGTATGGTGCCGGTTAGTAATTACCGGCGAGGATGACACTCCATGGGACGCGTCTTCGCTCTTCATCTACCTTGTTCCCTCTTCTGTTTCTGATACACCTTCACATATTCTCTTTCTCTGTACTCCATCATAACAGTCAGCTGCAAAAACAGTCATCTCCCTCTCACTTTGCTGTCAGTGCTGAAAGAAATATCTTCCAACCACAGGCATAAACTCTCTGTGGTCTTCAGGTTGTAAATGCATGAAGGCTGGATAATTGGAATCAATATCTGATGATCATGATTGTTTAATTAGGGTTATGATTGATATGCAAAAGAAAAACATCTGGAGCCCTGAGCAATAAAAAAGTGATGTGGTGTCAACTTAGCTTTCCCTGTGTATGAAAAGTGTACATTTGGTTAAAGCCAAAGGATAACAAAGTACCACATACTGTACAATAGCATGAGATACTTACAAAAACTAAGGTAGTTAATACAACAGCACTGCAATAGTATTATTACTATTACTAAATAATAATAAATACTAAATAGTATATTTTTGCTAAAACGGTTTTCCAATATTTTTTCGTTCATTTTTATGAATGAGGGTAAACTAAATATAAGAACATTTATAGCGCTGTTTAATTCCAAAAGCACCACAAACATATAAATGGTAACATAAAACAACCATCAAGTTGAATCAACACCACTCTAATGCAGTTTCAACAAAAACTGAACATTGTAAGATTTATGAAGGTAGAAGTTATAAAACTCAATCTTCTAGAAATTGCGTTTGTATACAAATCATTTGCAATATGTTTAGCAGGAAACATGATGCCGCCCAGATTATGTGGGGTTTTAGCTCACCACAGTGAGGAACCTTTGTTAATTAACACATCTGGCAAGTACACACTGTTGATTTAAAATGTAAACATCATTCATTTCACGTGTTTACCTACAACATCCGCTCTTGCGATGCATGATGTGCTTGTATTTTATCGTTTTGTTTCGACTCTCACAGCACTTGTTGTAGAAAGATCATGATCTTAGTTTGATACATTATTATCATTTAAACTACAATTTTTCAAATGCCGCATTTCCCTAAAAAAACCATTGCCTGGCTGTGATCCAAAATAGAACTGGAGATACAATTATTATTATTACCATATAAATGTAATTCCTAGGGGACAGAGTATGATTTATTGCAGGTCTGTTGTATCAGAATAAATTTATACAGTATGTTTATACAGCTTATACAGTTTATACAGCATTGTCAAAATGATCTGTTTGAATCACCATTCATCCTAAAACAACGTAGTCTATGCACACTAACAAGGGTCTCATGTGTGCATTCATGAGATTTAGTAATGAAATTAAATTTTAGGGAGAATCTGAATTCTGATAGTCTTCTAACAAAGAACAGACATAGATATGTTGTTGCTGATGCCATGTTCATTTTCTCTACAGTCCACCGCATAAAGTTGACTCTGAACTGTAAAAATGAACTCCAATAACCATCAGTAATAAAAGTGAGCTCTTTCCTAAAATACTTCTGACACTAGTTTCCCCTCTGATTAGTCCTTATATGTTCAAATACCATCTGTAATCCAGAGAGGCATGGCATTTGTGCCATGTGCTCGGCTGCTCGACGTGCACGTCTTTCTGCCACAGGGTGACGTCTTGTCAGCCGAAGGCCTGGCTCCACTGATCTGACAGCCAGTCCTCGGGGACGGGCAGAGAGAGAGACGAGCCTGACAGTGGGACGGCAGCGAGACTACTGCTCTCCCAATTACGCTCTCCCACATCTTATTCTCCTGCTTCCTGTCTCTCGCTCTCTCTCCCTCCCTCGCCCTTTTACGCTCGACACAAAAGATAAAGAGGGAACGAAGGGAGGAAAAGCGACAGCATGCACATGCTGAGGACGGATGGAAGATGCATGTGTGTTTATGTGTTGGAAGTGTTGTGATTTGATGAGCTGCGACCTGTAAACTAACATCCCAGCTTGCTTCAGACACAGATATTTGCTTAAATTATATCATCAACTTCTGAGTAGGAGGGTTCAGTAGAGACACCCTGGGAAGAGGCGTGCACGTGTGTCTATGCAGGGTGTTCTCTGAGAGGGAAGCGGGGAGGTAGACCGCCCTTGAGGCATGCCTGGCGTGGTAATGGGCTCCTGCCCTTGCCTCGCGGTGTCGACTTCGCTACGGAGAGCCATCCATCCACATCTGTTGTTGGGAAGGAAAAGGATGGAAATGTGAGGGGGCGAGCTAGGCAGTGAGTGACGGTGATGCACAGAGAGCATAGAGTATTTATTGACACAGCTTTATTGTTAAATGCAGTCATCACTTTTTATTCCAGGTCTGAGTGATATACACTTGATAGAATATGTTTAGCTTCAAGGGTTTTCATCTCCAGTAATCAAACTTGTCCGGTAGTGGTTGACATTTTATCGATCCTACGTGGATCTGGCTCAGTGAAGCAAAAGTAAATTGCAGAAAGGACATTTCTGACACACTTGTGGAGGCTTCATTTAGATTAAAGACACCTTTGTGTACTGGTTTCTCTTTGCCATTGAAGGGTGTCTGAGCAGTAGAGCCAACATACTAAATGTGTGTTCTTGCAGCTCGCAACTTGTCTCAGTGAGGATTAGGAAAGAAAATTCAATTTGCAGGTGAAGTGCTGTAAGCAGAGTCTCTTCTAAACAAATACGCGCCGGTGCATGTGACAGTTTATTTTTAAGTGGCATTGCTTGAAGCTGCTGAACTCATCGGTAAAATGAGGGGGAATAATAAGAGCATGGCTTTGATCCTTTCCCTCCGAGAGAGAGGGGCAGCAAATCCCAACGTTTAATGTCCTGTTTCACACAGGCTACCAAGGGCAGGACGTTGGCTTTGTAGAGGTCTTTATAATTATATGTGATCCACATTCCCAAATACTTTAACTTTTCAGCATTGATTTTAAACAGGGATGAATAGAAAGGGGGACGTGCCTCCCCTTCTGGTGGACCACCATGGGACCTTATTCTGGTAAGAAATATGTATCATTACATTGGAGCTCACTTATTGCAGTATTATGTGCGAGATAAGGTCCCTTGGGGGACACTGGAAGTGTGGGGACTCTGCCTCTGAAATAAAGGAGACGTTCTAAGCAGTTAAGTTAATGAACTAAGTGTCTGGGAGTCAAGCAATCCTGCATAAAGCCATACTTTATACTCCTGACCTCCACAGTCAATTCCTCAACGGTTATCGGTTCAATAGCATAAATACTTCCTGTCATGTACCCATTTCAAATTAAAGAAAGCGGTTATTGTTTGTTTTTCACAGCAGTCATCAGGGTGAAATAGAGAATTTTAATCCAGGATATAAAGTCATTCAAAACAGAATGTTTCTAAAGTGTAAAAATGGTAATCTCACTCCGACTATATACTGTACATGTACATATATGAAATTTGAGTATATGAAATTTGAATTAAAAAGTCATTTTCCAAGTTCTAGTTCTGTGTCCTTGTGTCAGTTGTTCTCTTATCACGTGGCAAATATATGTCAAAATATAATTTTTGAATATTTTTGTATGAAAACTCTTTTCTTTTCTTTTAAAATGACTCATTTTGAACTCGGGGGGGGGGGGGGGGGGGCGTACACATGAATGTATCTGATTTGGTGGAGGCTTATTGTTGCCTCGTGGGAGGAAGTTCAAAACTACATCAACTGGCTAACTAACTTATCCGTGTAAAGCTACTCTGTCATAGTCACACTTTATCAATTCAAGGCTTATTCCATTACCCTGTCCGACTCTCTGAACATACTCGCCTCTTCCACTGTCTCTTGCTTTCCTGTGCACTGCAGCTGGACACACCTCGGCTTTTGCCTCTTCTTCCCCTGCCTTTCTCTGCAGGGACTTTATTGCAATTCTGTGTGATTCAACTTGATTCCGACTCTATTGCTGGCCGGTAACGTGTGGATGGATTTCTGATCCATGTTCGCTTTTGGGTTTGTTGTTGCTGTAAGGTTGCTCGGTTGACCTTTGGCTGGGCTGATATGTTTTTGTCTTGGCCCTTCTAACGGCCAGACGGTTGTGTCCCTCTGAAATCCTTTTCTAGATGTTCACATGTTGTCTCTGACATTTTAGCTCAGTTTGTGTGCTGCTTCTTCCTGGCTGAACTTTGGTTGCCTTTTGGGTGAAAATGGATACCCGGGAATGCAAACATGGTGAGGGATTGTTTTCTTTGCTTCTCTTTGTCCCCTTTGCTCACCCTCACCTAATGTCTTCCTTCTCTCACTCTTCTTTCTTTTTCGACTCACAAATGTTACTCATTTAGAGGAACTTGTTCACACTATTGTGCTGCCGTTGATTTAACAAAGATACATTAGAAAGCAGTTGTTTCTAGGTGTCAAGCATCAGCTCCTCTTAACAATAACTCCAGTGTGGAGATATCTCTGTGCTGCTTATTTCTCAGTAGAGCTTAACATTGCACTGGCCAAAAGGTCTTGGTCAAATTTGAACTCGGTCTATTGCTGTTACATGATGTAGTGCTGAGCCTGCCAGGCTACCAGCATGCCCCAGGTGGAGATCCGTGATATTCTTGCGTGGTGTACTAAAGGCTGGACAGGGGTGATGGTCTCTTCTACTGCGAGGTCACAGTCGGCTGCCTTGGTGCTAGAAGAAAGTGTTGCTGTAGTGCTGCTTCTCACCAAGACTGCGACGGTCTCTCCTATCTGCTATATAACAGACCTTTTCAATGTGACACAGCAGACTCCGTATGGTGGCGTGTAGAAGACAGCAGAGCAGCATTTTCTAGACGTTGGGGTCAGCCGGGTGGATTAATGGATCGGAGAGACTCTCACTCTGCTCTTGAACCTTTTAAATGCGTTGTCCTTGTTGAGATGCACAGAATGGTCCTTGTCCTCATGTTCCTTATTGTTCTTCATGTTCCAGCAGTAGTTTTATACGTCACTCCTCTGGTGGGATTGTTGGGATGTTATCGCTTCTCAGCAGGCAGTAACGTATCCAGAGTAAATGTGCTGACATTGAAGCTGATTCTATTAATTCCTCACAGCCGTATCGGCTTGTTTTGTTAGCGGGATTTATTGAACCACAAATACACAAACGCAGATGCTTTTATATTTGGGCATATTCTTTTGTGTGAAGTTAGATTTAATACTCGGGTGTGCAAATACTTCTCGTCTACTTTAGTTCAGAAGATCAGGAGTTGTGTTTTCTTCATGGATTTGTTCCTTTTACATTGTCACAAGGCTGTTCATGGACCTTGGTCTCACCCTTGTATATATCTGTCATTCTGTGAATCTGCTTGTGCGTGCATACGTGTGTGTAGTGCAAGGCTGACGCTGCAACACTGTTGTGTGTTCTGTTTAAACTTGAGTAACCTCTCTTTAGTGACATCCTAGTGAAAGGCAGCTGCTACCGCAAAGGCTCACGGGTATGGACGAGCTGTCTGTATTCAAATGCCCTGATGCAGCTTACATTTACGTTGGATAAGCTACTCGGGATGTCTGCAGTCAGTCAGTCATATTTAGTGCGCTGATGTCTAATGGGCGTACTTATGTGTGTCAAACAAAACCATCTGTCAAATCTGACTAACGGTTTAATTAACACTAATTTCATCAGTGGTACAAATCATTGTTAAATGTATGTAATTTATCTTTGTATCATTTAAAACAATACTATGTCTGCCTATAGCAGTTTACCACGGAGAAATGGAGGAGTTTGCCACGGTAGCTCGGGGAGTCATCTTAAATGGGAAATCTATCATAAAAAGGACGGAGTGTACTGTACGTATTTTCAATTTAGCAGCTATGCAGTTAGATATGTTTACTAAAATGACCTGAGAAAAACGTTTCTAAATTGTCTTTGTTTATCTTCTTTTTCATGACCGGTGTACTCACAAGTCCTAATAATCGTCTCTTGTTCAAGATGGTGTACGTGACCTCTTTCCTCTACCCTCCAGATGACTCGGGGGACGAGGAGCCTACATCCCAGTCGGACCGCAGCGAGATTCAGGGCACCCTGAAGATACTCGTCAGCAAGCTCGACGACCTCAGCACATGTAATGATCTGATCGCGAAGCACGGGGCGGCCCTGCAGCGTTCCCTGAGCGAACTCGAGGGTCTGAAAGTCCCTGTGGAGGGAGGGGAGAAGATCAAGGCAGTCAACGAGCGAGCCACCCTCTTCCGCATCACTTCCAATGCTATGATCAATGTAAGTAGCTCCAGCAGACCAGGCTACAAGATGCAGCAGCAGTGAGCCGAGTGCCCTGCGTCCTGCATGATCAATATGACAGGAATGCCAGTCATCTATAGTGCCCTGGTTAGTGCGTTGAGTGATGACATCACCTTACAGTGTGGCCTTTTAAACAGGAGTCTGTGGGCTGCAGGAGAGATGCAGGTCCAGACCCTGCCAGATCCTGTTAAAGCTACTTAGACATAACTATTTCTAACTTAGCTCACAGCTTAATAACGTTTCAATTCATGGTTAAGAATCTCTGCTGTATTTAATGTTATATGTATAGTCAAAAATCAGAAATAGACTTTCTGCAAAGGGTTTTACAATCTGTACAACCTACGGGAAACTCCATCCTTATATTTTGGATGTGATTTTGAAGTAAACGCTCCCCCTCAAAAAACTTTAAGAAAGAAAGGAGAGCAACGAAAAAATGACTCTTTCAAAATAACGTATTGCAGTTTAGCTATATCAGCTAATATATTTAACTCACCACATTTTCAGTTTTCACTCTGTGTTGGATGTGATAAGCAGTATACGCTCTACTGTATCTGGCCCGGGTTCATTCCCTCAACAGTAAATGCCTTTGGCTTTACAGTGTGCTAGTAGTGTATGAGAGTTCAGGGAGAGTTGAGGTGCTCGTTGATACTAGATATGATAGTGGGTAGGGGGGGAGACAGGAATAACCTCTCAAACCCTCGACCCTCCCTGCCTGGGGAGGAATGTCAGAACCTTCTGGACCACAGTTAGACGGACAGACCTGCTCTGACAAAACCATACAATCACACAAGGTTTGTCTCTTCTTCCTGCTTCTCTCAATGGCTTTGTTGATAGCATTGTTTATTCATTGTTTACTCTAGTTTATTCTTTCTCTGTGAAATGTCTGGCTGTTAGGTGTCAAATAATTCAGTCAGATTTAGTCGTGGTTAAACGGCAAGTATTTATACTTTAAGATTAGGTTTGGAATCAGGCCGTAGGACATTACTACTCCTTATATGCTTAAGTATGTGCTAATGCCGCCTATTGAGGGACTTGAGCCATAGTGTTGTGACAAGAAAAAAAACTTAAATTATGTGAAGGCTCAAAATGATGAGCCCCTTGTTTCTCTCTCTGTCATCCATTTTACTTATTAATTGGTTTGGGAAATTGAAAGTTACCAGACAAGCGATAAAATAGATCCTCTTGGACTGCCTAACACATTAAAATGTCCTTAGGTCAGCCAAGAATGTGCTTCTAATGAGAAAGAAGTGCTGCCACAAACTCCCCGTAGTGATTTGGGGCTTGTAAATGGCTCTCTTTAAGCAGAAGGCAGCGCAGGATATGGGTATTTGGATTTATGCAGCTACGTTTTTCAGCCATTGTGAAGGCATTTACTTGGATGTTACTGTGCTTTTCATGTGCTTTCCAAAGAAAACAGGCTATGCATGTAAGGAGGAGGGGTCGAGGGAAGAAGGAGACCATAACGGCAAGACACAACTGCATGTGCTCTGTGATCTGACCCTGGCCTTTGGAGAGGGTTGCATTAGTTCATTGAGTGGTGATGTAACTGGTCACGTGTGTCACTGAATCCTGACTCTCGCCCGTTTGTGTGTGCATGCTTTTACACACCTACGCACTACTGTTGGTATGGTTTAATCACATGAAACGTTACTCAAGTTCATTGTAGTCTTTGCTACGTCACTCATTCTGGACTTTTTTAGTTTGATTTCTGCATGCCCGTTTCCTTTTTTGTCAGCCTTTATAGACCCTGTTTCCCCCCCAACGGACGTCACATGCAGTCTGCCCTTGTACTTGAGACTCAGCATAAAAAAGTGGAACTCTCATACTTTTTAAGTGGGTGTTGAGTTTCATATCAATGTCTGAGGAAGTGAACCACAATGTCACATGCACTTCTAACATTTAAACTGAGTCTCAGACATCGATGTTTAGACACTTCATGCGAGACTGCTGGAGGTAAGAGTTTGATCGGATGTTTTTACTGACACATATTCTGTGATTTCCATGCATTGTTTTGAGCAAACAAGATATTATTATATTCTAAAACATCTAACGCCACTGAAATGTAACCTTTGTAAAGGGTAAGGATATTTTAGTACTATCAACATATAATACAATTGTACCATTACCATGCATATGATTTTAAAATATTATGTTATAACAATCCCTTGATCTTTACACATTAGTTACTTTTTTTAAAACATCAACAAGATGAGCATAAATCATTTGTTCAGCCTGAACTCTTCTAAACTTGTCAACAATGGTTTTGTATTTTTTACTTTTGGAGTAATATAACACATTCCGTTTTCATACAGTATTGTTGAAGAACACATTTCATTTTAGTTTGTTATGAAGTTAAATACATTTTTACTAATTATATGACCGTGTGTCTTTATCAAACATACCACTTAGTCTGGAACAGAAAATCCAGAAGTAATACCCAAATTGTAATTTCAGCTATCAGTTTGTATTGCTTCCGTTCCTGGTGTCGCCTCTCTCTATTGCTCTGTTGTCAGTGAAATGTCAGTGATGATGTTTTTCAAGACAACAAGTAAACTCAATGTGGTATACCAAATACTTTTTCATCAGAGAGATGGGTATCCTGCAGTCTGGGAACAAATCAAGGAAGGAGTAAGGTGTTACTGCATCCTTGTTTCTCTTCCTGCTGCCTCAAAGTGATACTGCACTCTCACCAGCCAGACAACAGACATTATTTGAGTGGCACATCCCTCCGGTTCCAGCTCACAACTTATCTAAGTGGTTCAAGCTAACTCTTTGCTGCAAATACTGAAAGGACCATATTTAATTATGGGCTCTTCCGCTCATGTGGAAGCAATGGCAACAATGGCTAGCCTCCCAAAAAATGCTCCAAAATGCTCGACTGCAAAAAGGCAAGTTTCCAAGTGATTATTCAGAAACCCTCCTCTGAGGCCCACTATGCTGACAGCTCAGTGACTGTCACATGACATTTTCATCATGCATATTGTCTGTCAGAAATCAATCAATTTCTGACCTCACCCCTTTCTATTTGATTGTTATCTACAATGTCAATACCTTTGGTCCAACATAAATAAATATGCATAAATATGGCCCTTAAAATGACATAATAAGGAAACACAAGTCAGCAAACATGTGTAATGCAGAGTCATGTGAAGGTGTAGAGATCTTTCCTTTTTCCTTTGAAGCCACTGGTCAAGGGCTGTCGATGCATCGCTTATCTCATTTGGACAGTTTGTTCCTCCTCTTGCTGTGTATGGCTCCACTGATGTGTGCACATTGCCCAAATGAGCAGGACTTCATCACTGAAGTCTTGGTGGTTGGAGATTTTCCAGGGAATTAGCTTTGTCATCCAGGATGAAACACATCTCATCATTTTTCTCTGTTATGTGAGGGACAGTTGGGGGAAATTCTCAGCATTTTTTTATATGGCTTTATCTCTGTCAAAGGCCTGTCGTACGGTCCTTGAAAGAAAGGTAGGAGAACCATCTTCTCAGCTGGTTGTGCAGCACAGAACAACAACTGCAAAGCTTTCCACAACCTCCACTTGGAAGACTTTGATGTGAAAGCAGGCTGGTACTTCTTTGTAACTGCTCATTGCAAAGGATCATGTGATGTGACAATAAGATATCTGGCACCTAGAGCTAGTCTGTCATTTTAGGACCTTGTTTGTTAGCTTTCCGATCAAAAAAAACCATACGGATAGATTTATTTTTGAAAGAGATATCTGTGTTTTTAAGAGCATTTGTTGTCCAAAGTGCGTCAACTTTGAGGGTCCCTGTCTCCTGAATAGTTCTGTTGAATCAAACCGAAAGGGACGAGGTCAGAAAGTAATTGTTTCCTGCCAGAATGCTGGAGGTGTTCATTGACCTTTGAGCACACTAAGAGACACGGCTGTCGGACAAATGCTGACACGTTATATATGTTTGATCAGAAGTAAACTCTCAGCAGTAAAAGCTCGGCAGTCACAATGATGCCCCCCATGGACTCAATATAGTCTGCTACGCAATCAGAGGTTTAGCCTCAAGCTCATGATGCTCTGAGGCACATTTACACAGCAGGGAGACCCAGTAGACGGCTAATTAACACATTGATGATTGCTCGAAACAATAGTGATAAATAACCTTGATTACAATAATTGGCCCGAATGTCTTTACACCTTTTCATCCCAATGTTCTCTCTCTCATATGGCTGTAAACTGTCAGGAAAAGTTATCCTAAGGATTTTTTTTTCTCAGTATAGTATTATCTGTTGACTTAAATAAAGGCGAAAACGTTCCTAGGTTTTATGATTTTAATGTTTTTATGAAAATCTGCGTTAAATGCAAACATCTGAGCTGTTTGTCGTTGCAAGTAGAAACTTGCACCTCAATAAAAAATCTGAATAGATTTTATTTCAGGAAGGTAATCCATTTTTTTTTTTTTTCAGACTATTTTATAGGAATTCAACTTTTGTGTGTTCATCTATCTTCTTGTGTGCATGTGCTCCCCCAGGCGTGTCGAGACTTTCTGGACCTAGCAGAGACTCACAGCAGGAGATGGCAGCGGGCTCTGCAGTATGAGCGAGAGCAGCGCACCCACCTAGAGGAGACGATTGAGCAGCTAGCCAAGCAGCATAACAGCCTGGAGCGAGCGTGGAGAGAAGCACCCACGCTTGTTTCCACCACACCCAGCGCCCCTACCACCAACAAGGGTGAGACGTCTTTGCATTACCTACTCCTGTGGGCCTCAGCATGGGCCGCACTCTACTAAGAGTCATGTGTGACCTCAGGCTCAATATTATAGACATTCCTCATGCTGCTTAATATTTCTCAAGTTGTGTCAGAAGGTTTGGATTATCACTAATTTAGAGATGGTAATTACCTTCACCAAGGACTGTAGGTCTGGACATCTATTTGTTTATTTTCTTGTTGGTCTATAACCAGCTTCTTGAAAACATTCGCTGGCATGATACTTGTTGTGCTCGTCCATCCGCCGGGAGGAAGAAACCTTTTGTGTAAGGCTGCCCTCTCCAGTAAAATGACAGCACTTAGTGATGTAACTTTCCTACAGTATAGCAGAGCGTTAAGTTACAGGGAGGAAGACACGGTTGATGGATGTCAACAAGTGTTAGTTTTTAAAACTAGAGAATGTGTTGACCCAGGGCTTAGGGCTTAAGATGCTGACCATGAACCCTAACATCCCCAATATGTGTCCAGCTGGTTCCATTATTTCCCGTCATCTCTCTCTGCTGTCTGTAATAACGACCCCCCCCCCCCCCCAACAGTCAACTTTGGGTTTCTTTAACCATGAAGGCAATCTTTTCAAAATGGTAAACAAGTTGTTTAAGTTGCCTTAACTTGATTATACCTAAACCACGTAGGTAGAACATCAGAAGGGGCTCATGTTGGTCATTTGGAAAGCATTGAAAAACAACCTTTGTTGTTGTTTAAAGTGCGTTGACTTTGGTGTTTAGCTGCTTTCACGTAAAACCATTGCTACACTTAAGTATTCTGCCATTTATACAGTATAATGTTGGCTTACCAGAGACATGAGTCATCTCTCTTTTAAAAGGTTGGAGTGGTAAAAGAACATTGCATATCCGTTTTCTGTGTTTCTGACAAGGATGTAGTTAAATCTTTATTGAATAAATTGATCGTATGCATCTTACTAAGTAGTATTAAACAGAAGCTGGTTTTGAAAGCATATGCATATGATGAAAAACAACTATTTTCTAATAATGCAGTACATTTAGTTCATATTGGTGGTTGTTCAATGACTGAAAGTCACAGTTTACTCTCATTTTTTTTTATAGAATTACTTTTAGAAAGTACTGAATTGACTGTCGGATACTGAATATTAGAAGCTAACCCTGAGGAGCTTGCATTTCAGGCTAGTTAAGCAGCAGGAACATTGCCAATTTGACTTAGCTAATTATTCCTTGATCAATCGCCATGGGTATGTGATTATACGCTGCTCTCTCCTGAACTCTGTAGAATACAAACTCACCACCGTGTGATGGCTCTGCTAGTGTTGGAGGCTGTTAGCATTTACTCACAAATGTATCTGTCCTGACAGGGGGGAGTGGGAGGCTGCGCAAAGAACAGGCGAGTGATGAAGATGAGGATACTGAGTACTTTGATGCCATGGAGGATTCCCCTGCATTTATCACAGTGACTGCCACTGAGAACACACAGCACAGGTCAGTCACTCACAGGGATCCATGCTTTTTGATTTAGCCAAACAGCAGGTCAACTGAAAGACGGATGCGAGGATGGAGGTTTAGTTGAGTATTAACATTTACTGTCATAAAGAATTCTGAGGATGAATTTGACTCAGGCTGACAGCTGAAAAGTGTCTGATGATGGTTTACGGTGTGAAAACTTAACCGACACACACACACACACACACACACACAAATTACAGAGTGGTGTGCCATTCACTCTTTTGTTAGATGTGTTCACTCTGAGTAATACAGAAACAAATCACCAAAGACACACTTCTGTCTGCTTTCCTGTAGCAAAATAAAACTGCTTTTGTTGTTGCTCTCTCAGAATGAATTGATGGTATATTTGTTTGCTGCGCTGGAGTTAGTCTCTTGCTGGCAACTCCACCTGTCTTTGCACAGCTCACACTTTGAGAGAGTTTATGTCTCCAGTACTCATTGTAGAAAATATTTTCCTTCTCTTCCAGGCGTTCTCAGAGTAATTTGAGTGGAGCAAGCGGAGGTCAGCCCAATGACTGGAACCAGGACGACCATGTAAGTGTCTGTCCTCCTAACTAGTCTGACGAATAGGACTGACATTTGTGGACACTTCTTAAAATAGATTCATTTGTGCTGCTGGAAAGCTCACAGCTCATTGATTTATTTATATAACTGTCTTCACTTCTCACAGTCCCCATTTCCTATCCTACGGTCATCCCAATGCTCACACACACACACACACACACACACACACAATCACACACAGCCTTTATCCGTGTGTCCTGCGGTGTCATCGTCACCCCTGTGGTGCCAAAGATACACAACTGCTTCATTCCACTAAATGTTAGTTACCAGTCAAACATCTGCACTTCTTTCCCCTACACTCTCGTTGCTTCTTCCTCTCTCTAACACACATCTGCGTCCTCTGTTCCCTCTCGACCTGTCTCTCACTCGCTCTGTCATTCTGTCTCCTCCGTTTGGTGATGTGCTGCCAAGTTGACATGAAGCTGAAAGTATTCCTCAAACTTGTATATGCCGAATATGCTTTTCACACAAAGTTAAAAGACCACCATCTCACCCTCCACCCCTTCCCTTCCACCTAATACCAGATGTCTCCAAGCTGTAACGATGTGTCAGGGAAGGAGCTGCAGCCTCGCAGACAGAGGCGCACACATGTCCCAGACAAGCCCAACTACTCCCTCAATTTGTGGAGCATCATGAAGAACTGCATCGGCAAGGAGCTCTCCAAAATCCCCATGCCTGTAAGTGTATTAGGCATGGCCCTCCTTCTCGCTGGCTGGTTAACACGAAGCTGTGTGTCTCACGTCTTCTTCATCCGGCCATTCAGGTGAACTTCAACGAGCCTTTGTCGATGCTGCAGCGTCTCACCGAGGACCTGGAGTATCATGAGCTTCTGGACAAGGCGGCGCGCTGCGACTCCTCCATGGAGCAGATGTGCCTGGTCGCCGCCTTCTCCGTCTCGTCCTACTCCACCACGGTCCACCGGACAGCTAAGCCCTTCAACCCCCTCCTGGGTGAGACCTACGAGCTCGATCGAAGGGAGGAGTTCGGCTACCGCTCGCTGTGTGAGCAGGTAACAGCATGGCCACAGGGAGTTTTTGCTTACACACACACACACACACACACAGACGTGCGTGCACACAGTGTGAGTACGCAGTGCATGCCTGTGTTCTCCAAACAAGTCGTTTGCTGCTTATGTGCTTTACCTTTATGTCTCTATTTCTTCTAAGGTGAGCCATCACCCCCCTGCAGCTGCACATCATGTGATTTCCCAACGAGGCTGGACCCTGTGGCAGGAAATCACCATCGCCAGCAAGTTCCGTGGCAAATACCTCTCCATAATGCCTCTGGGTAAGACATTTCATATTCAGCGGGGAAGCAAACAAACTGTGTTCCATCATGCAAATGTACCAGCCACACCAGACAGAGTTTACTTAAGAAGGACTCCCACTTGAGAGCAGTACATGACTGTGCTGCCTCCCACACAATGTAGAGGAAAAGCCTGTGAGAATGAATCAAGAGGGTTTTATGACCGTTTTGACACATACATAAAAATTGGATATAAAGGGAGCTCTCTATTCTACTGGGATGGCAGAGAGCAGGGTTCTGGTGGCTCAGATAAATAGGAGATTTGATAGATGCAGGTTCAGCCAAGGGATGCGGTGGGATTTATCTGACTTTTCTCCTTTCCTGTTATATGCCTGCTGTAAAGTTCCATGTAACAGAAAAAAGATCTAAAGTGGAAAGCGTTTATCGTCAAATTGATATTGTTAATCTTCCAGGGTTAGGTCACACTGGAAATAGATGTTGAAATTGAATGCCTGTGCACAGGGGCATAAATGTGTTTCCCAAACTTTGTTTTCTGGGGACCCACTGTTTACAAATGGCAAACCATCGCAACCCAATTCATAATAGGCCTTATCTATATATAAGGAGGTACCACATAACCACATCATTACAAACACTCAGGCTCTGTCTTGTGGCTCAAAGGTGAACTGCAGATTTAAATGTTAAATAAAAGATGATGGAAGAAATTATGCAAATTAATTGGGTGACCCTAACGAAATCTCCTGGGACCCACCTGTGGGTCCGGACCAAGTCTTTGTGAATGACTTTGTTAGATGATGTGTTTTTCAGCTGCTGCAGGTAGAATTTACCATGTTCACAAAAGCTGATTGCAGATTGGTAACAAAGCAGCTGTGATATTTATTTTCTCTAACAGCATTTTGTCCCTGTCCCTCCCCAGGTGCCATTCACTTGCAGTTCCACTCCAGTGGGAACCAATACGTGTGGAGAAAGGTCACCTCCACAGTGCACAACATCATTGTGGGCAAGCTGTGGATTGACCAGGTCTGTTTCTCTTATTGCTAACCATTCATCCACAGCTCCAAACTACAACCCAGCTTTATTGCCTCTGACACCCCAGAGCAGCCTTTAGATATTATACAAGCCAGCAGAGAAGTGCTGTGAAGAAGCACAAGAATAAGACGCTTCCCATTCTCTAGGGATTGATCTTCAGTTTATTTTGTTATTACAGCTTTGATCTCTAATAACACCCTAGAATAACATCCTCTTCTTTCTGTGAGATGGCCCAGTTATATAGGGGGAGGGGCAGGCTTCACAGCTGCATGTCTCTCAGTTGTGTCTCCTTGTTTAGAAGTATAATTCTTTTCTTTTTCCTGTTTCCACTCAGTCTGTGTGTCGTATCAATTTGTGTGTGTGTGTGTGTGTGTGTGTGTTCGCGAGTGCGCGTGTTTGCGCTTGTTTTTGTGCGTAACCCTGGAAGAACACCTAAAGAACAATATGGCAATTCACCATCTCTGATTTATTACTCTGGTGTGTGCAATGAGGAGATATATTGGCTAGAGACTATGAAAATCAGCAGCAGTGTTCATGCTGATGTAATCAAAGGTACCCTGTGGAGTTTTGTGTACGTTCAGCTGGTACATTATAACTTACTAGAGACAATATACACAAAAAAACATTTTTCCCAGAAAGCTGTTATGGTTATCTTGGCTCTTGGCATGTAAGTTTGAGTTACTAGTCGAGCTACAACAACACCACTTCTGTGTTGATAGATTCTCTCCAACTTCAGCTTATCCACAAAGAAAAAGCCTCATCGATTATTACACATTTTTACTTTGTATTGTTTTGCCTTCTGCGTTCAATACTTTTGCCGTCTTTCACCGCCTCCATGCATCGCTCTGCTGCCCTCTGGTGCAGAACGGGGTCAGCCTAACAACTCCGTGTCAAACTATGGAAACTATGCTGCTACTGCCTCCTCTGCTGCCAGACAGTGCAACAGAAGACAGTGCTGTCAGGAGCACAGCAAGTGAAGCCAGAGAATGAGTGATCTGTACTGCATCAGCATATCATCACTGTACTAAGCTTACAGTGTGACAACAATCCATGAGATTTTACTTTGATGGCTGTTCGATGCAGCAAAAGATCAGAATGCGTGTTACAGGTTAGGTATGAAGCTTGAAAGGTGTGGCCCTCAGCAGTCGCCAGAAATGTAATGAAATGCACTTTTGGCTTGTGGTGTTTTATGTAAAGCGCTTCAAATAACCTTGTTGCTGAAATGTGCTTTATAAATAAACTGGCCCTACAACACCAATAGTTCTCAAAAACTCCACGTGGTACCTTTGAGGAACCTGAATACTTGCTATAATAATAAATAGGGTTAGGATCAGTCAGGGTGCTTTTCTTTCTCTGCTGTAAAAACTGTTAACAGTGTTGATATGCTATCATTCTCTCTCTGTTTGTCTCTCTCACTCTGTGTCTGTATTTGTGCAGTCGGGGGACATTGAGATTGTGAATCACAGGACCAAGGAGACCTGTCAACTCAAGTTTTCTCCCTATAGTTATTTTTCCAGGGACGTTCCACGGAAGGTAAATGCTTCCTTTCCACGCTTATGTACACGACCTTGGCACAACGTCATACATTGCAGGGTTCATTTTGTCCGATACTGCCTCCTGCTGGAGACTACCAGCAAATATATCGTGTATAAGTGAAAAAGCTCTCGGTAAGAGCGCACATTGCAGTGAGGTAACCATAGGTGCACTAATTATCTAAAAATGGGGCACAATGCTGCCCTCCTTGGTAGTGACTGATGTCGAATAAGCTAATGGAGGTTTACTGGTGTCCTACCTAGGTGTTTGTGTATTTAAGTGTTTAACATTTGGAGGAAAGGAGATGGTGATACATCTGGACTCTCAGAAAGAAAGCTTGCTTTAGTTTCAGTTTCCTTATTTCCTTTTGCTCTTTCCAGGTGACAGGTGTGGTGGCAGACAGTGGGGGTCAGGCTCACTACGTCCTCTCTGGTACGTGGGATGATAAAATTGAGAGTGCCAAGATCATTCAGAGCAGCCGAGGGGGCAGCGGATCAGAGGGCAAGCAGAAGACGGTCTATCAGACGTTGTCTCCCAAGCCGCTGTGGAAGAAATACCCTCTCCCGTAAGTTTAGGCAGAGCATTGCAATGTATGAGTAGTTGCATAACCGCTGCGATGTTTAGTCAATATCATTGATCGTGACGCAGCGTAACTTCTGTCAATTTCCTCTTGCTCTCTCAGGGAGAACGCTGAGAACATGTACTACTTCTCGGCGCTGGCACTGACCCTAAACGAGCAGGAGGACGGAGTGGGAGTGACCGACAGCCGTCTGAGACCAGACCAGAAGCTGATGGAGGAAGGGAGATGGGATGAGGCAAACTCAGAAAAGCAGAGGCTAGAGGAGAAACAAAGAGCCGTGAGGAGGAGGAGGGAAGCGGAGGCCACAGATGCTCTGGATGAAGGTATGCAAATGAGAACAGGAAGTGTGGCATGTGTGAGTAAATGACAGAGACAGGCAGTGACGATAAAGAAAGGATGAAGGGTAAGTATTATACTCTGCAGTGATTTTGTGATACATACAGTTGTTTTAATCGGTTCATTTTCAGTATCTGGGCCAAGTTTGGATGAATTCTGCAACTATGGCGCCGTGTTTTTATCCCCAAATGCAAGAACAATATGTTTTTGATTTGTTAGACTTTGAATCCCACCTCTAGCTAGCTTCTTGTCCGTAGCAAAGGCAACTGAGGCTCATGGTTATCGTAGTATCAAGATCTGCCCACTCAAGTGAAAGGAAGTTGAAATTATGAAAACTGATCAGTTGCAGTAATAGAAAATCTATAATACTTTTAATTTAGCAGACTCCCATGTTTCTGTGTTGAAGAACATTGACAATATCATTTAAAAAAAAAACTTTAAAATGTGAATTCTTAGTGGGGAAGATTTAGGAAGTAGTACTTATCCCAGTAAGAACAACACTCAGCAGGGCTAAACACAAAAGGTTAGGGCTAATAGAGCTCAGTCTGAACTTTACAGAGAACCTAGCAGAAACGTTTCATCCCGTGGCATTCCTCTGTGTGTGTGTGTGTGTGTGTGTGTGTGTGTGTGTGTGTGTGTGTGTGTGTGTGTGTGTGTGTGTGTGTGTGTGTGTGTGTGTGTGTGTGTGTGTGTGTGTGTGTGTGTGTGTGTGTGTGTGTGTGTGTGTGTGTGTGTGTGTGTGTGTGTGTGTGTGTGTGTGTGTGTGTGTGTGGTGCAGTGCATAGGTTAGATTGTATTTGATGTACCCATGACTTGTCTTTCTTTTCCTCCCTCTATTGGTGGTCAGAGTGTGATTATGACTCTGGTGAGTGGAGGATGCCCTGTGCCCCTCTGTTGTGCATCACTCCCGCACGCACACACATACACAAATACATAAACACACACACACACACCATCCTCCGTGTGTCCTCTGTATGGTCTGCCTCTGTGTGGAACTGCATGATACCCCTCTCATGTCAACTTCTCCGGAAAAATGACTTTTCCTGCATACATGTGGCATTTTCATTTAGAAAGATAATATGTCACATGACATAACAGATACAAGTACTCTTAATGTGCTATGGTGAAGCCACATTAGCAAGTGATTTATTTACACTGCATCATCATCCTGTCTATTGGAATGCTCGTGGGAACTTTTCTGGTGCACTGACCAACAGTAAACAAGTTACTTTATATTTTGCTCATCTGAGTTAAATCTACATTATGTTTTTATTAAGGGAACAACAACATGAGCTGTTTGCTAAGCTGCAATTTCTCTATCTTCTGACTGGGCTTCTGTATTAGGAAACTGATGGTTTATTCAGTTTAGGGAGAACTAGTTAAACTAGTTCACTATGGTTGATCCATTTGTATTTTACTGACACCTTTGAATTCACTGTTTGGTTCACCTTTGGAGCTATCCCATAATGCAGGGCACAGCGATTGATTGCTTCCCCTGCATACTGTATGTGTGCAGGCAAATTGATCGCTAAGTGAATTGCCTGCAAGTGTGGCTTCTCCACTAGAGTGCAATTATAGATGACAGGAATTGAGTAACACCTGTGCTTCTTCCCGCAGGGAAAGAATATGAAGGCTACCAGCCGTTGTGGTTCCACCAGAGGAGGGACTCAGTCACTGGAGAAACAAACTTTGTGTACAAGGGAGGTTACTGGGAGGCAAAGGAGAGGCAGGACTGGAGCATGTGTCCTAACATCTTCTAACCCAGGAGCGCACTCCGGATCACACCTAACCTCATCGGACAGGGAACTGCTCTGCCTCTGCTCCTTCAGCAATGGGGCGTAGCACCATGTGGACCTGTAGTGAGCATGAGAATGTGTATGTTTCACACACTCTCGGATTACCTCCAAATGTACACTCTGTTTTTACTATGGGGAAAAAGAAGGGGCGCCCCCCTGAGTCTTTGACACTATACTGAAACAGCAGTGAGATAATGTGTGGATGTGAGTCGGTGTTGGAGTTGTGGCACAACACAACAAAAGGCACCTGCACACTCCTGAGATCAGGTGCTCCATAAATCTTACTCACAATGCACTTTTCTGTGTTCACCCGATTTAAGAGTTTTTAGCGATTGGACAGAAACCCACATCAAAGCATCCCTCGGTTATAGACTGACGACTAACGGGGACAAAATCATAAACAGGCACGTAGAAGCAGAATACTGTTGAATACACAGTATTTCAGGGGTTACTTTGAAAAGTGTCCTCATACTTTGTTTTATTCAGCACAATTGAGATTATGCCAGACTTGCTTCAC
The DNA here is from genome assembly GCF_050575085.1 of Anarhichas minor. NCBI lineage: Eukaryota > Metazoa > Chordata > Actinopteri > Perciformes > Anarhichadidae > Anarhichas > Anarhichas minor. Next base: position 11,222,213 of record NW_027466471.1, on the reverse strand, counting down.
AAATCTTAAATTTGTTCCCTGGTTTTCTTTACGGGAGTGATTTCAAGTGCTCATTATTAAGAAAGACGCTAAAGCCTGAAAACGCTGTTAGATTTTGTTATTAGTAATGTAGACACAAAGTGTTAATACATGTATTAGATAAATAAGATATTCTGAAAACAACATTTATATAGATAACTACAGACAAAATAGGTAACATAACTATGACCTTTTTTTTTTACTCTTCGTACGGTTACGACGTGTTATTTTGTGCTGCTTATTTTCGTTTGTGGCAAGTCAGTTTTATTACTTTTTAGTTATTTATTGTGATCCTATTTTATAATTCCTTTTTATAAATAAAAACGTTTTAAGACAAACGGGTCAGAGCCAGGTGTAGTATGTGATTGGCTTTGATCTCAATGAGCTGACAGAAAAAGTGGTGATAAAACTGAGAAAAATGACATAAATACACACAATAAATACACATTTTGGAAAAAGGACACAATGCTGGAAAGAAATAAAATAAATAAATAAAACTGGCCCGTAATAAACTCTGATGAAAATAAGCATGACAAAAAACATAGCGAGCTGTGTTTTTAAAATGTACTGGATTACTTCATGTTTTTATGGCTAAGTTATATATTTTATCTGTATTTATCAATATGATTGCATAATGTCTTATTTAGATTATTTGTAACATGTTGCGTCTCCATAACCAAGAGCTACTATTTGATTGGGCAAACTATCTATCTTACACAGCAGAGGCTGCTCTCTTTGGTGTGGATGTTGGAGTTTCCCTCCAGAAATGACGGTCTGTGAAGTAGTACATTAGACTAGAGTCCATATAGAGATAATATGGCTGATTATTCATTTCATATGTTGAATAGGAATTTATTCTGTGCTTCAATTCATCCTAGTCACCTCAATATACTTCAGACATCCTCCATTTGTGATTCTGATGAGTAACATTTAGCAGTAGGCCTAGTGAGTCCTTTAGCTGAAACACATTAGTGCAACAGTAACACATTGAATATCCATATCACTCTAATCTCCATTAAATAACTGAACTAGCACTTTTCACTGTGGTAGATCAAACATTAGTACATATCTCTGTGTTGATGTTGAGACTCTGTGACACTCTGTATATGTACTTTACCTTGTCCTCTGGTGCTCTCCAATAGCAACACATAGCGTATCCTTGGTGGGACATCATTCTCAGTGATCATACAAAGAATTACAGTAAGTCTGCACCAAAGACATTTAGTGATTACCACCCAGCAAATACAGGAACATGTTTTTATAGTGTGCAGTGCCCTAGCGCCACAAAATCCATCAGTCACTATAATGTGAAGCTCAGAAGTTTCCAGGAGGACTGCTGTGTGTGTGAGGCTGGAGCGGCTTTCTCTGAGGAGTCCAGAGTGGCTTCAGCTGACGTGAGGTCAGAGGTCAGAGGTTATAGAAGCAGACGGGGCTGGTTCCTGCAGCACACCTCTGCAAAATAGCTCCAGCCACAGATGACTCCTCCCCCCCCCCCCCCCCCCCCCCCCCCCCAGCTGCCGCTCCAGGCTCAACACAGCTCACATGTGTCGTCCTTTCATTCAGTGCTTGTGGACATGCTGATCTGGGATCAGCTCACGAAGGCACCCCCTCAGTCTTTTGCCTTTAATTGACTGAACAAGGGATAGAGTCCCCTGACCTGTGCACTACATGTCTATGGAGACGAGAGTTTTGAAAACCAGTTAGTATTTTTTTTTGTAATTATTATTATTAGGAATGTAGAATTCAAGGCCGGAGGTATTGTATCTACCGTCTAGTCTATTTGTGTGAATATTTTGTGATAAAAGAATGATATTGTAAGATGAAGAATAATTGTACTAATCTGAGTATTAAGTTATGCAGACGGTACAGTCCACATCTGAAAACAAATCGAGCTGAATGAGCCTGAAGGATTTGCTGTAATTTTAACTTTTAATCCAGATTGATGCTGAGAGGATGGATATTAACTCTTCGGCAACCTTAATTTGGCTGCAGATTTCTTGTTTTATATTTCCAAAAACTGTGTTAAAACACTGAAAATATTTTTTATAGAGTCCTTGATATGAGCACATTAGTAACCGTGGTTCAGTTGATGCTTTCAGAGAACAACAGATCTGGCAGTTCCTCTGACGTGCAGGCCATCAAAATGTATGAAATGCGCCGGAAAATAAATAACTTCACATGGAATGAAGGAGATGTTCAGTTTGATGATATCATCTGTTAAGATTCGTTATCTGTGAATTAATGATTTGATAATGAAATGAATGTTGATTGATGCTTCTATCCATAAAATGATTTTGTTTGTCATGAGCACAGTTTAACTACTCACTAAATCTCATGCCCAGAATGACATGTTTAAAGAATATCTCAACACTTTTGGAAAAACACTTGTTCACTTTATTTTTGTTAGAAAAGGTTAGATGACGAGATCGATACTATTCTCTCTAGAGTCCAGATTGGTACATTTTTCTGAAGAGAAAAAAAAAATACACTTATTTCCACAATGTTCCTTTTACTTCACTAATGACCGCTTTGGTTCTTCCTCTTATCCAGTTTCACACAGACTGCAACATCGTCTAACGTGTACAGAGATACAAGCTTTTGGTAGAGGTTGTGTACACTTAAAATCATATCAAGGGTGTCGCATACATGGATGGACACTGCTGCAGCAAGATGTTTAATTTTTCGCCGTCTTGAAAAAATTGTACAGTTAAATCTGTATCGTCACCGCTGAATGGCGGAGGAGAAATTGTACAAATAGAAAGTTAGGGTGTGATTTCTTTTCTCAGCGATCAATTTGAAGTTACTAGAGAGTTACTGAAATATATTGTGTTTGAGATGATTTTATAGTTGAGAAAACACGTTATATTTTGAATGATAACAGATAGCTCACCATGAGTTTTAATCAGTACGTTTCCAGATAACATGACCTCAGTACTTGACGGTGACTTTACTGAAGTCTGTACGGTATCGGACAGCTGTAGCAATAGTGAGGTGTAGTGATGTCAGCTCATGGCGGCTGTTGCTTAAACAAAACAGCTGTCTGCTTCATGCAGAAAGGGAAAGAAAAAACAACCAAAGTGTATGTGGAGAGTACTGTAGACTAAAAATAACCTCATTGTTTGCCTTCCCTATGTGGGAGGGTTCTAATGTAAACCCCCTCTCATTGTTTCTCTCATTTCAGCTCACTTAATTCACTATGGTGTGATTACTTTTAAGCTTAATTTGTACGCTTTTATTTTCTGATTTCTACCTTCTCATGGGTGCCATTAATTTTATGTTGGTGTTTTTTTTTTTAAAGACTGTTTGTATGCATGATGAGCTGGATTTGTGTGCATGCGAGGCACACATTTCCTTCTCATTCGATGCTGCTCAGTTATGAAGCAGAAGCAAACTGGAGATTTTCTTGCCTTGTCCAAATTGAACCCGGTTTCTCCTCGGACTGTGACTCACAGCTCTGTTGTGAGATGGTGATGTTAATAATCTGTATGATGATGAAAGTTAATGAGACGCATCACAACAGTGGCCTGGTACTAGAGGTCAAAGGTGATTGACCTGCCTTGACTACTACTCTTACTCCCTAAATACATGTAGGTGTTTTCAGGTGAAACTGCGGATTGAACTGAGGTTTTGGTTCTTTTTTTTAAATTGTGTATCTTCTCCCTTAATTTGTACTTGTATAACATTGTCTTTAAATGACAAAGACACAATAATGAAAAAAGAAGATAATAAAGTTGTTATTGTTGACACTGGATATTGGTCTGCTTTATTTTCTCTCTGCTAAACAGCTGAACGATGGGATGGTTTTAAATAATATATTTGAGATTTTATGCCAGTTTTCGTACAAAAAAGTTAATTAATACGTGAAAAAACTGACAGGAGCTGCAGCAGTAACATTACTACTTATCGTAATAAAAATAATATATCAAGCTTAGACTTAGTAGGAAGCTACACAATGTAGTGCAGTACAATTTTTAGTTGGACAAAGAATAATAAATACAGGAAATTACAAAAGCCCTGCCTGAGTTTTTGATTGAACTTTTTAAGGGTGTTAAATCAACCTGTGATTCGTCACTGACGCTGTATAATTTGCAGCATTGCTAAAGTGCAGTACCGTGTCGAGGCCATTTTAAATGGGGCGACCACCAGGGAGGGACTGAGACTCTAAACAGAAGCGTGGCCCCATAGTGCACAAAACAGATTTCAATATTTGCTGTGCCTATGCATTGTATCGAAAAGCCAGACACGTACTCATGAGACGCATGGCAAATTATCAAAATCCTGACATTTTGCCTGCCTGCAAATCAACCCACATGGGTTGAACGTCAAAGGCACAATTTTAAGTCCAGTAAATATATACATCTCAATGGAGGTCTTGCGTGATATTCTGTACTGCAGCTGTAAGCCTACAATCATGTAATGTTTGTCCCAAATAGGAAGTCCAGCAGCTCAAAATACTGATTGCACCTTAACTTCTGCCACAAGACTCACAATTAAAATAATAGTTAATGTTATGATGCTATATTTAGACACTATGCGGGTACAGTTCTGTACATAATTAGGGCCCAGCCAGGGCCTTATAAGGTGAGTTAACATTATTCAGTTGATTCTAGTATTCAACCAGCTGATCCATTTTAGACTGTATGTATTTAATTTGTATTATCCTATAGGCCAACACAAGATAACCAAATTAGAGTTAATCATTTCCCCACCAAAACCTCCTGTCATTTAATGAATGCTTTAAAACCATAAAAACATACACTATAATTGTACAGCTATTTGCATGAATATATGTATTGTACACTGTTATTTAAGTCTCTTGAACTGCAGCCCTGCAAACTCTCTTCTGGGCTCACTTTGGTGCTAATATTTCCACTGTGCGAGCGGCAGTTCTCACCGTTCTCACCGTCCTGTGCTGGCCGCGAGCTGTTTGACCGTTTCCAAGGCAACCTACTGAAGCTCCTGTCAATCAAGACTCAGCACATGTGCGCTTCACTGGTGCTTCAGCACGGAGGAGTCAGCGTCTCCTCGGTTGTCCCCTGGAGGTAAGTAACGCTAAATTATGGAGTTTCAGACAGAGTCAGATTAGCTATAATTACATGTTAGTGGTGTTCTCCACTAAATGAATGACAAAGGCTCAACAATGGGATTCTTCTGAGTAGCTGGTGCTAAGAAAATTGTTATTATAACACTAGTATTAGCTTTTAGGCATTTAAGTCATGGCTTGCGAAACATTTCAAATCCTGCATTGCTGTGATTAAGTGCACTGACCTGCATAGCTGCTGTACTTAACGTTTATTTTGGGGAGTGGAAGAGACAAGGCACAGGAATTTATGGTCTTTGTGAGAAGACATCAGCTTGGCCAACAAGCTAAATTGTCTTGGTTTCCTGGACAACTGAGCAACATGCCCCCCCCCCCCCCCCCCCCCACACACACACACACACTTTATGGCTGCCCACTCAGCCTTAACCAGACAGAAGTGGGGATGTTGTGTCTGTATGTGCTGAGTGTCTGAATATCTTTCTTCAGCAACAGGACATGGCTGACAGAGGCCATGACGGAGTTGAGCGAGACACAGAGGACACAGATGAGCTTCTTTACACAGGTTTTATTAGTAGTTCATCTTTATCATGTACATCTCAGCCTTTTGGGAATTTGCATCCACTCATGTTTAACCTTTTGTCTGCCCTCACAGATATCAACAATAGCAGCAATGGGTCTGGACTGGACTCTCCTCCTCCCAAACTGGACCCCTGTGACCTTCTCTTAGATGCTATCGATGCTCAGCTTGGTCAGCTGCAGGTCTGTGATTTTCATTCCATGTCTACTTGTCTGTTTGTGTAATCTGGAATAAATGTTTTTAAGTGTGATTCATGTATTTAGATCCAGCCCCAGACATGTCAGACAATTTCCAGAGAACACGGTTGCAATGATGGAGGTAATATATTATGTCACAACACACAGTTTAATACATTTTTCCTTTTCGGGTGATAATCCGTGTTTTCATTTTTTTCCTAGCTCCTCTCAGTTGGAGTCAATCCCTGAGCAAAGACACAGGGTTTGGGAGTACAACTCAAACAAATGACGCTCCCATGTGTTGTCTTGATTTGATACACACACCGAAGATGGACCAAACATCAGGTAATATTTCAGTATCAGTATTATTACAGGAAAAGCTGTTATTTCTGACTTTTTTGAGACTTTTTTCGACATGCTATACTTTGACTAATTTCGACATGCTATAATATGACTTTTTTCGACACGCCAGACTATAACTATTTTAATACTTTTTTTAAAACATGCTATTCTATGACGTTTTTGAGACTTTTTTCGACATGCTATAGTATGACTTTTTTCGACATGCTATACTATGACCTTTTTCGACACGCCAGACTATAACTATTTTAATACTTTTTTTAAAACATGCTATTCTATGACCTTTTTCAGACTTTTTTCGACATGCTATAGTATAGATTTTTTTCGACATGCTATACTATGACTTTTTTATGACTTTTTTCGACATGCTTTACTATGGCTTTTTTCGACATGCTACACTATGACCTTTTTCGACATGCTATCCTATGACTTTTTTCTGACTTTTTTCGACATGCTATACTATGACTTTTTTATGACCTTTTTCGACATGCTATACTATGACTTTTTTCTGACTTTTTTCGACATGCTATCCTATGACTTTTTTATGACCTTTTTCGACATGCTATACTATGGCTTTTTTATGACTTTTTTCGACATGCTTTACTATGGCTTTTTTATGACCTTTTTCGACATGCTATACTATGACTTTTTTATGACTTTTTTCGACATGCTACACTATGACCTTTTTCGACATGCTATACTATGACTTTTTTATGACTTTTTTCGACATGCTTTACTATGGCTTTTTTCGACATGCTACACTATGACCTTTTTCGACATGCTATCCTATGACTTTTTTCTGACCTTTTTCGACATGCTATACTATGACTTTTTTATGACTTATTTCGACATGCTTTACTATGACTTTTTTATGACCTTTTTCGACATGCTTTACTATGACTTTTTTATGACTTTTTTCGACATGCTATCCTATGACTTTTTTATGACTTTTTTCGACATGCTTTACTATGGCTTTTTTCGACATGCTATCCTATGACTTTTTTATGACTTTTTTCGACATGCTATACTATGACTTTTTTATGACTTTTTTCGACATGCTTTACTATGGCTTTTTTCGACATGCTACACTATGACCTTTTTCGACATGCTATCCTATGACTTTTTTCTGACCTTTTTCGACATGCTATACTATGACTTTTTTATGACTTTTTTCGACATGCTTTACTATGACTTTTTTATGACCTTTTTCGACATGCTATCCTATGACTTTTTTATGACTTTTTTCGACATGCTATCCTATGACTTTTTTATGACTTTTTTCGACATGCTTTACTATGGCTTTTTTCGACATGCTATCCTATGACTTTTTTATGACTTTTTTCGACATGCTATACTATGACTTTTTTATGACTTTTTTCGACATGCTTTACTATGACTTTTTTATGACTTTTTTCGACATGCTATCCTATGACTTTTTTATGACTTTTTTCGACATGCTTTACTATGACTTTTTTATGACCTTTTTCGACATGCTATCCTATGACTTTTTTATGACTTTTTTCGACATGCTATACTATGGCTTTTTTATGACCTTTTTCGACATGCTATACTATGACTTTTTTATGACTTTTTTCGACATGCTATACTATGACTTTTTTATGACTTTTTTCGACATGCTACACTATGACCTTTTTCGACATGCTATCCTATGACTTTTTTCTGACTTTTTTCGACATGCTATACTATGACTTTTTTATGACTTTTTTCGACATGCTATCCTATGACTTTTTTATGACCTTTTTCGACATGCTATACTATGACTTTTTTATGACTTTTTTCGACATGCTATCCTATGACTTTTTTATGACTTTTTTCGACATGCTATACTATGACTTTTTTATGACTTTTTTCGACATGCTTTACTATGACTTTTTTATGACTTTTTTCGACATGCTATCCTATGACTTTTTTATGACCTTTTTCGACATGCTATACTATGACTTTTTTATGACTTTTTTCGACATGCTACACTATGACCTTTTTCGACATGCTATCCTATGACTTTTTTATGACTTTTTTCGACATGCTATCCTATGACTTTTTTATGACCTTTTTCGACATGCTATACTATGACTTTTTTATGACTTTTTTCGACATGCTATACTATGACTTTTTTATGACTTTTTTCGACATGCTACACTATGACCTTTTTCGACATGCTATCCTATGACTTTTTTATGACTTTTTTCGACATGCTATACTATGACTTTTTTATGACTTTTTTCGACATGCTATCCTATGACTTTTTTATGACCTTTTTCGACATGCTATACTATGACTTTTTTATGACTTTTTTCGACATGCTATCCTATGACTTTTTTCTGACTTTTTTCGACATGCTTTACTATGGCTTTTTTATGACTTTTTTCGACATGCTATCCTATGACTTTTTTATGACCTTTTTCGACATGCTATACGATGACTTTTTTATGACTTTTTTCGACATGCTATCCTATGGCTTTTTTATGACTTTTTTCGACATGCTATACTATGACTTTTTTATGACTTTTTTCGACATGCTTTACTATGGCTTTTTTATGACCTTTTTCGACATGCTATCCTATGACTTTTTTATGACTTTTTTCGACATGCTATCCTATGACTTTTTTATGACCTTTTTCGACATGCTATCCTATGACTTTTTTATGACTTTTTTCGACATGCTTTACTATGGCTTTTTTATGACTTTTTTCGACATGCTATCCTATGGCTTTTTTATGACTTTTTTCGACATGCTATCCTATGACTTTTTTATGACCTTTTTCGACATGCTATCCTATGACTTTTTTATGACTTTTTTCGACATGCTATACTATGACCTTTTTCAGACTTTTTTCGACATGCTATAGTATAGATTTTTTTCGACACGCTATACTATGACTTTTTTATGACTTTTTTCGACATGCTATCCTATGACTTTTTTATGACTTTTTTCGACATGCTATCCTATGACTTTTTTATGACTTTTTTCGACATGCTATACTATGACTTTTTTATGACTTTTTTCGACATGCTTTACTATGGCTTTTTTCGACATGCTTTACTATGACCTTTTTCGACATGCTATCCTATGACTTTTTTATGACTTTTTTCGACATGCTACACTATGACCTTTTTCGACATGCTATCCTATGACTTTTTTATGACTTTTTTCGACATGCTATACTATGACTTTTTTATGACTTTTTTCGACATGCTACACTATGACCTTTTTCGACATGCTATACTATGACTTTTTTATGACTTTTTTCGACATGCTTTACTATGGCTTTTTTATGACCTTTTTCGACATGCTATCCTATGACTTTTTTATGACTTTTTTCGACATGCTATACTATGACTTTTTTATGACTTTTTCGACATGCTTTACTATGGCTTTTTTCGACATGCTTTACTATGACCTTTTTCGACATGCTATCCTATGACTTTTTTATGACTTTTTTCGACATGCTATACTATGACTTTTTTATGACTTTTTTCGACATGCTTTACTATGGCTTTTTTCGACATGCTTTACTATGACCTTTTTCGACATGCTATCCTATGACTTTTTTATGACTTTTTTCGACATGCTATACTATGACCTTTTTCAGACTTTTTTCGACATGCTATAGTATGACTTTTTTCGACATGCTATACTATGACCTTTTTCGACACGCCAGACTATAACTATTTTAATACTTTTTTTAAAACATGCTATTCTATGACCTTTTTCAGACTTTTTTCGACATGCTATAGTATAGATTTTTTTCGACATGCTATACTATGACTTTTTTATGACTTTTTTCGACATGCTTTACTATGGCTTTTTTCGACATGCTACACTATGACCTTTTTCGACATGCTATCCTATGACTTTTTTCGGACTTTTTTCGACATGCTATACTATGACTTTTTTATGACCTTTTTCGACATGCTATACTATGACTTTTTTCTGACTTTTTTCGACATGCTATCCTATGACTTTTTTATGACCTTTTTCGACATGCTATACTATGGCTTTTTTATGACTTTTTTCGACATGCTTTACTATGGCTTTTTTATGACCTTTTTCGACATGCTATACTATGACTTTTTTATGACTTTTTTCGACATGCTACACTATGACCTTTTTCGACATGCTATACTATGACTTTTTTATGACTTTTTTCGACATGCTTTACTATGGCTTTTTTCGACATGCTACACTATGACCTTTTTCGACATGCTATCCTATGACTTTTTTCTGACCTTTTTCGACATGCTATACTATGACTTTTTTATGACTTTTTTCGACATGCTTTACTATGACTTTTTTATGACCTTTTTCGACATGCTATCCTATGACTTTTTTATGACTTTTTTCGACATGCTATCCTATGACTTTTTTATGACTTTTTTCGACATACTTTACTATGGCTTTTTTCGACATGCTATCCTATGACTTTTTTATGACTTTTTTCGACATGCTATACTATGACTTTTTTATGACTTTTTTCGACATGCTTTACTATGACTTTTTTATGACTTTTTTCGACATGCTATCCTATGACTTTTTTATGACTTTTTTCGACATGCTTTACTATGACTTTTTTATGACCTTTTTCGACATGCTATCCTATGACTTTTTTATGACTTTTTTCGACATGCTATACTATGGCTTTTTTATGACCTTTTTCGACATGCTATACTATGACTTTTTTATGACTTTTTTCGACATGCTATACTATGACTTTTTTATGACTTTTTTCGACATGCTACACTATGACCTTTTTCGACATGCTATCCTATGACTTTTTTCTGACTTTTTTCGACATGCTATACTATGACTTTTTTATGACTTTTTTCGACATGCTATCCTATGACTTTTTTATGACCTTTTTCGACATGCTATACTATGACTTTTTTATGACTTTTTTCGACATGCTATCCTATGACTTTTTTATGACTTTTTTCGACATGCTATACTATGACTTTTTTATGACTTTTTTCGACATGCTTTACTATGACTTTTTTATGACTTTTTTCGACATGCTATCCTATGACTTTTTTATGACCTTTTTCGACATGCTATACTATGACTTTTTTATGACTTTTTTCGACATGCTACACTATGACCTTTTTCGACATGCTATCCTATGACTTTTTTATGACTTTTTTCGACATGCTATCCTATGACTTTTTTATGACCTTTTTCGACATGCTATACTATGACTTTTTTATGACTTTTTTCGACATGCTATACTATGACTTTTTTATGACTTTTTTCGACATGCTTTACTATGACTTTTTTATGACTTTTTTCGACATGCTATCCTATGACTTTTTTATGACCTTTTTCGACATGCTATACTATGACTTTTTTATGACTTTTTTCGACATGCTACACTATGACCTTTTTCGACATGCTATCCTATGACTTTTTTATGACTTTTTTCGACATGCTATCCTATGACTTTTTTATGACCTTTTTCGACATGCTATACTATGACTTTTTTATGACTTTTTTCGACATGCTATCCTATGACTTTTTTCTGACTTTTTTCGACATGCTTTACTATGGCTTTTTTATGACTTTTTTCGACATGCTATCCTATGACTTTTTTATGACCTTTTTCGACATGCTATACGATGACTTTTTTATGACTTTTTTCGACATGCTATCCTATGGCTTTTTTATGACTTTTTTCGACATGCTTTACTATGGCTTTTTTATGACCTTTTTCGACATGCTATCCTATGACTTTTTTATGACTTTTTTCGACATGCTATCCTATGACTTTTTTATGACTTTTTTCGACATGCTATCCTATGACTTTTTTATGACTTTTTTCGACATGCTTTACTATGACTTTTTTATGACCTTTTTCGACATGCTATCCTATGACTTTTTTATGACTTTTTTCGACATGCTATACTATGGCTTTTTTATGACCTTTTTCGACATGCTATACTATGACTTTTTTATGACTTTTTTCGACATGCTATACTATGACTTTTTTATGACTTTTTTCGACATGCTACACTATGACCTTTTTCGACATGCTATCCTATGACTTTTTTCTGACTTTTTTCGACATGCTATACTATGACTTTTTTATGACTTTTTTCGACATGCTATCCTATGACTTTTTTATGACCTTTTTCGACATGCTATACTATGACTTTTTTATGACTTTTTTCGACATGCTATCCTATGACTTTTTTATGACTTTTTTCGACATGCTATACTATGACTTTTTTATGACTTTTTTCGACATGCTTTACTATGACTTTTTTATGACTTTTTTCGACATGCTATCCTATGACTTTTTTATGACCCTTTTCGACATGCTATACTATGACTTTTTTATGACTTTTTTCGACATGCTACACTATGACCTTTTTCGACATGCTATCCTATGACTTTTTTATGACTTTTTTCGACATGCTATCCTATGACTTTTTTATGACCTTTTTCGACATGCTATACTATGACTTTTTTATGACTTTTTTCGACATGCTATACTATGACTTTTTTATGACTTTTTTCGACATGCTACACTATGACCTTTTTCGACATGCTATCCTATGACTTTTTTATGACTTTTTTCGACATGCTATACTATGACTTTTTTATGACTTTTTTCGACATGCTATCCTATGACTTTTTTATGACCTTTTTCGACATGCTATACTATGACTTTTTTATGACTTTTTTCGACATGCTATCCTATGACTTTTTTCTGACTTTTTTCGACATGCTTTACTATGGCTTTTTTATGACTTTTTTCGACATGCTATCCTATGACTTTTTTATGACCTTTTTCGACATGCTATACGATGACTTTTTTATGACTTTTTTCGACATGCTATCCTATGGCTTTTTTATGACTTTTTTCGACATGCTTTACTATGGCTTTTTTATGACCTTTTTCGACATGCTATCCTATGACTTTTTTATGACTTTTTTCGACATGCTATCCTATGACTTTTTTATGACCTTTTTCGACATGCTATCCTATGACTTTTTTATGACTTTTTTTCGACATGCTTTACTATGGCTTTTTTATGACTTTTTTCGACATGCTATCCTATGGCTTTTTTATGACTTTTTTCGACATGCTATCCTATGACTTTTTTATGACCTTTTTCGACATGCTATCCTATGACTTTTTTATGACTTTTTTCGACATGCTATACTATGACCTTTTTCAGACTTTTTTCGACATGCTATAGTATAGATTTTTTTCGACACGCTATACTATGACTTTTTTATGACTTTTTTCGACATGCTATCCTATGACTTTTTTATGACTTTTTTCGACATGCTATCCTATGACTTTTTTATGACTTTTTTCGACATGCTATACTATGACTTTTTTATGACTTTTTTCGACATGCTTTACTATGGCTTTTTTCGACATGCTTTACTATGACCTTTTTCGACATGCTATCCTATGACTTTTTTATGACTTTTTTCGACATGCTACACTATGACCTTTTTCGACATGCTATCCTATGACTTTTTTCTGACTTTTTTCGACATGCTATACTATGACTTTTTTATGACTTTTTTCGACATGCTATCCTATGACTTTTTTATGACTTTTTTCGACATGCTATCCTATGACTTTTTTATGACCTTTTTCGACATGCTATCCTATGACTTTTTTATGACTTTTTCGACATGCTTTACTATGGCTTTTTTATGACTTTTTTCGACATGCTATCCTATGACTTTTTTATGACCTTTTTCGACATGCTATCCTATGACTTTTTTATGACTTTTTTCGACATGCTTTACTATGACTTTTTTATGACTTTTTTCGACATGCTATACTATGACCTTTTTCAGACTTTTTTCGACATGCTATAGTATGACTTTTTTCGACATGCTATACTATGACCTTTTTCGACACGCCAGACTATAACTATTTTAATACTTTTTTTAAAACATGCTATTCTATGACCTTTTTCAGACTTTTTTCGACATGCTATAGTATAGATTTTTTTCGACATGCTATCCTATGACTTTTTTATGACTTTTTTCGACATGCTATCCTATGACTTTTTTATGACCTTTTTCGACATGCTATCCTATGACTTTTTTATGACTTTTTTCGACATGCTTTACTATGGCTTTTTTATGACTTTTTTCGACATGCTTTACTATGGCTTTTTTATGACTTTTTTCGACATGCTATCCTATGACTTTTTTATGACTTTTTTCGACATGCTATCCTATGGCTTTTTTATGACTTTTTTCGACATGCTTTACTATGGCTTTTTTATGACTTTTTTCGACATGCTATACTATGACTTTTTTATGACTTTTTTCGACATGCTATCCTATGACTTTTTTCTGACTTTTTTCGACATGCTTTACTATGGCTTTTTTATGACTTTTTTCGACATGCTATCCTATGACTTTTTTATGACCTTTTTCGACATGCTATACGATGACTTTTTTATGACTTTTTTCGACATGCTATCCTATGGCTTTTTTATGACTTTTTTCGACATGCTTTACTATGGCTTTTTTATGACCTTTTTCGACATGCTATCCTATGACTTTTTTATGACTTTTTTCGACATGCTATCCTATGACTTTTTTATGACTTTTTTCGACATGCTATCCTATGACTTTTTTATGACTTTTTTCGACATGCTTTACTATGACTTTTTTATGACCTTTTTCGACATGCTATCCTATGACTTTTTTATGACTTTTTTCGACATGCTATACTATGGCTTTTTTATGACCTTTTTCGACATGCTATACTATGACTTTTTTATGACTTTTTTCGACATGCTATACTATGACTTTTTTATGACTTTTTTCGACATGCTACACTATGACCTTTTTCGACATGCTATCCTATGACTTTTTTCTGACTTTTTTCGACATGCTATACTATGACTTTTTTATGACTTTTTTCGACATGCTATCCTATGACTTTTTTATGACCTTTTTCGACATGCTATACTATGACTTTTTTATGACTTTTTTCGACATGCTATCCTATGACTTTTTTATGACTTTTTTCGACATGCTATACTATGACTTTTTTATGACTTTTTTCGACATGCTTTACTATGACTTTTTTATGACTTTTTTCGACATGCTATCCTATGACTTTTTTATGACCTTTTTCGACATGCTATACTATGACTTTTTTATGACTTTTTTCGACATGCTACACTATGACCTTTTTCGACATGCTATCCTATGACTTTTTTATGACTTTTTTCGACATGCTATCCTATGACTTTTTTATGACCTTTTTCGACATGCTATACTATGACTTTTTTATGACTTTTTTCGACATGCTATACTATGACTTTTTTATGACTTTTTTCGACATGCTACACTATGACCTTTTTCGACATGCTATCCTATGACTTTTTTATGACTTTTTTCGACATGCTATCCTATGACTTTTTTATGACCTTTTTCGACATGCTATACTATGACTTTTTTATGACTTTTTTCGACATGCTATCCTATGACTTTTTTCTGACTTTTTTCGACATGCTTTACTATGGCTTTTTTATGACTTTTTTCGACATGCTATCCTATGACTTTTTTATGACCTTTTTCGACATGCTATACGATGACTTTTTTATGACTTTTTTCGACATGCTATCCTATGGCTTTTTTATGACTTTTTTCGACATGCTTTACTATGGCTTTTTTATGACCTTTTTCGACATGCTATCCTATGACTTTTTTATGACTTTTTTCGACATGCTATCCTATGACTTTTTTATGACCTTTTTCGACATGCTATCCTATGGCTTTTTTATGACCTTTTTCGACATGCTATCCTATGACTTTTTTATGACCTTTTTCGACATGCTATCCTATGGCTTTTTTATGACCTTTTTCGACATGCTATCCTATGGCTTTTTTATGACCTTTTTCGACATGCTATCCTATGACTTTTTTATGACTTTTTTCGACATGCTATCCTATGACTTTTTTATGACCTTTTTCGACATGCTATCCTATGACTTTTTTATGACTTTTTTTCGACATGCTTTACTATGGCTTTTTTATGACTTTTTTCGACATGCTATCCTATGGCTTTTTTATGACTTTTTTCGACATGCTATCCTATGACTTTTTTATGACCTTTTTCGACATGCTATCCTATGACTTTTTTATGACTTTTTTCGACATGCTATACTATGACCTTTTTCAGACTTTTTTCGACATGCTATAGTATAGATTTTTTTCGACACGCTATACTATGACTTTTTTATGACTTTTTTCGACATGCTATCCTATGACTTTTTTATGACTTTTTTCGACATGCTATCCTATGACTTTTTTATGACTTTTTTCGACATGCTATACTATGACTTTTTTATGACTTTTTTCGACATGCTTTACTATGGCTTTTTTCGACATGCTTTACTATGACCTTTTTCGACATGCTATCCTATGACTTTTTTATGACTTTTTTCGACATGCTACACTATGACCTTTTTCGACATGCTATCCTATGACTTTTTTATGACTTTTTTCGACATGCTATACTATGACTTTTTTATGACTTTTTTCGACATGCTACACTATGACCTTTTTCGACATGCTATACTATGACTTTTTTATGACTTTTTTCGACATGCTTTACTATGGCTTTTTTATGACCTTTTTCGACATGCTATCCTATGACTTTTTATGACTTTTTTCGACATGCTATACTATGACTTTTTTATGACTTTTTTCGACATGCTTTACTATGGCTTTTTTCGACATGCTTTACTATGACCTTTTTCGACATGCTATCCTATGACTTTTTTATGACTTTTTTCGACATGCTATACTATGACTTTTTTATGACTTTTTTCGACATGCTTTACTATGGCTTTTTTCGACATGCTTTACTATGACCTTTTTCGACATGCTATCCTATGACTTTTTTATGACTTTTTTCGACATGCTATACTATGACCTTTTTCAGACTTTTTTCGACATGCTATAGTATAGATTTTTATCGACATGCTATACTATGACTTTTTTATGACTTTTTTCGACATGCTTTACTATGGCTTTTTTCGACATGCTACACTATGACCTTTTTCGACATGCTATCCTATGACTTTTTTCTGACTTTTTTCGACATGCTATACTATGACTTTTTTATGACTTTTTTCGACATGCTATCCTATGACTTTTTTATGACTTTTTTCGACATGCTATCCTATGACTTTTTTATGACCTTTTTCGACATGCTATCCTATGACTTTTTTATGACTTTTTCGACATGCTTTACTATGGCTTTTTTATGACTTTTTTCGACATGCTATCCTATGACTTTTTTATGACCTTTTTCGACATGCTATCCTATGACTTTTTTATGACTTTTTTCGACATGCTTTACTATGACTTTTTTATGACTTTTTTCGACATGCTATACTATGACCTTTTTCAGACTTTTTTCGACATGCTATAGTATGACTTTTTTCGACATGCTATACTATGACCTTTTTCGACACGCCAGACTATAACTATTTTAATACTTTTTTTAAAACATGCTATTCTATGACCTTTTTCAGACTTTTTTCGACATGCTATAGTATAGATTTTTTTCGACATGCTATCCTATGACTTTTTCATGACTTTTTTCGACATGCTATCCTATGACTTTTTTATGACCTTTTTCGACATGCTATCCTATGACTTTTTTATGACTTTTTTCGACATGCTTTACTATGGCTTTTTTATGACTTTTTTCGACATGCTATCCTATGGCTTTTTTATGACTTTTTTCGACATGCTATCCTATGACTTTTTTATGACCTTTTTCGACATGCTATCCTATGACTTTTTTATGACTTTTTTCGACATGCTATACTATGACCTTTTTCAGACTTTTTTCGACATGCTATAGTATAGATTTTTTTCGACACGCTATACTATGACTTTTTTATGACTTTTTTCGACATGCTATCCTATGACTTTTTTATGACTTTTTTCGACATGCTATCCTATGACTTTTTTATGACTTTTTTCGACATGCTATACTATGACTTTTTTATGACTTTTTTCGACATGCTTTACTATGGCTTTTTTCGACATGCTTTACTATGGCTTTTTTCGACATGCTTTACTATGACCTTTTTCGACATGCTATCC
Source organism: Anarhichas minor (assembly GCF_050575085.1). NCBI lineage: Eukaryota > Metazoa > Chordata > Actinopteri > Perciformes > Anarhichadidae > Anarhichas > Anarhichas minor. The sequence goes on along the minus strand of NW_027466471.1, from coordinate 11,203,914 downwards.
TATGACTTTTTTATGACTTTTTTCGACATGCTACACTATGACCTTTTTCGACATGCTATACTATGACTTTTTTATGACTTTTTTCGACATGCTTTACGATGGCTTTTTTCGACATGCTACACTATGACCGTTTTCGACATGCTATCCTATGACTTTTTTCTGACTTTTTTCGACATGCTTTACTATGGCTTTTTTATGACTTTTTTCGACATGCTATCCTATGACTTTTTTATGACCTTTTTCGACATGCTATACGATGACTTTTTTATGACTTTTTTCGACATGCTATCCTATGGCTTTTTTATGACTTTTTTCGACATGCTATACTATGACTTTTTTATGACTTTTTTCGACATGCTTTACTATGGCTTTTTTATGACCTTTTTCGACATGCTATCCTATGACTTTTTTATGACTTTTTTCGACATGCTATCCTATGACTTTTTTATGACCTTTTTCGACATGCTATCCTATGACTTTTTTATGACTTTTTTCGACATGCTTTACTATGGCTTTTTTATGACTTTTTTCGACATGCTATCCTATGGCTTTTTTATGACTTTTTTCGACATGCTATCCTATGACTTTTTTATGACCTTTTTCGACATGCTATCCTATGACTTTTTTATGACTTTTTTCGACATGCTATACTATGACCTTTTTCAGACTTTTTTCGACATGCTATAGTATAGATTTTTTTCGACACGCTATACTATGACTTTTTTATGACTTTTTTCGACATGCTATCCTATGACTTTTTTATGACTTTTTTCGACATGCTATCCTATGACTTTTTTATGACTTTTTTCGACATGCTATACTATGACTTTTTTATGACTTTTTTCGACATGCTTTACTATGGCTTTTTTCGACATGCTTTACTATGACCTTTTTCGACATGCTATCCTATGACTTTTTTATGACTTTTTTCGACATGCTACACTATGACCTTTTTCGACATGCTATCCTATGACTTTTTTATGACTTTTTTCGACATGCTATACTATGACTTTTTTATGACTTTTTTCGACATGCTACACTATGACCTTTTTCGACATGCTATACTATGACTTTTTTATGACTTTTTTCGACATGCTTTACTATGGCTTTTTTATGACCTTTTTCGACATGCTATCCTATGACTTTTTTATGACTTTTTTCGACATGCTATACTATGACTTTTTTATGACTTTTTTCGACATGCTTTACTATGGCTTTTTTCGACATGCTTTTACTATGACCTTTTTCGACATGCTATCCTATGACTTTTTTATGACTTTTTTCGACATGCTATACTATGACTTTTTTATGACTTTTTTCGACATGCTTTACTATGGCTTTTTTCGACATGCTTTACTATGACCTTTTTCGACATGCTATCCTATGACTTTTTTATGACTTTTTTCGACATGCTATACTATGACCTTTTTCAGACTTTTTTCGACATGCTATAGTATAGATTTTTTTCGACATGCTACACTATGACCTTTTTCGACATGCTATACTATGACTTTTTTATGACTTTTTTCGACATGCTTTACGATGGCTTTTTTCGACATGCTACACTATGACCGTTTTCGACATGCTATCCTATGACTTTTTTCTGACTTTTTTCGACATGCTTTACTATGGCTTTTTTATGACTTTTTTCGACATGCTATCCTATGACTTTTTTATGACCTTTTTCGACATGCTATACGATGACTTTTTTATGACTTTTTTCGACATGCTATCCTATGGCTTTTTTATGACTTTTTTCGACATGCTATACTATGACTTTTTTATGACTTTTTTCGACATGCTTTACTATGGCTTTTTTATGACCTTTTTCGACATGCTATCCTATGACTTTTTTATGACTTTTTTCGACATGCTATCCTATGACTTTTTTATGACCTTTTTCGACATGCTATCCTATGACTTTTTTATGACTTTTTTCGACATGCTTTACTATGGCTTTTTTATGACTTTTTTCGACATGCTATCCTATGGCTTTTTTATGACTTTTTTCGACATGCTATCCTATGACTTTTTTATGACCTTTTTCGACATGCTATCCTATGACTTTTTTATGACTTTTTTCGACAGGCTATACTATGACCTTTTTCAGACTTTTTTCGACATGCTATAGTATAGATTTTTTTCGACACGCTATACTATGACTTTTTTATGACTTTTTTCGACATGCTATCCTATGACTTTTTTATGACTTTTTTCGACATGCTATCCTATGACTTTTTTATGACTTTTTTCGACATGCTATACTATGACTTTTTTATGACTTTTTTCGACATGCTTTACTATGGCTTTTTTCGACATGCTTTACTATGACCTTTTTCGACATGCTATCCTATGACTTTTTTATGACTTTTTTCGACATGCTACACTATGACCTTTTTCGACATGCTATCCTATGACTTTTTTATGACTTTTTTCGACATGCTATACTATGACTTTTTTATGACTTTTTTCGACATGCTACACTATGACCTTTTTCGACATGCTATACTATGACTTTTTTATGACTTTTTTCGACATGCTTTACTATGGCTTTTTTATGACCTTTTTCGACATGCTATCCTATGACTTTTTTATGACTTTTTTCGACATGCTATACTATGACTTTTTTATGACTTTTTTCGACATGCTTTACTATGGCTTTTTTCGACATGCTTTTACTATGACCTTTTTCGACATGCTATCCTATGACTTTTTTATGACTTTTTTCGACATGCTATACTATGACTTTTTTATGACTTTTTTCGACATGCTTTACTATGGCTTTTTTCGACATGCTTTACTATGACCTTTTTCGACATGCTATCCTATGACTTTTTTATGACTTTTTTCGACATGCTATACTATGACCTTTTTCAGACTTTTTTCGACATGCTATAGTATAGATTTTTTTCGACATGCTATACTATGACTTTTTTATGACTTTTTTCGACATGCTTTACTATGGCTTTTTTCGACATGCTACACTATGACCTTTTTCGACATGCTATCCTATGACTTTTTTCTGACTTTTTTCGACATGCTATACTATGACTTTTTTATGACTTTTTTCGACATGCTATCCTATGACTTTTTTATGACTTTTTTCGACATGCTATCCTATGACTTTTTTATGACCTTTTTCGACATGCTATACTATGACTTTTTTATGACTTTTTTCGACATGCTTTACTATGGCTTTTTTATGACTTTTTTCGACATGCTATCCTATGACTTTTTTATGACCTTTTTCGACATGCTATCCTATGACTTTTTTATGACTTTTTTCGACATGCTTTACTATGACTTTTTTATGACTTTTTTCGACATGCTATACTATGACCTTTTTCAGACTTTTTTCGACATGCTATAGTATAGATTTTTTTCGACACGCTATACTATGACTTTTTTATGACTTTTTTCGACATGCTATCCTATGACTTTTTTATGACTTTTTTCGACATGCTATCCTATGACTTTTTTATGACTTTTTTCGACATGCTATACTATGACTTTTTTATGACTTTTTTCGACATGCTTTACTATGGCTTTTTTCGACATGCTTTACTATGACCTTTTTCGACATGCTATCCTATGACTTTTTTATGACTTTTTTCGACATGCTACACTATGACCTTTTTCGACATGCTATCCTATGACTTTTTTATGACTTTTTTCGACATGCTATACTATGACTTTTTTATGACTTTTTTCGACATGCTACACTATGACCTTTTTCGACATGCTATACTATGACTTTTTTATGACTTTTTTCGACATGCTTTACTATGGCTTTTTTATGACCTTTTTCGACATGCTATCCTATGACTTTTTTATGACTTTTTTCGACATGCTATACTATGACTTTTTTATGACTTTTTTCGACATGCTTTACTATGGCTTTTTTCGACATGCTTTACTATGACCTTTTTCGACATGCTATCCTATGACTTTTTTATGACTTTTTTCGACATGCTATACTATGACTTTTTTATGACTTTTTTCGACATGCTTTACTATGGCTTTTTTCGACATGCTTTACTATGACCTTTTTCGACATGCTATCCTATGACTTTTTTATGACTTTTTTCGACATGCTATACTATGACCTTTTTCAGACTTTTTTCGACATGCTATAGTATAGATTTTTTTCGACATGCTATACTATGACTTTTTTATGACTTTTTTCGACATGCTTTACTATGGCTTTTTTCGACATGCTACACTATGACCTTTTTCGACATGCTATCCTATGACTTTTTTCTGACTTTTTTCGACATGCTATACTATGACTTTTTTATGACTTTTTTCGACATGCTATCCTATGACTTTTTTATGACTTTTTTCGACATGCTATCCTATGACTTTTTTATGACCTTTTTCGACATGCTATCCTATGACTTTTTTATGACTTTTTTCGACATGCTTTACTATGGCTTTTTTATGACTTTTTTCGACATGCTATCCTATGGCTTTTTTATGACTTTTTTCGACATGCTATCCTATGACTTTTTTATGACTTTTTTCGACATGCTATACTATGACTTTTTTATGACTTTTTTCGACATGCTTTACTATGGCTTTTTTCGACATGCTTTACTATGACCTTTTTCGACATGCTATCCTATGACTTTTTTATGACTTTTTTCGACATGCTATAGTATAGATTTTTTTCGACATGCTATACTATGACTTTTTTATGACTTTTTTCGACATGCTTTACTATGGCTTTTTTCGACATGCTACACTATGACCTTTTTCGACATGCTATCCTATGACTTTTTTATGACTTTTTTCGACATGCTATCCTATGACTTTTTTATGACCTTTTTCGACATGCTATCCTATGACTTTTTTATGACTTTTTTCGACATGCTTTACTATGGCTTTTTTATGACTTTTTTCGACATGCTATCCTATGGCTTTTTTATGACTTTTTTCGACATGCTATCCTATGACTTTTTTATGACCTTTTTCGACATGCTATCCTATGACTTTTTTATGACTTTTTTCGACATGCTATACTATGACCTTTTTCAGACTTTTTTCGACATGCTATAGTATAGATTTTTTTCGACACGCTATACTATGACTTTTTTATGACTTTTTTCGACATGCTATCCTATGACTTTTTTATGACTTTTTTCGACATGCTATCCTATGACTTTTTTATGACTTTTTTCGACATGCTATACTATGACTTTTTTATGACTTTTTTCGACATGCTTTACTATGGCTTTTTTCGACATGCTTTACTATGACCTTTTTCGACATGCTATCCTATGACTTTTTTATGACTTTTTTCGACATGCTACACTATGACCTTTTTCGACATGCTATCCTATGACTTTTTTATGACTTTTTTCGACATGCTATACTATGACTTTTTTATGACTTTTTTCGACATGCTACACTATGACCTTTTTCGACATGCTATACTATGACTTTTTTATGACTTTTTTCGACATGCTTTACTATGGCTTTTTTATGACCTTTTTCGACATGCTATCCTATGACTTTTTTATGACTTTTTTCGACATGCTATACTATGACTTTTTTATGACTTTTTTCGACATGCTTTACTATGGCTTTTTTCGACATGCTTTTACTATGACCTTTTTCGACATGCTATCCTATGACTTTTTTATGACTTTTTTCGACATGCTATACTATGACTTTTTTATGACTTTTTTCGACATGCTTTACTATGGCTTTTTTCGACATGCTTTACTATGACCTTTTTCGACATGCTATCCTATGACTTTTTTATGACTTTTTTCGACATGCTATACTATGACCTTTTTCAGACTTTTTTCGACATGCTATAGTATAGATTTTTTTCGACATGCTATACTATGACTTTTTTATGACTTTTTTCGACATGCTTTACTATGGCTTTTTTCGACATGCTACACTATGACCTTTTTCGACATGCTATCCTATGACTTTTTTCTGACTTTTTTCGACATGCTATACTATGACTTTTTTATGACTTTTTTCGACATGCTATCCTATGACTTTTTTATGACTTTTTTCGACATGCTATCCTATGACTTTTTTATGACCTTTTTCGACATGCTATCCTATGACTTTTTTATGACTTTTTTCGACATGCTTTACTATGGCTTTTTTATGACTTTTTTCGACATGCTATCCTATGACTTTTTTATGACCTTTTTCGACATGCTATCCTATGACTTTTTTATGACTTTTTTCGACATGCTTTACTATGACTTTTTTATGACTTTTTTCGACATGCTATACTATGACCTTTTTCAGACTTTTTTCGACATGCTATAGTATAGATTTTTTTCGACACGCTATACTATGACTTTTTTATGACTTTTTTCGACATGCTATCCTATGACTTTTTTATGACTTTTTTCGACATGCTATCCTATGACTTTTTTATGACTTTTTTCGACATGCTATACTATGACTTTTTTATGACTTTTTTCGACATGCTTTACTATGGCTTTTTTCGACATGCTTTACTATGACCTTTTTCGACATGCTATCCTACGACTTTTTTATGACTTTTTTCGACATGCTACACTATGACCTTTTTCGACATGCTATCCTATGACTTTTTTATGACTTTTTTCGACATGCTATACTATGACTTTTTTATGACTTTTTTCGACATGCTACACTATGACCTTTTTCGACATGCTATACTATGACTTTTTTATGACTTTTTTCGACATGCTTTACTATGGCTTTTTTATGACCTTTTTCGACATGCTATCCTATGACTTTTTTATGACTTTTTTCGACATGCTATACTATGACTTTTTTATGACTTTTTTCGACATGCTTTACTATGGCTTTTTTCGACATGCTTTACTATGACCTTTTTCGACATGCTATCCTATGACTTTTTTATGACTTTTTTCGACATGCTATACTATGACTTTTTTATGACTTTTTTCGACATGCTTTACTATGGCTTTTTTCGACATGCTTTACTATGACCTTTTTCGACATGCTATCCTATGACTTTTTTATGACTTTTTTCGACATGCTATACTATGACCTTTTTCAGACTTTTTTCGACATGCTATAGTATAGATTTTTTTCGACATGCTATACTATGACTTTTTTATGACTTTTTTCGACATGCTTTACTATGGCTTTTTTCGACATGCTACACTATGACCTTTTTCGACATGCTATCCTATGACTTTTTTCTGACTTTTTTCGACATGCTATACTATGACTTTTTTATGACTTTTTTCGACATGCTATCCTATGACTTTTTTATGACTTTTTTCGACATGCTATCCTATGACTTTTTTATGACCTTTTTCGACATGCTATACTATGACTTTTTTATGACTTTTTTCGACATGCTTTACTATGGCTTTTTTATGACTTTTTTCGACATGCTATCCTATGGCTTTTTTATGACTTTTTTCGACATGCTATCCTATGACTTTTTTATGACTTTTTTCGACATGCTATACTATGACTTTTTTATGACTTTTTTCGACATGCTTTACTATGGCTTTTTTCGACATGCTTTACTATGACCTTTTTCGACATGCTATCCTATGACTTTTTTATGACTTTTTTCGACATGCTATAGTATAGATTTTTTTCGACATGCTATACTATGACTTTTTTATGACTTTTTTCGACATGCTTTACTATGGCTTTTTTCGACATGCTACACTATGACCTTTTTCGACATGCTATCCTATGACTTTTTTATGACTTTTTTCGACATGCTATACTATGACTTTTTTATGACTTTTTTCGACATGCTATCCTATGACTTTTTTATGACTTTTTTCGACATGCTATCCTATGACTTTTTTATGACTTTTTTCGACATGCTTTACTATGGCTTTTTTCGACATGCTTTACTATGACCTTTTTCGACATGCTATCCTATGACTTTTTTATGACTTTTTTCGACATGCTATACTATGACTTTTTTATGACTTTTTTCGACATGCTTTACTATGGCTTTTTTCGACATGCTTTACTATGACCTTTTTCGACATGCTATCCTATGACTTTTTTATGACTTTTTTCGACATGCTATACTATGACTTTTTTATGACTTTTTTCGACATGCTTTACTATGGCTTTTTTCGACATGCTTTACTATGACCTTTTTCGACATGCTATCCTATGACTTTTTTATGACTTTTTTCGACATGCTATACTATGACCTTTTTCAGACTTTTTTCGACATGCTATAGTATAGATTTTTTTCGACATGCTATACTATGACTTTTTTATGACTTTTTTCGACATGCTATACTATGACTTTTTTATGACTTTTTTCGACATGCTATCCTATGACTTTTTTATGACTTTTTTCGACATGCTATACTATGACTTTTTTATGACTTTTTTCGACATGCTTTACTATGGCTTTTTTCGACATGCTTTACTATGACCTTTTTCGACATGCTATCCTATGACTTTTTTATGACTTTTTTCGACATGCTATACTATGACTTTTTTATGACTTTTTTCGACATGCTTTACTATGGCTTTTTTCGACATGCTTTACTATGACCTTTTTCGACATGCTATCCTATGACTTTTTTATGACTTTTTTCGACATGCTATACTATGACCTTTTTCAGACTTTTTTCGACATGCTATAGTATAGATTTTTTTCGACATGCTATACTATGACTTTTTTATGACTTTTTTCGACATGCTTTACTATGGCTTTTTTCGACATGCTACACTATGACCTTTTTCGACATGCTATCCTATGACTTTTTTCTGACTTTTTTCGACATGCTATACTATGACTTTTTTATGACTTTTTTCGACATGCTATCCTATGACTTTTTTATGACTTTTTTCGACATGCTATCCTATGACTTTTTTATGACCTTTTTCGACATGCTATACTATGACTTTTTTATGACTTTTTTCGACATGCTTTACTATGGCTTTTTTATGACTTTTTTCGACATGCTATCCTATGGCTTTTTTATGACTTTTTTCGACATGCTATCCTATGACTTTTTTATGACTTTTTTCGACATGCTATACTATGACTTTTTTATGACTTTTTTCGACATGCTTTACTATGGCTTTTTTCGACATGCTTTACTATGACCTTTTTCGACATGCTATCCTATGACTTTTTTATGACTTTTTTCGACATGCTATAGTATAGATTTTTTTCGACATGCTATACTATGACTTTTTTATGACTTTTTTCGACATGCTTTACTATGGCTTTTTTCGACATGCTACACTATGACCTTTTTCGACATGCTATCCTATGACTTTTTTATGACTTTTTTCGACATGCTATACTATGACTTTTTTATGACTTTTTTCGACATGCTATCCTATGACTTTTTTATGACTTTTTTCGACATGCTATCCTATGACTTTTTTATGACCTTTTTCGACATGCTATCCTATGACTTTTTTATGACTTTTTTCGACATGCTTTACTATGGCTTTTTTATGACTTTTTTCGACATGCTATCCTATGGCTTTTTTATGACTTTTTTCGACATGCTATCCTATGACTTTTTTATGACCTTTTTCGACATGCTATCCTATGACTTTTTTATGACTTTTTTCGACATGCTATACTATGACCTTTTTCAGACTTTTTTCGACATGCTATAGTATAGATTTTTTTCGACACGCTATACTATGACTTTTTTATGACTTTTTTCGACATGCTTTACTATGGCTTTTTTCGACATGCTTTACTATGACCTTTTTCGACATGCTATCCTATGACTTTTTTATGACTTTTTTCGACATGCTATACTATGACTTTTTTATGACTTTTTTCGACATGCTTTACTATGGCTTTTTTCGACATGCTTTACTATGACCTTTTTCGACATGCTATCCTATGACTTTTTTATGACTTTTTTCGACATGCTATACTATGACCTTTTTCAGACTTTTTTCGACATGCTATAGTATAGATTTTTTTCGACATGCTATACTATGACTTTTTTATGACTTTTTTCGACATGCTTTACTATGGCTTTTTTCGACATGCTACACTATGACCTTTTTCGACATGCTATCCTATGACTTTTTTCTGACTTTTTTCGACATGCTATACTATGACTTTTTTATGACTTTTTTCGACATGCTATCCTATGACTTTTTTATGACTTTTTTCGACATGCTATCCTATGACTTTTTTATGACCTTTTTCGACATGCTATCCTATGACTTTTTTATGACTTTTTTCGACATGCTTTACTATGGCTTTTTTATGACTTTTTTCGACATGCTATCCTATGACTTTTTTATGACCTTTTTCGACATGCTATCCTATGACTTTTTTATGACTTTTTTCGACATGCTTTACTATGACTTTTTTATGACTTTTTTCGACATGCTATACTATGACCTTTTTCAGACTTTTTTCGACATGCTATAGTATAGATTTTTTTCGACACGCTATACTATGACTTTTTTATGACTTTTTTCGACATGCTATCCTATGACTTTTTTATGACTTTTTTCGACATGCTATCCTATGACTTTTTTATGACTTTTTTCGACATGCTATACTATGACTTTTTTATGACTTTTTTCGACATGCTTTACTATGGCTTTTTTCGACATGCTTTACTATGACCTTTTTCGACATGCTATCCTATGACTTTTTTATGACTTTTTTCGACATGCTACACTATGACCTTTTTCGACATGCTATCCTATGACTTTTTTATGACTTTTTTCGACATGCTATACTATGACTTTTTTATGACTTTTTTCGACATGCTACACTATGACCTTTTTCGACATGCTATACTATGACTTTTTTATGACTTTTTTCGACATGCTTTACTATGGCTTTTTTATGACCTTTTTCGACATGCTATCCTATGACTTTTTTATGACTTTTTTCGACATGCTATACTATGACTTTTTTATGACTTTTTTCGACATGCTTTACTATGGCTTTTTTCGACATGCTTTACTATGACCTTTTTCGACATGCTATCCTATGACTTTTTTATGACTTTTTTCGACATGCTATACTATGACTTTTTTATGACTTTTTTCGACATGCTTTACTATGGCTTTTTTCGACATGCTTTACTATGACCTTTTTCGACATGCTATCCTATGACTTTTTTATGACTTTTTTCGACATGCTATACTATGACCTTTTTCAGACTTTTTTCGACATGCTATAGTATAGATTTTTTTCGACATGCTATACTATGACTTTTTTATGACTTTTTTCGACATGCTTTACTATGGCTTTTTTCGACATGCTACACTATGACCTTTTTCGACATGCTATCCTATGACTTTTTTCTGACTTTTTTCGACATGCTATACTATGACTTTTTTATGACTTTTTTCGACATGCTATCCTATGACTTTTTTATGACTTTTTTCGACATGCTATCCTATGACTTTTTTATGACCTTTTTCGACATGCTATACTATGACTTTTTTATGACTTTTTTCGACATGCTTTACTATGGCTTTATTATGACTTTTTTCGACATGCTATCCTATGGCTTTTTTATGACTTTTTTCGACATGCTATCCTATGACTTTTTTATGACTTTTTTCGACATGCTATACTATGACTTTTTTATGACTTTTTTCGACATGCTTTACTATGGCTTTTTTCGACATGCTTTACTATGACCTTTTTCGACATGCTATCCTATGACTTTTTTATGACTTTTTTCGACATGCTATAGTATAGATTTTTTTCGACATGCTATACTATGACTTTTTTATGACTTTTTTCGACATGCTTTACTATGGCTTTTTTCGACATGCTACACTATGACCTTTTTCGACATGCTATCCTATGACTTTTTTATGACTTTTTTCGACATGCTATACTATGACTTTTTTATGACTTTTTTCGACATGCTATCCTATGACTTTTTTATGACTTTTTTCGACATGCTATCCTATGACTTTTTTATGACCTTTTTCGACATGCTATCCTATGACTTTTTTATGACTTTTTTCGACATGCTTTACTATGGCTTTTTTATGACTTTTTTCGACATGCTATCCTATGGCTTTTTTATGACTTTTTTCGACATGCTATCCTATGACTTTTTTATGACCTTTTTCGACATGCTATCCTATGACTTTTTTATGACTTTTTTCGACATGCTATACTATGACCTTTTTCAGACTTTTTTCGACATGCTATAGTATAGATTTTTTTCGACACGCTATACTATGACTTTTTTATGACTTTTTTCGACATGCTTTACTATGGCTTTTTTCGACATGCTTTACTATGACCTTTTTCGACATGCTATCCTATGACTTTTTTATGACTTTTTTCGACATGCTATAGTATAGATTTTTTTCGACATGCTATACTATGACTTTTTTATGACTTTTTTCGACATGCTTTACTATGGCTTTTTTCGACATGCTACACTATGACCTTTTTCGACATGCTATCCTATGACTTTTTTATGACTTTTTTCGACATGCTATCCTATGACTTTTTTATGACTTTTTTCGACATGCTATCCTATGACTTTTTTATGACTTTTTTCGACATGCTATACTATGACTTTTTTATGACTTTTTTCGACATGCTTTACTATGGCTTTTTTCGACATGCTTTACTATGGCTTTTTTCGACATGCTTTACTATGACCTTTTTCGACATGCTATCCTATGACTTTTTTATGACTTTTTTCGACATGCTACACTATGACCTTTTTCGACATGCTATACTATGACTTTTTTATGACTTTTTTCGACATGCTTTACGATGGCTTTTTTCGACATGCTACACTATGACCGTTTTCGACATGCTATACTATGACTTTTTTCTGACTTTTTTCGACATGCTATACTATGACCTTTTTCGACATGCTATCCTATGACTTTTTTCTGACTTTTTTCGACATGCTTTACTATGACCTTTTTCAGACTATTTTCAACATCCTTATAGTATGACTTTTTCCGACACGCCATACTATATCCATTTTGATACTTTTTTAAAACATGCTATACTATGACGTTTTTGAGACTTTTTTCGACATGCTTTACTGTGACCTTTTTATGACTTTTTTGACATACTATATGACTTTTCGACATGCTATACTATGACTTTTTTCGACATGCTATACTATTTCAATCAGGAGAGACTTGTTTTACAATTTAACAATGATTTATTATACAAGCTTCAAATATGAAAAGTGCAAAGTCTTTGGCGATTGGACTCCATCCTGAAGTACTATCACCGAGGGTAGGGATACTGAGGTCCAACAGGCCTAATCCCCCTGGAGTCCAGACACTGGTGGTGGTGGTGGTGATGAAAGGAGTTGCTGCAATCTGATGATGAATCAGGAGCATGACTGTGATGCTGACTGGAGGCGACTGGGGTGGAGGAGGGTCGCATCTGCTTAGCTGAAATGACAACTGACAGCAGCAGAGAGGAGAACACTATTTAAAGTTTGACAGCAACGATCTGATTGGCTTCAGGAACCGGTGAGCAGAATCTGGTTGGTTACTTAAAAGTGCACCCCCCCCCCAATCAGCTGATAGAGTAATTACAAGGAGAGGAGAGACAGAGATTACTAGTGAGTGTCTTCCTGTCTGAACTTGCGCTTGAGCTACATGACTTTTTTCGACATGCTATACTATGACTTTTTTCGACATGCTATACTATGACCTTTTTTCGACAAGCTAACTATGACTTTTTTATGACTAATTTCGACATGCTATACCATGACTTTTTTCGACATGCTTTACTATGACCTTTTTCAGACTATTTTCAACATGCTTATAGTATGACTTTTTCCGACACGCCATACTATATCCATTTTGATACTTTTTTTAAACATGCTATACTATGACGTTTTTGAGACTTTTTTCGACATGCTTTACTGTGACCTTTTTATGACTTTTTTGACATACTATATGACTTTTCGACATGCTATACTATGACTTTTCTTCCCCCAGAAAGGAGCACAGGTTTCCGTGATGGTCCTGTAGCTCATGAAGAAACTAAACAGAAATTAGACCGAAGAATAAAAGACAAAGAGGAAAGTGTGTCTCATAGGGAACAGGTCATCTGGAGGCTCAAGAGGCTGCTTGGAGACACATGTAATGAGGGAAGGATAGCTGAAGAAACCCACCCTCCTTCAGACAGCATCTGCACTGAGGACTTTGTAAGACGCTTCAGAGACGAGATGGTCGAATTGGCATTGCCAGCTAGCAATATGCAGCAACTAGACAAAGAGGGATTGACTGAGAGGACAGCGATATCTGACTGTGACAATCGCCAGAGTGAACAAAAAGGACACAGTGTTCTTAATGTCAGAACATTAAGAACAGCAGGAACAGCAGCGACAGGGAAAAGCAGTAAAGACACAGAGACTGCTCACTATTGTCAAAGAAAGAAATTGGAGAAATGTCTTGATGACAGCTACGGAGTAAATAAATCATGGAGTGAGAAAACAGGAGCTGAAGAGAGATACAACACACCACAGAGGCTTGGTGATGATGGCAGCAGTGAGTAGTCTCTTTTTAAACTCTTGCTGAGAATATTTAGTGCCCAGGGGTTTAAATCTAACTCACAGAACTGTCCTCTTCCGATATCTGATGGGCATATTTCTTTGAAATGTATTGAGGCCATTCGTGACTCTCAGAGGATGAGCCTTTTGAAAAAATGTCTATCTTTATACCCAAGAATCATATAATAAGTATTGCTTGTACCAGCACTTTTTCATTTTTATTTGGTTATAGTTTACATTGCAGCCCCTACAGCACACCAACTTGCATCTAGACTGGGTGTGACTCAGAATAGACGATTCGATCTAAAGAGCTTGATTGAACTGCCAATCTCACACTCAAATCGTCAATATGGTGGTAAAATGTGGTTATGAAACAAAGGACCATTCCATTCAGGCTATATGGGGGTGCTGAATGTCTGATTTTATGTAGAATTGCTTGTTTATTATTAGCACAGGTAACCCCCTAAACACTACTTAAGGCAGGTGTTGTGTGGTGTGCAAATACCCTGGTACAAGCCCGAGATTTGGAGGGATGCCACCAAAAAGGCTGGAAGAAGAAGAATAAGAACTTAAGCAATAGATAAATTGAGGGACTGTTGAATATGTGAGCCATTCAGTCCCTGAACCCACGCAGTATCATCCGAGGGTTTTTATAGTCTTAATTGGGATGAGTGGACAAATAGTATTTCTCAAGCCCACAAACAAAATTATTAAATCCGTATAATTACTCCAAAATATATAATAATGTACAATTTGTGGACTGTGAAATCTTGGTATGGGTGCTCTTGAACACTTATAAAATGATCTCTTACGTAAGAGAAAGCAAAAACACGAATACATTGGTGAATCCCAGAAATCAATGGGTACTAACAAAATAAGAACAAATCGTTGATACTAACAAAAATAAGGAAATTTGTTTTTTTGTATGGCATCCTGCATGAGGCCCAGTGACTGTGGGCGTGCTTGTATCTCTTGTAGGAGTACCTGTTCGGAGTTTTGACACCGTGTCCATTGACAGTGACAGTGACTCAGTCTGCACAGAGCCAGTCAGGCAGCAGCTTCACAGGCGGCCAGGTGAGAGACTGCAGCAAATATGGAGGAAAGCAGGTCTGGTTTTAGACAAAACATTTTACATATAAATTATCACCATTTGAAAAACGGACAATAACAAAAGAGCTGACAGCACAAACTGAAAAATTTAAGATTTAATGATTTAACTCAATAAATACTTTAACATGCTTTTACAAACTCTTAAAAAGTAGAAAAATAATATTAACAAGAGTGCAAAAAAATGTGTGAAATTACAGCATTTATTATCATTTGTGTGATACCCCCAGGATGGCGCTCTCTCATTCAGTCTGTCACGGTCATGGATGACAGCTGTACCAACCACAGTGACTATGACACACACACACAGGGAAGTGAAGCTCGATTTACATCAGGTAAAGCACGACTGTGTATTCCTTTATGAGTGCACAGTGATGAAAGAAACATTTTTATTTCTAAATGCCACAGAATTGTCCTTTCTTTGTTTACAAAGGCCAAAGATCGTCTAATGAAAATGTACAAAACAGGAGTTCTTCTAAAGCACAGCGTAATAAGAGAGAGACTTACAGGTAATTCATGTGGAAGAACATTTAAAAACATACTAATCATTTTGGTCTTCTCTTTGATGTTGTGTACAAGTTTTAAAAATGATTATGTTGCATCTTGTTCTGACAAGTACACTGTGCATGTTTGTGTATCCCAGACTTGTGTGTTCTTTAGGTGACAATGATAAGGACACAGATGAGGAAATAAATCACTGGAGCAGGCGATGCAGGCCTGAAAGAACATCAGAGAAGATGCAGTCTGATTGGGCCAAGATGAAAGAGCGGCTCTCTACAATCAGACAAGTGGGAATGAATCTGCCAGTCATTTAGTATAATTTGAGAAATGTTTTATGTCAATTGTATAAATTATCCTGTGTGCATATGTATGAGACATCACTTGATTTGTGTGTCTGGTTAAGAAATGTGAGAAAGAGGAGATGACCCTACAGAGGAAGAAGACTCAGATAAACGATGTTGAGCTCTCCCTCTCTGAACTTCAACAAAGAAGAAAGGTAATGTGTAGCATCTTATATACAGTAGTATAAACAGAAGTCTTACTAGTACTCACGGTTTTTGGTATATGTCCCAGCATGCCTTGCAGGAATTAAAGCAACTGACTGTAGAGACATCAAAGATGGAGAAGGAGAAGAGGACTCTGGAGTTTTTTCTAAGAAACAGCAGGGCAGGGCAGGACTCTATTAGGTATAAAAACAAACTCCAACTAACTGTATTATACAAAGCTGTATACATCAACAAGGTAGCATCACACTGCATCAACTTAATCCTGTGCTGTACAAAGGATAGTAATGCAATAATGAATGTGTTTTAGCTGCCAGCTGAATGAGCTGCAAAGGCAGAGAGAGTCCTCTATCCTTGAGGTAAGATACATGGAAATCGCAACCCTGAATCAATGTAAACAGACTCTCAGTGATCAACTCTTGGCTGTAAGCAGCCATTCACATGTTTTAAGCACACTGTCAACATTTTTGTTAATTTATTTCTTTGGACTATCCTTGCTATTGTTTCGGTATCTCTTTCTATCAGGCAGTAGAGGTTCAAGTAGGCAAACTGCAGGGGGAACTGGGAGAATGCAAGATCAGAGTGGGCACTCAGGAGAAGATGTTGGCCCAAAAGGAGCTACAGGTGCTAGATTTGCAGGAGCAACGTGGGGCCTTACAAGCAGAGAGAGACGGCCTGAGGGGGGAGCTACAACACATGAACATCCAGCACTGCAATGCACTGAAAGAGGCCCACGAGCAAGCCCATAGAATGATGGTACGTGCTGTGGTTTTTAAGTTCACACGCCATGTTTTTTATAATTGTAACATATAGGGCTCCTCTTTTTTTATTCAGGAGGCGGCATTGAAACAGCAAAAGAAAGAACTGGCTTTGGCTCATGAGCAGCAAATCCGAAAGGTGACAAACATGTCTGCAAACTAAAAGTTTGATTCTTCAAATGACGTCACCATAGTTTAATGAATGATGTAGCGATCCCTCTGGCTGTTGCGTACTCAAGGTCAATAAGCAGACTGCAGAGGAGAAAGCAAACACTTTGAAAGAACAAGCTCTGTTTTTCACACGACACATTGAGGCCTTGAAAAGTTCCGTTCAGGTCAGTGTGTTTCCCTGAAGAAAAAAAATCCACTCTTACACAATCTCAATGTAAACTATTTGGTTCTATCCAAAGTGTTGGTGGCACTAGTGGGTATTGAAACCGTTGGTATTTTCATGCATTATTGCACTATACAATATACATACAGTAAGTAAAAACACTCCATAGGGTTACTTTTCATGTGATCCTCTCCTAATAGTTAAAAGAAGAAGAGGCGAAGCAGCTACGGGGTTCTCTGGAGCAGCAGCAGAACCGTGAAGAGGAGCTACATCTAAAAGCCTTGGAAAAGGTACTCCGATAATCCGCTTCCTAAAATATACAATATTTTTCAAAACGATTGCATTTTATGCACAGTGTGCTTCCATTTAGGTGCTCAAAGCGATAGAGGAGGAGAGAATGAAGTGGGAGGCAGAAAAAGTGGAAGCAGTGCAGGTGCATTGTGGGATACTGGAGGAGCAGAATAGAAAGAGCCTGGAAAGCATGAGGAGTGAGATGCAGCGAGAGAAGAGTAAAGCGCTGGCTCTCCAACATGAAGTGGTGGAACTAAAAACTGTAAGGTGACTCGCAACCAGGACACGGAACATTACCATCTTAAATAAATCAGAAATTCTGATTCTATTCCGATTTGATTCTCTTTCTATGATTTCATTTTTATCTGGAAGAGTGTGCACGATATGGAGAGTGAAAGCTGTGCGCAGCAGAGAGCGCAGGAGTCTCTGCTGGCTGTCATTTGCAAATCACTTAAAGAGGAGCACCAGGCTGAGTTGCAGAAGTTGGAGAGACAGATGGCACAGGTGCAAGAAAACCTTACAAAGCAATTATTTGCAGGCAAACAAAGAGATGTGGTGCTTGTAGAAACTCTGACATGGTGTGGTCTGCGGTCACAGGAGAGTCAGAGGGCAGTGCTGCGGCTCGAGCAGGCTGTTCAGGTGGCAGAGAAGGAGGCTGGCAAGCTCAGAATAATGTCAGATGAAAGCGAGAGCAGCCATAACCAAATCACAGCTGAGCTGGAACAGCAGCTCAGGCACTGGGCCCAGGAGCTGGGAGCAGAGTGCCATCATCTACACCTCTTAGTGGAGCAGAATGGAGCCAAACAAGGTTCTGCGCAACTACCTCACAGGTATAATTCATGCTCTGGTTTACATATATATCTGGTTTAGAGAGAGGCGGATATTCTGTAGGCAACATGATGTGCTTGTGCAGTCCTACAGCAGCTGAGGCTCTTACACACCTCAGAGAGCAGTTAAAGCACTTGATCAACCGTCTACAGCAGGAGCTCGGTTCACAGAAAGAAACCACTGAGCAGTTGAGAAAAGACAAGGTATAGTTTAGGCTGTGCCTGGTGTTTGTATACAGCACATTACACGTATACATGAATACAAGTCCATTCTTTCAGGAGCGAGAATTGAGCATCCAGAGGCAGCAGCTGAGGATGGACAGAGACCAAGCCTTGGATTCTCTCAAGGAGCGTCTCATTAAGGTATGAACTTGCAGACTTTTTAAGGCTCATGTCGGCCCACATAGAAACATCATCACTCACTGCATAATTACGCAACGCCATCTGCTTCTGCAGGAGCACATTGAGGAGTTAAGCAGTCTGAACTGGCCTCGTATGTGTGAAGGAGGAGCTGAGGGTGGCGGGGTGGCAGCATCTCTTCGCAAACAGCTGAAGGCCAAAGAGCTGGAGCTCAGGCAGGTCCAGAGGAGCATGGGTCAGTGGAAGGAACAGACTGCAGCTCGTCTGGCATGCAAGTTTGAAGAAGAGTTGACAGCTGAATTAGAGAGGTAACATGCAAACCAACATCAAGTAAAAGTAAAAGCACACAAATTAGTTTTTTTAAGTTTGAAGCAGTGATTTCCACAACACTTGGACATGTGGAACAGGTTTGCTCCGCTCTCAAAAATGGCCCTGAGTCCAATAACTTTATAGAATAGAAAGACAATACAAAAGAGAAACGAAAAGATATTCTGCTGTTCTATATTTAAGTTTTGCTCTGATTTTTTTGCTATCCCACAGATGCAAGACAAAGTTGTTAAGGGGCAGGTAACTGGTTTCCAATGACATACTAACCAGCTGTCTAGAGCATGATCTCACTTCAACTCACTGCCATATGCGTTTTGTACCATAGATGTCAAATTAACTGTACATGTAAACCTTTACCTCCTACATGTTGCTATGTTAATGGTAAACAAACAACTTTTTAAATGCGGGTTTGTTTGTTTTCCAGAAAACCATCAAAGCCCCAAGAGGAGAGGCAGAGGGATCCCGAGAAGCCTGACGGAGAGATGACGCTTAGTGCAAATGTAAATGCTTCGCTGTTCTGGTGTGGGCATGAAGACCAAGCTCTAACAGATCTGTAACCTAAAGATAGACAATATTTATCTGTTCATTGAAAAGAAAAACCTGTCTTTTTCCCTTCAGGAAGCTCAGAAATCGGTCTGCTCTCCCTTCCTCCGTGCTGTGGACTCTGCTGCCTCCCACAGCCCCTCAGACGTGGCTTCATTTAAGCTGCTGCGTTACCTCCAGAGCAGAGTCAAGCAGCTCCGTGTGGAAAACCAGGCCCACAGCTGCAGCCCACCGCCTTCAAACACAATCCCTTTAGATTTGTCCGCATCCTATCTTACAACAGTGAGTGCGTTGTTTTAATGACCATTAGCTGCATTCACAGTGGTGATAAACCGTAAACATTCGTAGTTAATGCACGCTGCATCATTTACATTTATAAATGACAACTAGCTCCGACCTCTAGATGCACCACAGGAAACACATCTCAACATCTGTAAGACGCTCGGCACGTCAGGACCTGATTTGATATCTTCTAAATAAATGTATAAGTACTTCTTGAAGAGGAAAAGAAACACTGTAAATGTGGCATTATCATTAACGTTACAATATTATTCCTGTGCTTGCATATTTTAGTAAAATACTGGTGTCTCCTTTATAGACTCAAAGTCAAGACGTTGCTGGGATTCAGAGTCACTCATCAATCAGGACAGTCACAAGTTAAGAAACCGTACTGTCTGTGTGTGTGTGTGTGTGTGTGTGTGTGTGTGTGTGTGTGTGTGTGTGTGTGTTACACACACCAGTAATGTATTGTAATGCATTTCAAGCTATTTTTTGTTGCCACAGAAATAAATCATTTACTCCTACATGTGCTTAAGTTTGCAGATTTAAAAGCAGGTCAGAGTGACAAACACCATGAGTGATGAGCTGGTCATTTAGTTCACGTTGCAGTCTTGAGGCAGTCAGGTTTTTATGGCGTAAGGCTATGAACTCTGAGTGAGCGATAAACTGACATTTCACTGATGGTCATGTGAGTTATGTCAGAGAACCTCATAAAGCTGGTCTTCGTGGGAATCTTTAGTGCAATCATAAATGTTACAAGATGTTAAATTGTATAATAAAAACATTCTGTAGATAACACAAAATGATGTAATTAGATTTTAATATAACATTTTAGTTAACTTTCTGAAAACGTCTAATCTTAATGTAAAATGATCCACTGGGACTGACGGCAGATCTTTGTAAAGATGGTTTACCTATAATCACACGTGCACTCTGGCAGTCATTTTCAGTTTGTTAGCCATGCTTCGGTTCACAAGACGCTTCAGCAGAATGTTGAAAAGGACCACGTAGGTCTAGTGCCTCCAGTATGTATTTGACAACTCTCTTCCTGTTTCAGTAAACTTAAGGCGTGACCACATTTCACCGATCTTAAAATCCCTTCATTGGCTACCTGTAGAGTACAGAATTCATTTTAAAATGTTATTTGTTTTTAAGTGTTTAAATGGCACCGCCCCAGTCTATCTGTCTGACCTGCTGCAGCCCTATACCCCACCTCGCTCACTAAGATCTCTCGGCCAACAGCTTTTAATTGTTCCGAAAACAAAAATGACAACCCGGGCCGACCGGTCCTTCTCTGTTGCTGCCTCTAAGCTCTGGAACAACATTCCCCTTCATGTTAGGTTGTCACCTTACCAATGTTTAAAAACCTATTTCTTTTCCCTGGCCTATCACCTTTGATTTTAACACGGCACTTTTGTGTGATTTGTGTCAGTTAGTCTTGATTTTAATGTCACTTACTGTTATTAATCCAGTCTTTGTTTGTATGACTGTGTATCTACTGTATGTGCAGCACTTTGGGCAACTTTTGTTGCATTTTAAAATGTGCTATACAAATAAATGTTGATTGATTAAGCGTCAGCGTCAGTCTTGTTTTCAGAGCTGGCCCTAACTCAACTGATGAATAAAATCCTCAATAAAGACAATGACTCTACATGACACTAAAGAGGGTATTGGACACACTCAATCTTTTTCCTTCTGTCTGACAAACTGTTCAATAACCTAATAGTTAATTGATTAAATTCTTACTAAGCTAATTGTTTTAAATATATATATGCTTGTATGGTCACTTGTGGCTTTCCACAGGGGTTAATCCCGGGACTCCTGCTCTACTGTATCGAATGATGAACGCATCGCAACGTTCACCCAACAAGAGAACTGCGCTCAATTCCAGTGAAATTTCATCCAATGAAAACAAACTGTGCCATGAGAAATATCTACATGGCCAGAGTGAAAACAAATAAAACGCCATAACACTCTGTGGCTGGTTGCAAATGTGGTAATGTATATATGAAAATACAATCAAATCATCAAAAGGTGCATTTCCATGACTTCTTAACAAGTTTCTCAAAGCTCCAAGATGGCGTACTTGCCAAAAGCACTGAAGATAATCTCTCTACCACAACAAGTACAACAGCAAGCAGGAAGTCATGCTGTGAGCACAACACACAGGAACAATATTTCACGTCCTGTTAACGATGCCCAGAAGCTGAACATAAAAATAATTGTACAAAATTCAGATGCTGCACACTGATGTTTAACGAAGAACTTCATATTCACAGTACATCCGTGTGTTGTTGGCCAGGCTTTGGCAAAATAATGTACAAATGATCTAATATCGAAGGACACGGGTAAATCCTGTAAATTGGTATAAAATTGATTATTGAACTTGTCAAGGTCTTGAGATCATGACAGTTATCTTGAAGATTTACATGAATAAAGCTGAATAATTAGCTAAACATTGTTGTTACATGTTACATATAGTTGAATGGGATTATGGTCAAAAAAACTAAACTGTGTGACTGTGAGGCAGAACATTTTTTGCACAAACTGTCCAAAACAGCACAATACTTATGTTAAGCCGACATGCCTTGCCAAACTGACCAACTTCATGTGGTTCCAAGTCCTTTAGAGTCTTTTGTGCGACTACATTTCAAGTCTTTTACTTTGGCATGGCTTTTCAAGTCATCGAGCACCATCACATTTCCATGTCCTCCTCCCCAGAGCTGTGGGCCACAGGAAAGATGTAGTGAGAAGACGGTGTGTCTGCAGGTGGACTGGAGGGGCTGAGGGGGATGTGAGGGGTGGGAGATGAGCATGGAGTTGGGGGTTGCCGAGATACTGTCTGTTGTTTACGCTGTTTCTGTAAAGAGCCCTTTCGCTTGCGACAGAAGGGATCGTCCGGTGGCCGCCACAACACCAACTCCATACAGGAATGGCTCCTAAAAGCATGAGGAAGAACCAGGTGAGGCAAAAAGAAAAGACGCAGGAAAAAAGAAAATGTGTCGAGAGCTTTTCAAGTAGGAAACAGCAGAACATGAGTCATCTAATTCAAGTTGTACTTCATGAGACATTAAACGTTCCTATAACAGAATTAGGAGAACATACACAGACTGGGCTACTGTGTGCGGTAGGATGTCGCTGATGCCGCGCTGCAGACCCTCCTTCAAACTGTCGGACATCACCAACACCGGCCGTCTCGGGGCTGGCTCTAAATCCAGGTCTTCATCCTCATCATCATCCTCCAGTGTTATTCTGTGATTAAGAAATAAAAAGGGTACAGTATGTGCAGATACAGCTGCAATATGTAACGGTGAATGCAAATGAAAGCACAGCAGTGTCTGTGGACTATGCAGTATGTGATTCTATCGGGGTAGGTGATAGGATGTATTAATTATGAGATAACTATCACAGCATTGACTTGATATTGGTACGTGGTGTTAATTACTTCAGAGTGATTAATCAAGTATTTTTTTTAAACAAAATCCTAAAGTCAAAATTTTTTTATCAAACACTTGAGATTTTTTAAATGTTTTGATACATTTTAAACTATCATTCCTTTAGACATTAGAGCTGTGACCCACTCAAAATAATACTTTTGCCCCATAACAATAATATGGTCAGAAAATAAATGCTAATATTAAATAATCACACATATAGTTTCTCAACAGGGAACCAAAGTTACACTTAACAAACCCTGAAAGCATAAGCATAGCTAATATGAGGAAGGATTTTGGGGCATACGGTGTCAGTTTGAGGTCTAATTCTAACAAGCAAGCAATCAGATAGTTGCCAATGTTTGCAACATTTTGCACACATTGCATATTGCCGACCTGTCTTCGATCTCCTGCAGTTTCCTCTGAGCTGCCTCTATCTCCATGCAGGAGCTCTCTACCTCAGAGCGGGGAAGCGCAGAGGAGGGCTGCGGCAAAGTCGAGCTCTGAGATGCGGGACAGGGCTGCGGCTGTGCAGGCGCAGGAGGGCAGCTGTCAGCTGGAGGCCAGTCATGACGAGGGCGAGTGTTTGAGTTCTCTGGAACGTCCACTTCTGCCTCGAACATCAACCTCCTCCTTTTAGCAGTGCATCCCCTGAGAAAACATCATGATATTAATCACAACTCTCATATGTGTATATATATATATCCAAGCATGTTCAGTAAGACTGCTTTTCCTGTGTATCGCTCACTTACTCATCTTCAACTCTCCTCCTGTGCTTCCTGAGGGACCTCGTCTCCCAGCTGCTTCGGAAGAGAGGGACAGACGTGTCAAAACACAACATACATGTCAGGTTTAGACTGAAATGATATTTAAAGTGCTGCTTTGTATTTCTGACGGTTGCACGGTCTGCTACATACTTGTTCGATAGAGTTGCTCTCTGTAGGTGACCAGACGTACTTGGAGATCCGAGGTCAAATTCAGGAAGGCTTGTGGGGCCTGAAAATGAATACATGGCTGGCAGAAACCCCAGTTCACTGCTTGTGGGAGCAGGATGATGCATGATGATCCAGTCGGTGAAATGATGTGAAGAGACACACGGGTACATAAATCTATCTGATCTGGAAGATCAATATTGAGACAAATCAGGTGAGCTGTTAAAAGGTATTTTCTGAAACCTAACGTTACATGAAGCACAAGTTAAACATCTGTTTACACCAGGACAGGCTGATTATCTAGATAGCTAGCTTACATGGCCACCGTTACAACGTTCACCTTAGTATGACGCTACAAATAAAGCTGTGAGTTATACACAGCTGCAGCTTCAAGAACTAAACCAGACACATGACGTCGTAGCGTTAGCAGACTGACCTGTGCAGCTGCCCTGCCCCTTCGTGCTTTTGTTGTGGATGTTCAGCGTTAGCTAGTCTCCGTCAGTTCACATTGTTTTCCTTTGGAACAATCCCATTAGCACACAGCAACAGCGTCGGCATGCGCAAGCCTTACCAACTTAATACTAACACCACCTGCATTAAAGGTCCTGTAGTGTGAAGTGTTTGAATGGTAGGCTGGGTTACACTTAACTCAGCTAGCTAGTTTACTAACAAAGTGAGTTACGCGTCGCGCCAGAAGAGTCGTCAAGGTTTTAGAAAGTGCGTATGTTACGTCAGGTGAATTGTGGGAATTGTAGTTAACGTTCCTGAAGACAAACGACTTGGCTACGACAACGTTTGTGTTGAACACTCGGTCAGATTCAGAAGCAAAGTTAACGGTTTTGTTGAAGCGTTAGCAGCGGTTGTTGCTACTTAGGCTGACGAGGTCAGCTTTCATTCCAGAAGACGTGTGAAGCAAGATAGACACATGCCTCTTGCTTTGTGTGCTTATATTACCAAAGAGTATGCGATTGGCAAGAAAGTTGTCCCCACTTCCTGTTTCTGACCCAGCCAATAGCTCGTGGACCCTCTCGCTTGTTTCATCGCTTTGTCATCGCAAATGACGAGTCATGTGACAGTGAGACGCTAGAAGCTGTTGTCTCTACCGCTGGTCTTCATACCTACTCAGCTCTAGTTCTTCACACCGGAGTTACTCTCTGAGCAGGTAAGACAATGATGTTTACTGCAGCTAATGACTAAGCTGCTGTGATAAAGTTAGAGATACGATATAATAATAATAGACGTATGTGTAATCCATTGGTATATTGCAATTATTTGTATATATTGTTTGACATCTCTGTACGTGCCTTTCTTTTTCAAATACCTTAAAACTGTAATTCTAAGAGGTTTCTTGATCCCTCAATTTTACAGTTTGTGTTGTTACTTTAGCGAATATATTGATTTATTTCCACTGTTTGTTATCAAATAGGTTGCCCAGAATGCTGTCCTTGGTCATAATCGCGAGCCTACTGGCTTTAGCCTCAGGCAAACCATGTGGTAAGTTGTTTTTTTTATTTAAAAAAATGTATAAATCCGGTTATGCCAATCACTGTTTGGAACCTGGAAATAACCCAGTTTACAAATACACGGACTCACTGGTTTAGACATGCACTGATTTTGCAACTGCTGACTTCATGTCTTTGAATTGACTTTGTCTTGCTTGCTCACTGACAAAAATTCTGTGATTGTCAAATTACAGAGAATGTGGTCTTTCTGGTCTTGTAAAACATCACAGAGAGACATTAAGATATTTGGGACCGAAACAAAGCATTGAAACGTCTGTTTCCTCTGCAACTGCTGATGCTGTAGTTCTGGTTTTGCAATGCTCTAAAAGTTCATGTTGATGTCGGCAAGGGAGTTCCTGAATAAAAGTTTTTACGTCTGTGGTCTAAATTTCTGAGTAACGTTTTTTCTTTTAATATTCTAATCCAGATACTGAAGTATCCAACAGTGAGTTGTACCTGTCACTCAATAAGAATCTCCTTCGCTCTCTG
This sequence comes from Anarhichas minor, assembly GCF_050575085.1. Lineage (NCBI taxonomy): Eukaryota > Metazoa > Chordata > Actinopteri > Perciformes > Anarhichadidae > Anarhichas > Anarhichas minor. The sequence continues at coordinate 11,177,247 of NW_027466471.1, read as the reverse complement.
GAGACACAGGAAGGACTCCCCAATCCCAGTGTCCACTTGGCATTACGGCTTTCTAATTACCACAACCTGGCCAAGGAGAGCGAACACCTGAATAGACTGAAAAACAATTTGCACAATGACATTCAAAGGTATTGCACGGTTTGACAAAAGGAATGCTATTTTAAATCTGTTTGTCCACTGAACTGATATTTCTCCTTTCTGTTCTCACTTGAACCCGAGTGTCCTTTGTTTCTCAGTTCTCTCTCTAACAGCCAGCCTGTTACCGGCCTCTTAGCGCTGTACACTCTGGCTTTGAAGTCCTCCTGCTATGACCTCAACACGATCACCTTCACAGGGAGTGAGAAGAATGAGACGCTGCTGACACACCTGAAGATGCAGATGGAAGACGAAAAACAGCATATTGCATGTAAGTTTTCCTTTGACCTTTTGGAGACCAAAGGTTTGTCATAAAAAGTGTTCACAGTCCTGTTTAACAATGTGATGCAAAATGAGTTCAGTGGTTATTAGTTTGTAAAAGTGTAAAACCTCAACGAACAGAAAATCCTGTTTGGAATATCTTAGGCTGAGTTGGTTCAATAAAATGAAACAATTAAACTTTTCCTAAACTATAAGTTAAGTATTTATATTTATTGGCAAACATGGTCAATACATCTTATTTTTTACAATTGCTCTACTTTAGCTTCATAGTTGTGATGTCTCTTACTTTGTCTAAGATTTCTTTAGTGACAGTTTTTATGTCAGTTTTGATGAAATTGGTCAATGGAGCAACTCTCGACTAATTTCATCCAAACTGAAATAGGGAGCAAATGAAGTACCTTTTCAGTTCTTGTACATTTCTTGGATTCTTACTGTGAAGTCATGATTTTATATAATTTGGTTTGTCCTCTCCTTTGTGCAGTCAGCCACCGCCCTTTGACCAACTATTACCAGTACTCTCTGGGTGTGCTTGCTCTTTGCACGAGCGGCATCAAGGTCAACAACCATGTCAGCAGCAAGCTCATCAAGGCAGTAGAACTTGAACACTTCAAACATGGAGACACTGAGAGTATTGGTGAGTGTAACCTGCCTCATTTCTTTTTTCTTTTAGCTGTTCAAATAATTATTAAATAGATGATGAGCAGGCAGGAGTTCATCCCAATTCTCCTGATAAAATGTGTCAATAGATGGAGTGATAGTATAGTATGAAAGATAAAACAAGTGTTTTTAGTTTGCTTTACATGTAGAGTTATTTTTATTAAACCCGAGATTCATTTTTCTAGTGGGTCACCTCACAGAAAATTGCTTTTATGTGAGAAGAATCCAGCAAACATGGTTGGTAACAACCTAGATTCCTGTTTTGTTTTTCTTGTGCTTCACGTTAAACTCTCACTATATCTGTCTAACACACATATGTTATCCTACTCTCGGGCCCTAGATATCTATGCCATGGCTGGAATGGCCCTCCAGTGTGTGAAGGACGCTGGTTTTCACGTGCAGAACGCTGCTGAGCTCGACACAGCCCTCAGCAAGATCAAGCAGAAGCTCTTGGCCGCTCGTAGGGCCGACGGTCATATCGGCAATGAGTTCAGCACAGGCCTCGCAGTGCAAGTAAGAATCTTTTTCCTTATGTTTTTGTTCAGCTTCCTTTGTCTCTTTCACTGCATGAGACTTTGCAGAACAACATCTTTGCAGCTTTTGACATACTCATTTGTTGTGTTCAAGGCCTTAATAGCAATGGGCAGCCAAGTTGCAGAGTGTGCTGCCTCAATGGAGGCCATGAGGACGGACGCCAGAAGCAACACATACCACAACCCCATGGGCATATCTCAGATCCTTCCAGCTCTCCAGCAGAAATCCTACCTGGCGGTTAAAAGCAAGGGGTGCCTCAATGAGGACGGTATGTGCGGCATTATGTCTACTCCCTGTGGTTACTGTGATTTCAAATTGTGTCCGTATTGTCACTGTTGGTGTCATGGTCTTGCAGACACTCTGGTGCTGGAGCCCATAGATCCTGTGGTGGTTTTACCAAGCGAGTCCACGTTGACTGTGATGGTGGATGTGGTGGCGTCCAGCGGGGCCGCTGTTGTTTACTCTGTGGATGCACCGAAGGGGAGCTCTCTGTTGGAGGCCCTTGAACTTCTCAAGGGCAAAAATGTTGGCTTCACGTGAGTTCATATAATGTACCTTTTTGAGTTGTTTTTTATGAGTATGATTGCCTACATTTAGTAATACTTGATGCTGTTTGGCAGGTTTGAGAAGGAGTCCAGCTTGTGGGGACCCTTCTTAAGCGCGGTGAACGGAGAGCAGGCCAGGCAGAGCGACCGCAGATACTGGCACCTCTCCTCTGATGGCACTGCACTCAGTCAGGGTGAGGGCACGGGGACACACACACACACACACACACACACACACACACACTCACACACACTATCTTGTGACTCACCTCTAGAGCATTCACTGCATTTATTTGATCCACTGCTTTAATTTCACTTTGGCATCACAATTATGTCTTTTTCTCCCCCAGGTGTTAATGATTTCAAGATTGAGGTTGCTCAGAAGATAACCATCAAAAACACAAGCCACTAGTCGGTCACTGCTGATGCAGCAGTGATTGATGAGGATCAAAAGCAGTTAAAACTATTTGTTGTTTAAACCAGTGATTGTGATTTTTTTTTTTTAAACAAATAAAAAAAGTGTAATGCCTTTTTAAATGAAGTTTGTGTCTTGTTACAGACAAAATGTGAATTATAAGCAAATGACAGTTGATTAAATTACTAGCACCTTTACTATGGATTATGAGTATTAATTGACAATTTTGAAGTTATTTGAGTGGTATATGAGCAAAATTAAATCTTGGAAATAAAACACTGATGTTTTTAAAGTCACATAGTTGGAGGGAAAAGTGAAGTTAAGATAAATTCTACACCTTGAAATTTCACAAATATACTTAAAGAGGTCCAATGGTTTTCTGCATGAACAGAAATAACGCAGATGACCTCATCCATCTGGGGAAGTGTGAGGGCTAACAACAAGTATTTCCGGGTTACAAAGAGCATCGTATTACATGTATTTGCCATTGTATTTACACACAGCACGGTTTACTTCATATTTGTACGTTAAACGTAAAACATATAATGTTGTCGTTTGCCACAGTTATATGTTCAAACAGGCGGGATATGGTTTGTCAAAATGCTTTTATTGCGAAGGTACAGAACTCGACACCGGAAGTAATATCTGTTGTTACTGTTTGTAGCATTTGAGCACGCTTTTTTATTAACTAAACTTAATAATTTTACTCCCCAGCATCTAATGTGTGAAACGATAGGGTGAGCGCTATGGGAACACTTCGCCGATGTATCGGCGTACATTGGAAGCACATTTAGCCGTAAATCTATAATCACAAACTAAAACTCGTGTTAGCTTAACGTTACATCATGGAGAGGAGGCGCTAACGTTAGCTACCCTGCTATGAGCTTAACACAGCGCTAATGTAAAGTCTTAACCATTCACTTCCATTAGTAAGCACCATAGACTGTATACAAGTTGTTTTGTAGTTGTACGGATGTCTGTCACAATGTCTGCCATCTATCGATGCGTTCTGTTCAACCGTGTCTCTAAGTTTAACACTAGTTGGATACAGGTCTTGAGATTTGGGTACAATGTGCCTCCTCCTCAGTGGGTGACACCGGACAGGATCCTCACGCAAGGTGGAAACGCAGCCATAACACGGACAACTAACCTAAGTAACGTTACGATGGCTAATAAGTCGAGGAAGCGCAGTGTTTCTTGTTCGAGGTGCCTGTCAAGTTCAGCTGAGGATGCAGCAACTCGAGTGAAGAGGGTTTCTATCGAGGGCAACATCGGTAAAATCAGTGACGTTATATTAACCCTTATTTCAAAGTAAGATCTTCTTTTGTCCCACGCTAATGATATGCTGATATGTGGTCTCCAGCTGTGGGAAAGTCGACCTTTGCAAGACTCCTGCAGTCCGCTTGTCCAGACTGGGAGGTGGTGGCAGAACCTGTGAGCAAGTGGCAGAACATTGACAGTGGGACCGTGAAGGTGCGCGCACACTTACCGACCTTTAACATCCTTTCCCAACAAAAACCAAAGGGAAGCCGAGCTGACCGTCTCGTGTCTTTGACAGGGGACAGACGCGTCCCCCCAGACGACCGTCAGCAACCTGCTGCAGATGATGTACCAGGACCCTCAGCGCTGGTCGTACACATTTCAGACATTTTCCTGCATGAGCCGTCTGAGGACGCAGCTGCAGCCTCCTCGGGCTCGCCTGCTCAGCTCAGAGCGAACACCTGTCCAGGTGTACGAGCGCTCCATCTACAGCGACAGGTGGGTGAGCGAGTCAGGGTAGGACCGGCTAGTGAAAATGAAATCAGGTCAGCGGAAGTAGTTTTGAGAAGACCCGCGAGACCCCATATGAGTGAGAAGATGTCATTTATGTGCTACTTAACTTCTTCATCAAACGCATTCTCCTTGATTTGAACTTGACTCTGTGTCCTGTCAGATACATCTTTGCCCTGAACATGTTTGAGCTGGGTTGTATCAACTCTACCGAGTGGGCAGTCTACCAGGACTGGCACTCCCTCCTGGTGGAACAGTTTGGACACCAGGTGGAGCTTGAGGGCATTATCTACCTCAGAGCTCCACCAAAGGTATGAACACAAGAGATGTCATGTTGGCTTCAACAAAATACAATTCATTTATCAACTTGTGAGGAAAAAGATGTTTGCAGCACATCCTTCTTTTTATCTTGTGGTAGTTGCCTGTGTTGTATTATTGTTACTGGTGTTTGTATTTGTATTATCGGTCCTGTTCCACGATATCACAAAATTACCTGATTGACATTTTAATCAATTTCATCTTGAAAAAGACAAACGCATTGTACCCTTTTGTTGTTTGTCAGAAATGTATGGAGCGTCTAGGGCGCCGGGGAAGGCCAGAAGAGAAAGGAGTGAAACTGGACTATCTGGATAAGCTGCATGTTCAACATGAGAGGTGGCTTGTGGAGAAGAGCACTGAGTGAGTGCTAATGAGGGCATGTCCCTCTGTGAGGGCATGTCCCTCTGTTGTCCTCTGCAGACTTGCATGTTTTGAATATTTTCAGTGACCACTGAAATGTAAAGAAATCACGAGGTCTTTTAAAGTGTAAAGTCACTCTCTTCTCAGCAATTATGAAGATGAAAGGATTTAACGGGAGGACATTACACTTAAAATTGGTATTGTGATCAGTAAATGATCCAACCAGCACCAGTGGTGGTACACCCGCTGTATTACAGGACGCTCTACGGATGCCTGTTTGTCCATTACCATTTTAAATGCCTTTCCTCGCAGCTGTTTGTTGCTCGGCCGTGAACAGATGACGGTCAGCAGTGTGTGGTCTGACGTGGTCGGTGTAACACAGCTCAACTCTCTCTTTTCAGATTACATTTTGAGAAGTTGAAACAGATACCTGTGTTGCAACTGGATGCCAGTGTGGAGTTTCAGAGTGACCCAGAGGTGCAGGAGGAATTTATACGAAAGGTATGTTTATTTATTGCACTGACATAATAGCTGCTACCAGGTTAAACCACACGAGGGCCTCGTCCTGAGGTTTGAGATCTCATTCCTCATCCTCACAGTCTCTGATCCAAGGAGAATCATTTACGTTTTCTGATCCGACGTTGGATGTGTTTCGTGTCTCTGATCCATCGGGATCCTAAAATATCTTTTTTCGTACACAGATGAAAAAGTTCTTCGCTGCTTTATGAGAGTCGGCTCCCATCACCAGTGGGAAACAGATGGGACCAGTCAGACCTCAGTCAACTGTGGTAACTTACATATAATACACATGAGCCTCTCATAGAGGGAAGGAAATATAAAGTAATATTAAAGGTTTTCTCTCTTTGAGAAGTTGCAGGACCACGTGTTTGTTTTTTTCTGTATACAAATGTCTTACCTCTAAATAAACTGTTCGATTGTTAAATTTGTTCTGCTTTTATTGTTTGCATGTTAATGTTTTGAGATTCACTGGGTGGTTAAAGTTAGTTGTTACACTGTACTGTCTGTGCTGTCACTTCTATGACCATTTGGAAACAGTTTACAGTTACACACTCCTGACTGACAATGAACAAGCAAATACGTATTTTAAGTATTCCATTTGTTGTCTGTTAACAAATAAAAACCTTATCTAATTGTTGTGATGTATTTTCCATTTTATTATCAATTAAATTACATCTTTTATTCCTAGTTTCTGTATGTGTGACATTACCTTTGCCATTGCTACTAAACAGAAAGGTGCTAATGGCTGCACAGCATTTAAAGTGTTATTTGTTAATGGATTTTTACATTTCAAAAGGATTTGGCTCCCGAGTGAGTAGAAAAGGCCGGGCGGTTTGACAGGACAATGACCTTGGCTAAATGTTGTCTTTATCTCCCCCTCCGGTGTGCTCTGATGATCAGAGGGGCTGTTCAGATGCCTGGAGTGATCAGGGGTCATCAAAGGGCAGCTGTCCACTATAAAGGGGCCTGTCTGGAGCTCCGTCTGCACATAGCATCATTTCAGCCCGAGACCAGCTGCAGGAAGGAAGGAGCTCTTCTGCCTCTCTCTCATTATTGTCGGAGTAGATTTAGTTTGTTTCAGTGAAAATGGAAGCCAGAGTCCTGACAGTTTTCTGCACATTCCTCGTCTGTTCTTTTGGATCCACACAGGGCCACAGATATTTGAAAGACCTCAAGTCCAGTTCAGCATTCAGAAATCTCTCATTTAATCATCGCAGCAGATATCCTCTTTACATGATGCAGCTGTACCGCTCTTTCAGGACCGTCGATTTCTCACCCTCATTAGCTGTCAACGCCGCTACAATGCAAGGTCACAACTCGTCAGCGCACAGTTCTGACTCCGTCCTAAGTCTGATGGCCAAAGGTGAGTAAGCTGTTTAATTTTCACGTTTTTTTCCCCCCAATGATTATCTGCATCACTGGGCATACAGCACGTTACATAGTGTCAGTTTCTCCTCAGTGTACTCTATTCTCCAGCAGCTCTTTGGTTGGCGCGTTATCAGTGTTATCAGACCCTCCCTTTTTACAACCCAGCAAGTGTCAAAATGCTTATTCGACTTTAAAGGCTTTCTCTGTTTTATGTGAGAGGGTGTGTATATGAGCCCTCAGACGTCCTTGCACAGGGGGGTTCAATACACATCCTGTTCTGTTCACCCTCCCACTGCAGTGTTTTGACATTTGTCCAGGGGTCTGGTTTGACCAGAAACCTCTAGACTGCTGTGTGTGACTCTGAGTTCTCATTTACATGTAATGTCTCATTTCTAGGTTGCCATCAAGTGGGAGACAGATGGACAGTCACGTTTGACATGTCATCCATCTCTACTAGTGAGCTTGTCCAGCTGGCAGAACTTCGGATCAGACTCCCTGCTTTCTCTGGCTCTAAGCGTGCCACTGTGGATTTATATCACTCCAGAAAGCAGAGTTGTGACCTGGACAGCGCATCGTGCCAGGATGAGCAACTGTTCTTGGGGAGTTTTGGCACACCAGCCAGCAGCACAAAGAAAGGTTGGAAGGTTTTTAATGTGACGGCTCTGTTAAAATACTGGCTGTACCAGGGAGAAGGAGTGTCCAGCCAAGAGGCCTCAGGAGAACCTGAGGCGGACCATGGGAGCAGTGCTGGGGGTAGAGGTGAGATCCCTGACGAGTCGCTCCTCAAGAATTCGGGATTGAGGCGAAGAAAAATGCACCATACAACCACGAACAGGGTCATGATGGTGATCTTCTCCAAACATAACCTGCCCCAGGAAGGCCATACAGCCTACAGTCTCATTCACACTGTAGAGAACTCCAAGTATGTGACGATGGACAGAGCCAGCAGTGACGGTCAAAGTCGTCGTCACAAAAGGAACAGAATGGAGAGGATGAGGGTGGCTGCAGGAGCTTCACCTACGCCTGCAGCAGCAACAGCGCCGGCCCAGAGGCCTCGGTGTCGGAAGGTAGACATGTGGGTGGACTTTGAACACATCGGCTGGGACGAGTGGATTGTGCACCCTAAGCGCTACAATGCATTCCGCTGTGAGGGAGAGTGTCCCACACCACTGGATGAGTCCTTTAACCCTACCAACCATGCATACATGCAGGTGAGATGACAATTACATTTTTACTTTCTCATTTAAATAATGCTTTTTTGCACAGTCACTGGTTTACTGTCATCAGTCTGTGGGGGCTTGGAAACAGCCGGTTCCGGTCCAGCACGGCCTGTGGACTGGTAGCTGGAGAGGTGCGAGTTCACCTCCTGGGCACTGTCGAGTTGCCCTTGAGCAAGGCATTGAACCCCCCAAAAGTTCGGGGCCAGTTCCATCACTCAAACATCTGTCTAAGTGCATGTCTAAGGGTCCTGTGTGTACATGTGTGTATTTCGGGCCTGTGTGTGTAAATAACTGAGTGACAAAATCGAAAATCCCTCTGGAATTTATTCAGTAATTTTCTTCTTCTTATTCATGTCCACTACTCATGTTTTTCAGAGCCTCTTGCAATATCACCATCCAGAAAGAGCGTCCTGCCTGTCCTGTGTGCCAACGCGCCTCAGCCCGCTCTCCATGCTGTACTACGAGAACGATGACTTGGCCCTGCGGCATCACGAGGACATGATTGTTGAAGAGTGTGGATGTCACTGAAGGCCTGCACATCACTGGTTTCACTGCAGCGACAAGAGCAACTGTTGACGGAGCATAATCTTCAACTTTAACTCAACTGCTTCTCTACCGTCTTCTCTGTCTTACAACAAATGACGGGATATGTCTGTTAAGTTTGAATGACAATATATTTCATCCATACTGGGTGGTACACAATGGTTTATATCTTTAGTATGAAAAGCCCTGTTGTGCAAATGTTATTTGTTGTATCTATTTATACATTATAATGTATACTTTGTACATAAAATATGAAAGCATATATTAAAACATTATATTTTGATATGTTTGTGATGTTTTGTTCTTTTGCATGGATTTTAGAAGTTTGAATATAGTATTTGAATATTGGGTTCTAATTTTCTATTAAATTTATTAACTCTAAAAATATATGAACTCTTTGAAAGCTTTCAAATTGCATAGCTTGGCTTAAATTGCCCACAGACAATTTTAAAGAGGGGAACTTGCACATAAATTTAGAAGGTTTTCAAAGTAAAATGTATCAGTGCTATTGATACACGATTAAGTATTCCATTGCTTATGAGATTTAAATCTTTATGGCCATTGTTAACTTCCATGTTCCACTTTATACTCTCACACGCACACACGTGCACGCACACTCGGCAATTACATTTTCTTTTGTTTGTAATGTATTGATATTATATTTCATATCTTGTAAAAACATCTTGTCACTAATATTTTACGTAGTCATATGAATATTAATTTTATGTTCTCTGTAATATTGTAAGATTGTAATATTATATAGGTGGAGGCTTCAAATAAGCCCAGTTGGCTTTTTGCCTCTTCCTGTACTGTGATATTTATTTATTTCTGTTATGTTTGTTTATTTTAATTTTATTGTTTAAATTGTGCAAAATAAATAAACTAAACTAAACTATGATTAGCGATGTTTTAATAAATGTATGCAGGATAGGAAACTTTAAGACAGTTTTTTTATCTGGATTTAATTTGTCGTGGTTTCTAATGAACGTCTCAGCAGCTATTCTATCGAATGAAGTACACACAAAAAGCAGTAACCAGAGGCTCAACCTATTCGTACACACTCATCCACATCGTAATCCCACTTGTCCTCTCTGACTTGTGACCAGCTAACATTTTAGTGTATTTGCCTTCTTCACCTCCAATCCACATCTTTGGGCCTTTTACAGCACACACACATCATCAGAGGTCATTAGTGTCCTTTCAGGCCAGGCTTCCTTTGCTGATTGTGATCAAACAGGCAGGTCGAGTGTAACAACACACAAGTATACTGACGGATGGGCCAATGGGGGAGAGAAAAGCAGTAGCACTTGTTTATTTGGGGGAGGGGGCAGGGGGTGTCAGGAAGCAGAGGTGACAAGGGGAGATTCAGACCCCAAACAAACAGAGAGCAGTGAGGGAATGGAGTGAGTCCACGTCTGGATGGTGAAGCTACTGTGGAGGAAAGACAGGATGGACTGGAACTGATCAGCTGAAACCGTTCAATCCACACCTCCACCCAAACAAGACCAGACAAGACCAGACGAGACCAGTTCTCTCACAACTTTCAGTCTAATTCCCCTAATGTCCTACAATGGTCTGGCCAGCTGATGATGCCAGAGAGCTACATGCTTACACTATCACAAATGGTATTATGTGCTTATTTATGCTCACTTAAACAACTGTAAATGATCCACTCTATTGTTCATACTTATGAGTTATACAATAACCATATTCAGTTCAAGCCTATTTGCAATAATGAAGCTGATGTGGTACTTCGACAAGTGTCCAGAGAAACACATGTCACATGTCATCACCTCCAAATCATGTCAGTTCTCACACTCCATCCTGAACAAACCTTTCTGTCCAAAACACGCTGGTGGTCAGGTAACTGCACTCTGACTTTACAGGAAAGTTAAAACTGATGTAATGGGCACTGCAAAAAACTTTTATACCTCAAAATTATAAGTCAGTAGTGAACAGACCAATGCACAAGTACTTATTTTCAGGCCATTTTGCCTTAATGAGAGGGGAGAGAAAGCAAGGGGTCGACATGCAACTAACCGGGCCGCTGCGGTCAGGATTTGGCGACCGCTCTACCAGGTGAGCCGTCTGCTCACCTGAACAAGTATCTCTGACGGGACATCTGATAGTTAATTATCCAATTCCATTTTACTTGCACATCTTTTGCACAACAGGAACTTGAACAACACATTAACTCGGCTCAGCGGCCTTGCAATACCGAACAGTCCAGTGCAATAATGTCTCAGTTGTCCCGGGACATCCATTATTTAGAAGCACTTATATAACACACCCATCAGAGGGAAAGCCTGGTAAGCTACTTCACAATGAACCCAACGATGGCACAGTGAAGCAAGAAAGGTGACGGCAACAGAGGTGGAATGGAGATGTTGCATGAAGACGTTAGGAAGGAGGGAGTGTCTCCCAGCTATGTGCAGTTGTATATTGACCTCTCTCTATACACCCCGCTGACTGAGGTTATCAGCTTCCAGTGAGCTCCTTGAGGAATTCCTCTGATATGACTGGTGCTGAATCAGAGGAGCACAGGAAGTCTGTGAAGCAACAGGATGAAGATTTATCATTTCAAAATGTATATTTGCTTTTAGTAAGGAAACTGTCAATAACTCATCGTGGTCATTACATCTTTCCTTTTCCTTATATATCGCCAACGGCTTTTATGGCTTTTTGCTCTTCCAGTTGAAAGAGACATGTGTATTCAGACCAGTGAGCCGTTGTATATATTATCACAAAAATACAATTCACTGACATGACAGAACAAGATGTCAAATACATGACAAAGAAAGTGTTTGCTTTAATGCTTTGTCACCCTACAAACCGTGTGAAAATCTGTTTTCATCAACAAAATGATGTTTTACATTCTCTGTATGACACTTCAGGTGAAGAACTCGTTTTTGAGAGCACAGTAAACAAATGATACAGTATCTTCAACATTTCAAGGCAACAGCTGATGAGAGGCATCAGGAACTGTGTTGAGATAAAAGCATATCAAGAGAAAAACCCTTCTGGAATGGTGATAAATTCAGCAAATTACAATTATTACTTTTCCCTGTTGATCTTCCATTCCATTAACTTGTCCCAGTTCTCAGGGATGAGGCTTTGTTGGCGTTTACTTCTCAGTCTTGATTTGAAATGTATAGCCACTGTAGGAAGGCACACTTTGTCACACGTAAATCAGCTGTAAGCCTCGAGGCAGACAGAAAATCATTACAGATCTGTTCTGGTCATAGTAAGCAATTGAGATCGATAAAGACAGACTTTAAAACACTAAGACACTGGAGATAACGAAGGCGGACCTCGGTCTTCATGGAATGAATGATGGGAAATAAGAAGGAGTTTCCTGAGCCTCTCTTCACAGCATCGTGTTGGTAAGTCTGACTCGCTCCAGGACCACCTAGATGTCAATTTCGAACTGTGAGTCATCACCTGGACAAAAAAAGAAAGAAAAGAAATATTTTATAAAATGAAAACATGTTTTTCTACATTTCATTATGTCTTTAACAGTTGCATAACATATTTAAATCGTAAGTAATAACTAATCATAAGTCATATTTCAGGGAGACTGGAGGACTTAATCACTAGCTGGTAAATATTGTTAAATAACATCTGGCAGTAAACATTACAAGAGTGCACTACAGGGTGACTGATACCCAAAGAAGCAATGAAGCATGTTTAATTTGACAAGTTACTCCAATAATCAGAAGCTAATATTTTAACACGGTTAGCTAACTTGAAAGGCCTTCAAATATGTTTTTTTGTCTTTTGAAAAACAACTAAAATAAATATGAATACATTTAAAGTGAATGTTTAGTTATGACCCACAGCAACTTATCGTGTCAGTGACCGCTAAAAACACACAAATAAATAAGAAACCACGTCAGGAAACATATCAGGCCGTAGCTGGATTCCAGACCTCTGAAACGCCGCCCGTGTCTTAAATTTCTTTCAGCGATTAAATTAGGTCTGGTGGTGTGCTCAATGATGGTCGCTGGAGAAGCAACCGATCCAATCAGAGCTTGGTAGGCGGAGTTAAGAATGTAGAAGTCTTCTTCTTGGAAGGTGGAAAAATGGCGACAGAAAATTTGCAAAGAAAATGTTGACAAGCGTCGATGAGATCGATGCAGCCGTTCAGGTTGCTGCCAGCCGACTTAAAGAAATAGCAGTTCTAAAACCTGCAACCTCAGCTTCTGTATCAAATGAAAATGATGTTGACAGGACGGATACACATTAAGCTACTGACTGGTTGAGGCGGACATACAGTAAACAGAAATCAGCTAACAGGGACACAATCTCAGGATGAACCATAAAGTGGAATGAAATGACATCCTTGTATCTTGTGTTGAAACCTCAAGCCATCATCCATGACAGACATAATGGCAGCTGAGTGAGATAGTGATATACATGACATAACTGAGGTGGAGGATCCATCAGTGCTGTAGTTTAATGGATACATGAATATGCATCTGACTATTGCTCTGACTCCTTCCCTCCAAATGCAGGGGCCTCCCTGTGATGTTTGTCTGAGGTGTGAACAAACCAGTGTTGCTGCTGTCAGCTGCAGTGACGTTGTTCGGTAGTTCTCTATTATGGGCCTTCTCATCGGTGTCCTTGGAGGGAGGACTGGTCACCCCTGGAATTTTGGGCAGACCGCGCGGAGGAGTCTTGGCCACCGGAGAGCTGCGACACCCCAGCAGGAACTTTCGGTCGTAGATGATTCTGGTACCTTGAGTGTGAAGAGGAAGGAAAAGAGAACGATGAATATCAGACATGGAGCACTGACTCAGTTCAGACAGAGTACTTAACACACATGCATTAGCGGCTCAGTCATCCATCCATCATATTCACGCAGGTGTGTCCACTAAAGTCCACCTTCACACTTCTCACCATTGCTCTGCTGAACAGCCATATTGTTAATGCTATTTAAATCTAATCAGAACCGTTTATTGCCAAGGAAGTTTGCACCTACAAGGAATTTGTCGTGGCGGGTGGTGCGTAACATTTAACATTAAACTATCAATTACAATCAATAATGGTCCGTCAGTGTTTATTTCCATCAAATCTAACCATATAACCAGCTATAAATGGTCAATTCCTTGATGTAAGAGTCTTCTGATTGAAAAGGAGAGTTGGTACTGATCCCAAAATCGATAAAGCTTCAATTGGATCACTTGTTAGGTCATATTGGGTTTGTACATTACATTGTGCATTCATTTATAACATAAACACACAACCCGCGAGGGAGGCGCTCATGACACAACACGACCAATGAGAACCAATCCAAAGATGGCAACGTATTACATAAGAGTATGTTTACCGCGATTTGATGCGCTACAGATAAAGTAAAACGTGTATATAAAACGTCAGACTGATCGTCACGGACCACAGGCTCAAACTGGAAAGAACCAATCACAGCTTTAGTTGTCGGTGACGTACGACCAGCACGAGCTTCATTAGCAGCAGAGGACACATGGGTGGTCGCTAACGGTCAAAGATCAGCTGACAAAACCCACAAACACCGTAACACGTCTCATGTAATGACAAAGCAGCGATGTATGAGTCTATACCACCCACCTGCCTTGGATCACATTTACCGTATTGCCTCAGAGTCAGAGCATTTCTTCTTTTGTGACTCCTCTGTTATGTAACCAACACTTGCTAGCTAGCGTTAGCAGCTACAGAGCTAGCAGCTGGTTCTGCACAGTGGCATTTGACAGCAACCGACCTCATGGAGTTATTAGCATGAGCGTTTCCTGCACTCGCCGACAATACAGCCGTTTAGTTGATAATAGTATAAGTCATATATGACGGTGGGTAACGGCATATCTCTTCGGTACACACAGGTCAATATAATGTATAACTACTGTACGCACCACCCGGGGTCGTGCTGAACAGGGTGCCACCGGGAGTAGTGGAGTAGTCCAGGGGCATGTGCGCCGCGTCGTTGATGGACACCCTCCTGGTCGACGGGATGTCCGTGGCAGTGGTCTTCTTGCAGTCAGTGGACATCTTGTCTGAACTATATTACACTAACACGGGCTAACTGAACAGTATGAAACAGGCAAAAAGTCTTGGTTTTACAAAACAACACAGCGCCTGTTTGGCTCAACAGAATGCACACTTTCGCATAAATAAAAATTAAATACCTCTTTTTCAAAAGTGCAAATTATGAAATGTATCTAAATTGGTCACATTACAACACGCAGTCTCGCATACAAAGTGTTGAGGTTCTGTCTTTAAAATGACCTGAGCACTCGTTTCTCTGCTTCCACTCACTCTCTACATGCACACAAAACAACACGCAGACAGGCTGCAGGGGAATGCTCCAGACTCGACGTGGACACAATAAAATGATTGCGCCCCCTACTGGCATACAATGCCTGTGCAATGGCTGTATAACTCGTATATTATATCTTAATAGATCCAGAACTTCCTCTGACCTTGTTAGATGAACTACAACCAGTTTAGTTATAACCTTAACCTGTGGCATACACAAGCAATAGCTGCTGGTTTTGCAGGACTGAATTTATTCAATGGATATTAAAAATGTAATATTACCTTCTTTTCCTTTTTTATACAGTCAAACAGGGTTTAGCCACTGGTGGTGGACTCATTGTCTATTTATATGTTTGCGTTTGCAGAGTTTCAAAGAGACCATTATGTTAAACATTCAGTACTTTGGTGAAAGTCGAATAAGATGTAATCATTTTCATAACAGCAGTATAGACAGAAAGAGGCCCGAGGCACTTCAGCATGTTTATAATACTTGGTTTGTTCGAAACTACGGAATGATCAGCAGTTGGGTGCACTTGTATCACGTGCAAGTGTCTCACACAAAAGTATACACACTATACACAAAGACATTTCATTTCTTTATTAATTTTGTAAATGTTGAGCTGGTGTACAGAGTAAATTGTCAATAGATGTCCTCGGATTTGATTGGAGGCTTTTACATGTATATTTTAAATTCATGTTTGAATCTCCATAACAATAAAAAAAAAGCAAATAAAACAGGTTAAAATACCCACAAGACCCCTATTTTATCCCCAGGTTGCAGGCATTACCCAGAACTCAACAGTCTCTTGGTAGCTACAGCTGTATGATGCTAAAAGTACATCCATAACATAACTAGAATCCCAGTTGACAAGTAAGGGTGCATAGCATTCTAAGTAAATATATATATATTTTCGTATATTTCATATATATATATATATATATATATATATATATAGCCTTTTATGTTAAAAACATTTTCTGTGCATGTGCGCAGTTGCATTCCTTAGTATTGAGTAATATGCTATTGCGTTAATAATGTCTTCAATCCATTCTAAAGGAATATACATGTGTTCTCTAGTTTTTGCAACAGTTAATATTTTTGCATGAACTTGGTGCATGGCATCATCTCAGTGGTCCCTCAGTGCAGGGCTGTACATTGTTCATTATTGTGACTCCTCCCTCTGCTTGCACTTAGTTGGACTCCTCCTTTCAAACCGCATTCAAACTGTCACCATGTGGAAGCCTTAGAATTGGCTCAGTCCAATATTTGGTAAAGGGGGCAGAAATAGATTAGGGTTGTGTTGAGGAAAAATGCTTGTCATCTTGAAAGACTAGCCGTCGGAGCCACTAAGCCTCCCTACAATAATTCCTTCTAACTTCAAAGTGCTCCTTCTTATTGTCCCCTCATCAGACTCCAGCCTCGCTCCAACCCTGACATCAGCAGTGGATTCATAAACGGCCCCTGCTTCAGAAACCAAACCAAGCATACCATAATTATGAGCCCTTAGAGAGCAAACCGTATGCTATGACAGAAGTAGTACACAATTACACTACTGTGTAATCTTTTTTGACATCCAACTTTGTGTGGTTATTAAAAATATAATTAAGTAGAAATAATATCTGATGAAGGGATATTTGTTAAAATGTTCAAAACCCATTTGAGGCTTCTCTCTTTAAATGTCTCCTCTTACATGATTTCTATTTATCTTTGTAATGAGTGATGGTATTTAGTTGATACAACAGAGTGAACGCCTCATCATCTACTAAAGTACAGAGCCAACACAGATGACTACTTGAGAACAAGACTTACAGTATACCAAGACTTTACATTCATCATCTCTGGCTGTGAAGCCAAACTAAAACAAACACATATTGATGGGTGATTATTGCGTTCTTGTGACTGACATATTTTTCCATAATAAAGTATTCAACGTCTAACATAATGTTTGAAATGAATGCATGTAGATAATTGATATCATGTGAGAGGACACACTTACTGAGTTAAATCAACTTTGAATTAGAGTTATAATCTGAGAGCCTCTGCTCTTTGTCCATTTGACATATTACTTCCTGTGATATTATCACAACGTTGACATGTCCAATATCCAGGACTGACAATTTGTGATATTTAAATCTCACTCACACACATACTAGGATTTCTTTCAAGATGCATATGAATCCCATTAATGTTTAAAAGCTAGTCTAAACACACCTACATTCCCTGACGAGTAACAAAAATAGACACTGGGCACTTTGCAGATGGGGGGTGGCTGGTATGAGGGCATACCACTATTTTCCCAATCTTGGTGTAAAACATAATTTAAATTTTTTTCCAGACAAAGCAAAGTGATGAAAAGTGGGATACTAATGTACTGACATCATTTCTGAGTGGAGTGAGTGGTAGCCTAAAGCTGTGTTTAACAGATTGAAAGCCCGAGCTGAGGAAGAATATGAACTATGATTCTAAAATCCCTCTCCCTCCCTCTCTCTCTCTCTCTCCCTCACAAACACATTCACACAAACAATCCTTTCCTTTTGTAAGCAATTATTGCTTCTTCTGAAATACAGTTCAGAAAGTAAATCATGACAAATAAAGACAAAACGCTAAAGAAAGGAGTGAAACAAGATACAGGCTTCAGGAAGGGTCAGGCTCACAGTTGCGGGTCAGTATTACAGTTTCTCATCACAGTGATTGGTGACTGACTGTCTTTGCTACACTTCAAACTATTTCCAAGGAGACAAACATCAAAGCTCAACACGTCCTCGACCCTCGGCACGACACTTTCCTTTCTCCAGCTGACTCTTCATCTTTTACCCAGTCATACCAGTGCTACATTATTACCAGCATTTCAGTTACTGCACTCTCATCAAGTGACATCTTCTGGTGGTGGTGAGACGGTCTATAACTGCACCTTATGTGGGGTGGTGTCATATACTGCACTATGAGGTCAAACAGACACTGCTACGAGCTGACGGTGGGATCCTGCCCCCTGCTGGAGGTGGACAGGACTGCTACATCTACTCAGAGGCTGACTGGAGGAGTGAGGAGGGGGTGAGACGCAGGAGGTAGGGCGATAACGGCAAGATTGAAGGTGAGGGCATTGGGTTTTTGGCTCAGACAGACATCTGATTAACAGAAACCTCACAAGGACATACGGCACACTGGGGACAAGAAAATGCAGAGGAGTGGGATGGTAGAGTAGGTTAATCTCTCTTGATAATGTGTCACTCATGTATCTCTTTGTCACCCCCTCCACAAGGCAAACCACTCTGAGGGATGGTCAGGGAGGCAGGTTCACTGCAGAAACCTCCCTCCCAAAGCTCAAAAACCCACAGTACAGTAAATTACTTACACTATGTCTTCCCTCTACAGTTTGACGTGGCAAAAGCAAAAGGCGGAAAGCACATGAAAAGCACAAAGAAACAAACAACCTGACGCACAAAAATCCGACATTTAAAAACAGGCAGAGCGACACAACAATTGCATGTCCTACCCACAAAGATCTCAAGATGTATAGAATAATATATAGGTTCAGATCGAACCAACCAAACAAGAAAAACAAGGGGGAATTTCTTATGTACCTGAAACAGCAGCATCAGTGGCATGGCATAGGGATCTTATAACATAAACAACACACGTAACACACAGTCACGTGGAGCATTTTAGTGCATACGATATTATGTACAACACTGATATCCTTGGGGATAATTGTAGCTTTACTGGACTTTGAGAACACTGGGACAGGTTTAAAACTAGTTTGTGATGCTCTTAGCTGGAAGAGTGTGGCAGGGAGGAAAGGAGTAACCCGTTGCCTAGAGATTATGTAATCCTCAGTATTTTATTCTCCCCTTTTTCTTAAATTTGACTGATGAACTTTTCCCTGTTTGTTTGGAAAACAGGCCAGTACCTTACATTGCATGCCTGTCCCATACAGCAGTGTGTCCTCCCCATCCCTCCCCACCCCTATATTCCCTCAGTTTTCGTAGATAAAGACAGGCCATGCGGCAGCAGTCACTCATGCTGATACATAGAACAGGAAGCACGTTTTGGTTGCTAGTTTTTTGTTTGTTTGTGTTTTTGTTTTATATGAAATCATGCTTATAGCGTAGTAGTAGATGTTTTTTTTTCAACGGTGTCTTTAAAAAAAAAAAAAAAAGGTAATAAAAACTACAAGTGAATCCATATCCTTCTCTTCCGGTGCGTGCTGATGGTAGGCATAGCCGCTATGGTTGTCATGGCGTTGCCGTTCATTTCTGTCTGTCTGCTTTTTTTTTGTGTTCCTCCTCCTGTCAACTGCTGCTGGTCATGTGTCCATGTAGGATGGTTTCGGTGAAGGGGTTGAATCCTGTGGAGAACTCTGTGGAGAGACGGAAACACGCTGATTCAGCCACAACTCATCAGCAATCTGCAGAGCAGGTGACATGCAAGCGGCAGTAAGTCAATGCAAATATGATTATGTGCCATCTTTCCCTACAATTGAAGCTCATGTATCACCTAAATTCCTTTCTTATTCTGATCAGTCTTTGCAACACTCAAACACTAAAACAGCACATTAGTTCTGCAGAAGCATTCAAGCAAAAATGGTTGGCAAAAGTGGTTCAAAATTCAGTAGTGAGTCGCTTGAAATATCAGTAATCTCAGGAATGTCAAGGCCTTTACGTTAGAAAGGGCAAGTCACACGTGCACACTCACATATACACACACACACGCACACTCACATATACACACACACACACACACACACACACACACACACACACACACACACACACACACACACACACACACACACACACACACACACACACACACACACACACACACACACACACACACACAC
This sequence comes from Anarhichas minor, assembly GCF_050575085.1. Classification (NCBI taxonomy): domain Eukaryota; kingdom Metazoa; phylum Chordata; class Actinopteri; order Perciformes; family Anarhichadidae; genus Anarhichas; species Anarhichas minor. The sequence continues at coordinate 11,157,452 of NW_027466471.1, read as the reverse complement.
ACACACACACACACACACACACACACACACACACACACTGCAGTGGCTCCAGATATCAATACCCAGGACAACTGGCCTTACAGCTTTGACCCTGAGAGCTGTCACTTTACAAGATCCTTTTTAGTTGGTTGTTTTGCTGAGTGCACACTGTGCCAACCCTTTTCCAGCTAGTCACAACATGCATAAAGAAATGAATTGACTTGACTTAACTTTAAGCAAAACAATAATTAACTATTTGCATTGAACTAGCGTTGTTCGTCTGTATGGCATTATATTTAGTGCAAAGAAACATAATTTTAAGAAATGATTTAATTTAAGCAAACAAAAATGTATTCTGTGCCCAAATGCATTTAGTTGCATGTTTGCTATTACTCACACAATATAACTCCATACATCTGAAGTTAACATGACAAAGCATTTTGCAGAAGGCGAGCCATTTCTATTGTTAAGATTGTAAAACTGGAAGAAATAGATATTTGAAAAGAAAAGGACTGGTATCGCCTCTGCATTAATGCTGACTGAAACTCTGTATATCAAAATCAATTCTATATTTGACAGATTTAACAGATTTGCCATCGAATGTCCCCATTTTTTGAGACTTTTATTGTATTGTTTTATTAAATGACTGAATCTTAACCATTTGTTAAACTGAAGTTTCATTTTTCTGTGGCAGCATCACATTACATGTCATTAGTATTGAATTAAAGGTACATCATGCATTTAATCCAGAGAGACTGGATTAAATGGTCTAGCCCACAGGTCAGACGAGGCGCTGTGGGTCAGTCCCGTACCTGCAGGGATGCAGCACTCAGTCTGCCTCACTGCTTAACTCTCCGTAGACTGGCACATTTCACTATCTGAGCACCTTTCTTCACATCCACAGTATCGGGCTACATCAGGGGGGAAGGGGTTGGCAGCAGAAGAGGTGCAAGGATTGAGAAGAGGTGGGAAAACAGGAGCCGAACAAGAGGTTGAGGGAACATTAGTAAGGGAGGGTGAAACAAACGAGACGGGGCAGGAAGAAAAAGATGAGGAAGGGAAACAGAAATGGATCAACAGAGAAAGGAAATAGTGCCACAAGAAAAGAAAGGACAGAAAAACAGGAAAGACAACAGATATGAGATGAAATGTGAGAAACAAATAAGTGAAGGGAGAGGAAAGAGGGGGGGGGGGGGAGAAAGAAATTATGCATAAACAGTCAAGCAAGGACAGAAAAGATGGGTGGCAGTTGGAAAGACAGTTGAAGATAAGAGGGCATCAGAAGCATCGACAGTCTTTGGGATTCAGAGTAGACCTAGGCCAGATCATATTTAAAAATATATTTTTGATTTCCTGATATTCAGATGGATGGGATTTGACCACATAAGACAATACACAAAGTGACACCCTAATATTCTGAAGTGTCCCAATGTGTTAAACCCCAATCCTCTGCTACTTCCTGCAGGTAAAGTAAACAAAAGGTAAAAGATAGTGAATAATATTTGACCCAGCTCTGATTCAGAGTCTTGCAGGTTTGAGTGATACAGAACACAGTCACAGTTGAAGGACTATCAACTTTAATGAAGGCAGAAAAGACAAGAGTCAGCCATTGAGATAATTGATAGGGACAGAATGAAAATATAGCCACACACAAGGAGCCACAATCAATTCATTCAGTCATTAATATGCAAGAAACAAACGATGATAAGTTTGGTTGCTGCTTAGTGATGACTAAAATAATGAGACCCTGAATAGGCCGGTGAACTGTGAGCAATAACAGCACCAGAGCAAAGTGGACTCATTTGTTCCTCCTGCATGCAGAAGAATAATATTCAGGTGGAGATTAATGTGACAGAAGGTCAGTAATCAACCAATTTAACTAACCAAACTTTGCACTCAATCCTCGTTAGTGATTTAGGACTGACACAATAAAACAGGGCTATTGCTTCTAAGATAATGAGGACACACACGCACAAAATGTGTCCTCAGCCTGTCGTACTGAAGCTGCTGCAGGTTTAGCTACTCAAAGACTGCCGGGAAATGCCCGGGAAAGCCATGATGATATGACATTTTAAAGCTCACTGCGGCACAGAGTCCCTTGTTCACTATGAACTAGCTGCTACATGTATTTCAATCAAACAGGCCCTGATCAGATGTTCAGCTGTCTGCAGATCAGAAGCCCACCTTGCTGCTGTCCCGGCCCAGGATGGCGTAGCTCATGAACTGCTCAGCATCAACCTCCAGCTCGTTGGCATCCTGCAGAGAACCCTCCAGGCTCACCTCCTGAACACCTTCCTCACCTGAACCCTTCCCTCTGCGCACAACCTTACGCACAATCTATCACGTACACACATGTACAAAAGAGGGTGGGAGAGAGTAATGGATGGAGGCAGAGAGTGGGAATAAGGCAGTGAAAAGACAGAGTTGGTGAAATATAAAAGAACTGATATAAAAAAATATCTATTTTTTGGAGACATTCAGTGTATCCATAGCGTAATGTCATATGTGAATAACTTTATAATGATTATTAGTTTAATAATAATTCTGTGGAGAGATGGTGAATGAGTATTATAACACTGTCATAAGTGAAAACAATCACCGGACCCCAGTTTAATAATACAGATTAAAAACACCTTTCAGTGGCTGACCTTTTTTGTGACGATGTTTCCATGTTCATCGGTAAACTGTTCCTCGCTTACATGCTCCCCAGGAACATCTTCAACTTCATCGCCCTGCGGACAGAAAACAAGATATGATTTCCGAAAGTTTAAAAAGTTAAGTAAACTCAAGAGTAAATGATGGCCCTAATGCATGTTGAAATACAGTCACTGCAGTGTAATTTACTTGGACACCATAAACCCCCTCCACTTATTGGAAAGACAGAAGCAGATGAACAACAGATGGGTGAGGGGTTAGAGGGGTTAGCGTGTTGTTTGCGGAAGCATGTGCATCCAACAGTTGGGATTCTCTGAGTTTCTTAGCGACATTTATAATTAGTTGATGAGGGTCATGACAATGCTGTTATAGCTCCTAATTATTTGCAGCGTTTCACAGAGCTATTTATAAGCTCAAAGACAGCCGGAATGCGTGGACAAGGGCCAGTCCAGCCCGTGTAGACCTGAATAAAACTTGTCAACACACGTGTTAGCATTGACAGAGTCTGAGATCCAGGAGGAAGAGTCCATAAGGCTTTTCAACAGAATTAAAGTCCAAACTTGTTGAGCCAAGACAATCTATTTACATCCATATCAGCAGAAGATAAATTTAGCCACATTTTCACAGCAATTTGATGATAATTTTAACTAAATTATTATTTCTGTATCGATTCAAATCAGTTTTTGTCATCGTTATACACATTGTCCTAAGTCAATCCTCACTGCCACTTTTCTCACACAACCCTGTCAAATTATTTACCCATATCAACACAAACCTATATCACTCCAAACATACCGCTTCCTTCACCCTTTAACCAAACAGTATTTTCACCATCTCTTTCCTGCCTGTTAATCCTGTCTTCAAATTTCTGCTCGACGGTCCTCTGTCCCTCTCTCTGTACCTTGAGGATGACTCTGCGGCGGACCACTCTGGTGGTGACGTTCTCTTCTTCATCAGCCACTCCCTCGACCTCACCGAGCTCACGGTCCAGCTGAGCGTGTATGTAGGTGAGCACGGACCGCACGGAGCCGCTGGCTATGTGGAGGACATTCTGACAGCTGATGACCAGGAAGGCCAGCAGCACGAAGCTGAAGAGGAGTTCTGTCACCAGGGCCCACATCAACCCAGCAAATTAACACAGCACCACACGATAATACACTCCCTCAGCCTTCAGTGGCTCCTGTTTCCAATGCAGCGTCTCTCTCAGCTGACGGACAAAGGCAACAGCTGCAGCCTGCGGCCTTCTGTCACTGGTACAGTTTGCAGTTTGTTTCTTTGTCTTTCAGTTCATGTCCGTGGGCAGTGGGCCCTTTCCTCTGGTCTTTATTCCTTCTCCTTCCCACGGTCAGGTCAGGAGTACCCACTCAATGACATCAATTCCAAGCAAAAGCAACCTTGGGAGGCTTCTATTCCCACCTCTCTCTCTTTCTGACCATGTGATCTGAGGGCTTTAAATACCTATGGCTTCTCCACTGTGGCTCTCTACGCTGTGGTAAGACCTCTAAGAAACCTGTCCTCTGACTTCCTTCAATGATTTGAATTGCAAACTATTTTCACATCCACAAAGCCGAGTCAAAACATTACAGCAACAATTATCTCTATGCAGACACAATTATGCAGCACTGCAACACACTAAAGGGCTAAAGTGTGACTGAGCCAAACAAAAGGGCTCTTTTCTCACCAGCGTAAACCACATACTAAATCAAAGCTCGATCAAAGGCTCTAAAAGCTATTTCTGCTCCCTTACAGTTTCACGGCTGAGATTGTCCTGTACAGTGTGGTGTGGTGGCGTTGTGCCAGAAAGTTAACACGTAGAAATTATTGAGGTGGGGGGGGGGGGGGGGGAGGGGCATGTAACATGAGCGGGACAGTGAGAATGCTTGCTATATCTGGCCCGACTGTTTGTGCCCATCTTGGGCCCTAGACTCTGTGTGTGTGTGTGTGTGTGTGTGTGTGTGTGTGTGTGTGAATGTTTGCCGTATGTTTCTAGGACCTATCATTAATTAATAATCTAAAGTTGAAATAAATTAGTTGGCTTTGCATCACAACAGTTAAAGCCTATGCAACATTCATCATTATACAAAGTGTAATATCTGTACAACTGATTCGTTGTCATAAAGGACAAACATCCCTCTTATTTTGCATGGAAGCAGCGACACACTCACCTGGCCCTTCAGCCGCACGTCGTCCCAGGCCCTCAGCTCTGGTACCCTGTGCGGGAAGCCCAAACCCTTCTCAAATGGCTGGGTACCTCTGAAGTGCCCCCGTAAGATCTCTGAGTGCCCCATGTCCCTCACAGGCTGAAGCAGGGCCTCCTGGGACACTCGTAACTGGTCTCCATCCACAGCGTTACATACGGATGATATCATGGTGTCCATGGCCTGCCTGGGTTTAGCCTGACTGCCCACCCAGGCCTGCGTAGGATCAGTAACAGGGATCCACCCTGGGCCTGTCTGCTCCTGCAGGTAGGAAAGGAAAGAGCCTCCACCACCTCCGTTTCCACCATTTCCTGACCTGGAAGGGGAGAACGGATCAATGCGGTGGTGGTACACTGTACATGCTTCTCTCCAAGGAAAGTTAAACAACTCATCATTCCCCTTAAGGGTCACTTCCTCCCTAAGAAAAAATAACTCCAGTTCACCAGTGACATCCACTGACATGCAATAAAGATTAATGAGATGTTAAAACAGATCTATTGTTTTGTTGGTGTGATTGTGACTTGTCACCTGAGAGGCAGACAGAGGTCTGACTCACCTGTCTCCATTCCGGTCTGCAACACAGCTCAGACCAGGTGACTCACTCAGCCGAGCATACACCCTTTGCTGTCCTGCAACAAGAGAAAGCCCTTCCTCTGAGCCCGTCCCTCCTCCTCCTCTTCCTCCTCCTCCAGCTCCATCTCCACCAGTCGTACTGATGACTGCTGATACCTCCGAACTTGCACATGACCTCTGACAATTGTTCAGCCTGTTAAGATTGATCCCAGCGATGGTGCCCCCAAGCGAGGCTGGCGTGGCAGTGCTGAGTGAGTCAACGCCCATCTCTGAATCGTCTTCGGGAAGCTCAATGGAGCCACTCAGCACCCCACCCCCTCCGCTGGCTGCGCTGGCCTGACTAGCCGGCCGACCCAGACTTCCATACGGCAGGCCCAGAAGACCTTCTGAATCGTCAGCATTGCTGCACTCAAGCGAGGAGTCCTCCACAGGTACCAGGGATGGGCTGTTGCCTGAGGGCCACACCTGCACATCAGACATCTCCATGAGGGTGTCTTCTTCTGTGGTGGCAATGGGTGCACAGTCCAGACTGGAGACTTCCTGCCAGTAAGGCTCAGCGCCCAGCGGGGAGGGCAGGCTGTACTGCATGGAGGCCGGTGAGAGAAGCTCTTCCTGCGCGAGCCCATAACCTGGAGCGAGACAGAGAGAGGCACACTGACACCCGGCCCCCCGCCTCGCTCCCCACCTCACCCCCACAGCACCGGGACCCCGGGAGGGGGTAAGTGCCCCTGCCCAGGAGCTGGGCATCAAGGGGGGGGGGGGGGGGGAGGGGGGGGAGTAGAGGAGGCTGAAGGAACAAATGGGGAAGGAGTGGGGAAGGAGAGAGGGGGGGGGGGGGCAAGACAATAGGAGCTAGAATAAAGGTGCAAGGAGCTTAAGACAAGAGAGCAAGGGCAGCTTTAAGAAGAGGGTTTGTCAAGCTCGATCAGCCAGCGCTGACTGTGAGAGCAGCAGCAGCAGCAGCAGACACAGCCGGACGGACTGAGAGACTGACACTTTGGTTTGGACCCAGCAGTGACTGATGCTGCTCTGCCGGCTGCCACCTGCAGGGAGATGGACAGGAATTACTGCCTCTGCCCCCAACCTGGGGCTGGGACACACACCTGTCCAGCAGGGACACACACTTAGTCACATATACACATGCCATAAACACACTCGCTCACTCTCCGTCTCACACCATCACACGTAAACACTCACACTCAGATATGCATGCATTCAAACCCACTCAAAAAACAGGCAGGTTAATATCGTTGTCAGGCTGGATAGCATGCACGCAGGCAATCTCATTCTCTCCTCACACACAAGTGCATACACACACACAAACACACATAAACCAGCTCATTGCACACAGCTGCTTGCTCTCTCATTGACATTATTATAATGCAGTCAATATAAGACAGCTATATAAACAGCTATATAAACATATAGTACTGCTGATATTTATGCAAACACATATACAGGAGACTTGGTTTTTCCATCTCTTGTGAAATTCACATGGTCTCAAACATAGATTTGAATGAGTATTTTAAGTCCAATTATATAAATTAGTAAAAACTGCACATTGTTAATGTGCGGTGGACTCAGGTCACTCCTTCAACTGTCTTGAAAACCCTCTGTAACGATCAATTTTTTGTAAAGGCAGACCTGGCATGATAGAGCACAATGTCATGGCAGCAGGAATGTTTTTTTAATTGAAATAACTACTTTGTATTGCACAAAAAGAAAGAAAACTACGTTGCAAAGAATGCACTTTTACTATACATAGAATGTGCCTTGTATCCATCTTGATCATACGGAATGAATTACTCTATAAATGAAAAACTATCATGGAAATTAGGTGAATAGTTTATGTAAAACCTTCAATGAATGGCAATGTAGGTAAAACAAAGTGTGAGTGACACTATGGCTGCCACTCTACAGGGTGAGTTATCAGGACGTACATTCCCCAGAGGATGAAATAGGAGATGTAATGCAGAGCATGCAGTATGTAGATAAGAGCAAGACGAGGAGGCGGTTCACCTTCTGCATGAGAGAGAGAGAGGGAGAGAGACTGTGTGTTTATACTGTATAGTGATGAGGAAGATGTGCAGAGCTGCAGGATGTAACTTGATTCATGGTTGGCAGTGCTGCTGTCGAGTACTGCTGAGAGTGCAGGATATATTTGTGACACCAAGCGGCCAGAAGGACCTCTTGTCCTACTTTCTGCTGTTTCTCTCAGCTGTTGTCAGTTGTCTATAGAAAATAGCAATCATTATATATATATACATATATATATATATATATATATATATATATATATATATATAATATATTTTTGTAACGTGCTCTGTCTTATGAAGTTAAAAGAGTCTAAAAAAGTATTTTGACATCCATTGTTGATGAAATATCTTATTGTCCTACCGTAACAATGAAGATGATGAGTTTAGAATTGAATATAAGTTTCAAATCCTCATTCCTTGTTTATTTGAGCTACAACAGAAAATATTGGGGAAGGTTCCTTTCGAGATTAGGGGCCCCATTAACAAATGCTTGATTGTCCTTTGGCTTCACTTTAAATGCTGCATTAAATCAGAGTACTATAATAACAAGCCTATTCTTTATATAATGAAGACGACAAAGTCTGTTTTGAAGTAAGTACCTACAAAAAGGTATCTTGCAAGTAAATGAGGTGCAGGATCAGGTGTGTATTGGAAATATGGTGGAAGTCTGTGTGTTTATGAAATGTATCCAGACCTGAAGTCACGCTTATTGTTTTATGAGTCAGTTTTCTGTGACACCACACAAACTACGACTAGTTTTTTGTTTGCCATGAATTAGAGTGAAATTGTTTGTCAGCCCTCTCTCTTCATGTTAGAAGATAATGAAATGATGGTGAAAGAAAGAGAAAAAAATAAATAGAAGGAATGTGGAAGTGTGAAATATGAAAAATGATTGCCTGACCCCGCTGATTGGAAAAGACACAAATACAGAAAAACAAAGCAGCAAAGCTCACATAAAATACATGTAAAGGAAATATACTAATTTTGTCCATACTCTTAAACACTAATAGACTGGTCAAATGTATATGGAGGACACAAAACACTTACAATATACAACTTAAAACCCACATAAAGACACTCACACTGATACACTCACACAGACATTAAACAATAAGTAGAATTGCATATAGGGAAGGACCAATATCAAATTGAGCCTCGTAGAACACTGACAAAGACAGTAAAAACATATATTTACATTAAATAAGCCATCAGATGGACACAGTCTACATAGAATCAGTGACATACAAAACAACCACAACATTCATACATGAACAGAACAGACGCAAGTCACAGTTCACAAAAAAAGGTTTGTGGCCTTTTTTACACCCCTTGGGACGGATCACCGAGGAGGAAGAGACAGATTGTAGGTCCATTCTCAGTATGCATGCCATGCACGAACACGTCTGTTGGTCAAGCAGCATTAAGGGCCAATGCAGCGTTTGAGTCGTCATCTCCAACTAGCCAGTGCTACTCCTGCCCCTCATCCCATGCAAACACAGGGGGAGATGAGCGATGATAGTCAGCCTCATGCACATGCAGACAGGCAGGAGGGCAGGGGAAGAAGAGATAGGAAAAAGAGAAAAGAAGAGCAGCAAGAGAGGAAGAGGAATATAAAATAGGGTGATGGTCACAGACAGAAACCGCGAGAGAGAGCGAGGGTCACCTCCCCCCTCCCAGTGGGTGCTGAGTACACAGTCTGTGTGAGGGGTATCGGTCACAGAGCGGACACTTAAAAAGGTGGGGTTTTCAAGAGCACAAAAAAAAAAGAAAATGCACGACTAGTCGCAAAAAAAAAAAAAGATAAAAGATAAAGATGTGGGTCAGAGGTCAACATGAAGTTGGCATGAGGTCAGAGTTCGGAGAGGAGTGAGAAGGAGGAAGAGTAGGACGGCTAGGCTGCAGATGACATGTCCAGAGAAACACAGAGAGAGGGACAGATTCACAGGGAATGAAAACAGGGCTCCCAAAAGGACATTCAACATTAGCCCTAAAGAGACTCAAACTACTCCCCATGCAGCCACAGGCAGAGAGAATTTAAATTTCCTCTTAAAAATATCTAAAACAAGAGGTTCTATCTATAATGATCTAATGTATATATTATCTTTCCTAACCTGGAATTATCTTGAGCAAACTTTCGAAATGTGCTTACCTACAATAGAGGTGCACTACAACTACGAAGGAACACGCATAAGTAGAATCCTACAGTGTTCTGACAAAAAGAGGGGAAGACAGGTAAGGACAGAGAGAGAGAGAATGAAGACTGCAGTATAACTGATTCCTCTACTCTCTAGCGAATATTCTGCCAGCTTGTTCTATAAAAGACTATTTCACTAATAATGATAATTAGTTTATGGAGGACTGAACCTGAATTAAAGGAGTAGTTCTACATTTGGGGATATACACTAATTTGCTTTTGTTGCAGAGGGTTAGATGAGAAGCAGCTCTCATATTTGTACGGTAAATATGAAGCTACCGCTAGCAGCCGTTTAGCTTAGCTTAGCATCAAGACTGAAAACAGCTAGCCTGGCTCCATCCAAAGTTAAAACATTCACATACCCGCACCTCTTAAGTACACAAATTAACACAGTGACTCTTTCCATCTCCACTATAGGATTAAAACAGCTAGCCTGGACAGATACAGGCAAGCTGTTTCTGCCTGTTCCCAGTCTTAATGCTAAGCTACGCTAAACAGCTGCTTGCGGTGGCAGTAGCTTCATATTTACCGTACAGACATGACAGTGGTATTGATAGTCTTCAGCAAGACAGTACATTTGCATATTTCCCAAAATGTCAAACTATTGGTATAATATTGAATGAATAAATTAATCTGTGAAAAAGATTAACTAAGTGAAAAACAAATGTATGCATTTAGTCCTTCACTGTCTACCACACTATTTATTTTGAAGATGAAGCCTGATTTTTCGATTCAACTGACCATTTGGCTCATTTACTCGTTGTATTTACTGCCTAAAAAGTCAGTTCTGGTCCACCACTTGGTCACTGTGCCGTTAGGACGTACTTAATCTGGATAGTAAATCATAAACCTTCGAGACCCGTCGCTGTGATCATTGCGAGATTACCAGAAGACACAATATTCAGGTATTCAAAGTGCCGCCACGTTTTTATGCAGAACGTCAAAGCAGGAACGGCCTTTGGGAGGCAGGTAGCCAGACAGATAGACAGACATGACAGATATATGGTTATCAGATTCACTGCAGCTGTGATCTGAACATCTCCCTTTTCACCCTTTGAGCCTCATGGTCGTATCTCTATGCATTGTTACATCTCTGAGTATTGCTCCAGTTTTCACAGAATAGGACCTGTCACCTGTCAGACTGACTCATCGTCTGCACTGGATACAGAGAGAAGAAGCCAGTCCAGTGAGATGGGGAGCTCACCAGTCCAGAGGTGAAAATGGAGTCAATAAGATGTACGGTATGCATGTGTGAAGGAAACCATGAGCGAAAGGAGTAAAAGACTGAGGATTGACAATTAGTAAGGAAGTCAGTTAAGCTAGGTTATACTTATAGTATGATCTACGTGGACTGATCATGTATGACGATATGTTGTTTTATAGACAAAATATCACTCTAGAATGTAGCCCCTCTAACTTTTTAATGGGCGGAAAACTCTTAATATAGTCAAATACTGACTAATGTAATTATTTGACAAGAGAACACAAAATAACAACAATGACAGCAATAATAACTAATAAAACGATTAATGATATGATACTTTACTTATATCTATGTGGAGTGTTTTGCTGAAAGGCTTTTCAGTAATGGGATGTAAACTATAATTCATCATTCAAATCATACTTTTTTGTATACTTCACTTTACTTCCCACCACATTGAACGAATACATGGAGAAATGTACGTATAACCAAAAGCACTACACAGGTTGTAGCACAGTAGGAGTGTCCTGAGTCCCTCTGCATGTTGCCTGGGCAAAGTCCTGCAAAAGTTTGACGTTTGTGGCAGCTTTCATACACAACAGCATCCCGGCGGGATAAACAATAAAGATACGGGAACAACAGAGAGAATTCAGAGGGAAACACTTTGCCTTCAGCGGATTTTAGGGAGCGAGTAGGAATGTTTATTGGAAAGATGGCTCAGGGTCAAGGAAAGAGGGACATGGGGAAGGGGCTGCATTGTGGGATTTGGGGAGGGAACTTACCATTGGTCATACCAGGGGAGGCGTTGTCTCTCTCGTGTCGACGTCTGCTGAAATCGCGGGAGCCTTTTCTGGCAGGCTGAGGCGGCTGGCCCTCCAACATGTTGACTATGTCCATACGGTCAATACTTTTCAGAGCTGCGTACAAGCTCTCCACTGCAGGGAAGACGTGTGAAGGAGAGACACAAGCAGACAAGGAAAAAGAGAAGGAGGGGAAGGGGGTTCCCAGGACAGACAGCAAAACCATTACAACAACAATCTGACTTTAACTGGGTTAAAGAGACGTAAATAAAGACATGAGGGGATGAGAGAAATTCACAGCAATCTCAGATCTCATATACTCACTCTTGGCCCTCTTGCCCTCGTGGGTGGCCCACAGGTTGAGCAGCGCAGAGCTCTGCTCCAGCAGAGAGTTGGGATTCTCCACACGGATCTTATTGATGTCATCCACGCTGAGCTGAAGCTCGCGCGCCAACTCTGTGTAGAAAAGGAGAAGACGAAGATCACGGAAGTGAAGCAAATATTCACATAATTTCACCTGTTTCATGCTATTATAGTGTGTGCAGTCATGAAATGGCACTCTGCTTCACAGTTGCTCTGTCCAGAAGAGGCAGAACAAACAGCTATGGCTCTTGGCAGGAACACAGGAAATAATTAGTTTCATTGGCTGGTCGCCATGTTAGACCTTAATCAGCAGAGAGCTAGGCAAGCTTGTCAGACATAAGGTAAACATGGATGGTTTACAACAAATAAAAGCAGATTCGGTATATTCTTGTTCACTCACCAGCCCAGCTCAGTCCCAACTGTTCTGCAATCACAGCCATCTTTAGCTCCGTCCTCTCCATAGCATTCATAGATGCTGCACAAACCAGACCAAAACTGATAATTAACATCTGACCCTGTTAAATTGAATGATTATCCCTGCATTGCAACACGTATTAATTCTGTATATGGAACACAACTGTAGATGAAGTAAAATGATGAAAAAAACTGAATTGCCGTCACACTGTGCCTTATAGTAGTATGTCATCACAAGAAAATAAGCAGGTACAATGATTTACAAGTGGGAGAGGGAGAACCTCATACCCATAGCAGGTTCATTTAGGGCGCTGTATCTTTCTCTTAAAGCCAGCGGGGTCAGAGTTCGCCTCCGGTCTTCACTCCCAATAATCTGCCAGTCACAAGCAAACAACACTTAAGTCTGCCATATCAGGGAAAATGACTATAATTAAATACACTGCATGTGTCTTGTAGCTTCGAGAGCTTTACCTTGATACATGGAGGCATGGTGATGTTGAGGTTACAGAGCACATGTTGGCTGTCCTCATATTTAGTGGACTTGCGCAGGAAAGACAGAAATCCAGTGTGCTCTTTACTGCTGTCTCTCACCTGAGACACACGGACACAAGGAGAGCAATGAAGACATACATATGTAGCGTGGAGACAAAGAACATAAAACTGAAGAAACATCTGTGAGAGAAAGACAAATGGTAATACCTTAACAGAGACAGGAAGTCGGTTATCTCTGAAGGCCTGGAAGCTGAAGCAGCGAGGCTGCTGGGTGGCCTTCCTCACGGGTATCAGATTCCCTGAACACTCCAGGTGAAGTGGCATTCCCTCCATCACCTGCAAGACAAGACACAGGCATTAGCCTACGCTACACTAGAATTTTACTACATTAGTATGTTGCACTGCCCTCGTCTTTAAACTGACCTCTATGTCTCTGCTGCGAGCCACCTCTGTGAAGTTCTCATGCTGTTCCAGGGTTTTATCCATCTTATCGTCAGTCATGCAGTAGCAGCGCAGGCGGCCCTCACGCTGCTCATTCATCTTTGCAAACACCACAAACTTGGCCATGTAGGGTACAGCTGACAGCTCTCTGTAGAGCAGGTTGGCAAAGGAGACGGCCTCAGCTGTACGTGGACAGTCTGCGAGCCAGAATCTGAAACAATGACATGTAATCACAGTATTGAACATAAGTCAAGTCTAGTTGCTTGATAAAATGACGTTAGATGGTAAAGGCTTACATTAAACGTTATGGTACGATGGCGGATATGTACGTGTTGCCAACTGAGCTTACCGTGCTGAAACATTGGTTGTGAAACTGGCAGAGTCTTTAGCATACATAAGCTTGGTGGTGCCAGTAATGTCTTCCCATTGGGCTGGGGCTGTGCCGCCTGGAAATAATACAGAATGAGAAAGGGCAAACTGGTTAATCTGGCTTTAGCAAAGGTCACAAAGAAGAAGTCTCACGGTGACAGTGTTTGTACAATATAAGAACAAATACTTTTTACATCCAACTAAGGCACTGACATCTTTCTTCCTCGCCATGGAAGATACTGCTCCACACACACACACACACTTACTCGCCACCCACACAACTCCCAGTCGCGGCATGCAGTACCTATGACAGAGCAAAGCAGACGCAGACTGGTAGTGTCGCCCTCCCCAGAGTCTCTGGGGCTGTCTCTCCAGGACGGGGGCAGGGGCATACACAGGCCAATGGGCCGGTGGAACTTGCGCCGCCGAGGCTCCACAGTGACCACGGGGCTAAAATTTGCCTGGTTACCGAGCAGCTTTGCAACCAGCTCATCTGGAACTGGCTGAGCCTGAGGTTGAAAGTAAATGATGGAGAGAGAGAGGGTATACGTAACACGGACACGGGTGTGATGATGTGGTGAAAAAAAAAAAGGATAATTAGACAAAAGAAACATATGAACAGGCAATGAAGATACAAAAAAGATTACAGGATAGCAGGTAGAATGAGACAACAGGAGATGGATGATGGGGCATTGGATGAGGAAGAAAGGACAACCGAATAGGGAAAAATTAAAAGTGAAGAGAAAGGGAGAGAGAAGTCCACAGTGAATAAAATAGCTAATGATTTAAATAACACATTTGGAAAGACAATTGCAGCACAAATCGGTAGGACTTAATAACTTTTTTATTGTAAAATGTAACAATGTGTGTTAACATGAAGCTTTTACAATCATTATTACAAAATTGATTTCAAAGAAAAAGGCACTGTGGTTTTTCACAAGGCCATTCATGACATTATTACTACAGCAACATTTGAGTTAAATAGATATGTTCCTAAAAATATGTTAATAAAAAATGATATCCTATTTTACTTACATTCAGTTACATTCACTATTTTCATTTTGGAGGTTACGGCATGTGTGGTTAGTTTCCAAGACATATTTAGCTCATCATAAATTCATTCATGCGTCTGAAGGACAGCTGTTGAACCAAAACACGCAGCATAAGGTCCATTCATACTGTATCTACCTTATATTTTGGTTTACTGAAACATATTCTGACATTGGAATTACACTTTTCCATCTGATAATCAAAATTCATAAATTGCTGACCTACATAATCATAAAAGATTTAGAATTAGAATTTCAATTTTGTTAAATATAGAGATTAATGCAATCGCATTCTTGAACTACAATACAATATACAGTATATATTGCAAAACAGATTGTATACAGTGAGTATATTTAACCTGTCAAAATAAAATCCCATGCAAATGGTGCCTTGAAATCCCGAATCAGCAAATCTGAGAAAATGGTGCATACTTATATAACAAACATATCCACTGCAAGTAACTATGAAGGAAGAAAGAAAAGTAGCACTGTGGCCAAAATAAATTGTTGTTATCTTTGTATTGTAATCTGCAATTTAACCATCTCAAAAAATCCCACTCTCAAATGATCAGATTTTTATCTTCAGTCCAATGAGACGGTGTCATTAATTCCCTGAATTGATGTTTCATTTCAAAACAGGATGTTGGGGCAGGACATTACACAGTGAGGGCTAAATCACAAGTGGATGCTATAATTGAGCCTGGTGAAGTAAGTTTAAAAAGTTTCTCTTGTCTTTGGTGTGAATGTTTGATAAAACATCAAGACCTGAAAAGTGGAGCTATAAACACACAAAAGGGGGTTAAAAGCTTGAACAAACTTAAGTCGATTAAGTTTAAAAGGTTTGAAGATCAGGTGCTCAACTGTCACCCTTTTTATGCAGGACAACACTCCAGTTCATCTAGAAAGAAGATTAGCATATTTCCAGACGTCCATGATACCAAAACCACTGACAGTCTTTCCTGGCTATTCTGCAAGAACAATTCCCATCAAGTAATGTTTGACTTACTGTACTTAAAAACTGTATCTCAAATGAATTCGTAAATATAGTAAATTCAGGGCTTTGATATATGTGTGATATAAATACATTAGTGAGAAAGACATCAAGATAAAACAAACAATGACATATTAGCACTAAATGAGCAGTCCACAGTTATATAAAGGTGTCAAGTGCATGCACTAAGTGAAATAAAAAGGTCCTCTAACAATTTGAAAAAGCTAAGTAAACAAACAAAAGACAAATAAATCAGGAAAACTTGACAGTAGTGCTGATATGATCTGGTCATTCCAAGATCAATCAAAGTACATTGAACATGCTTTTTTTTCAGGCAACACAGGCATTAGCGATTCTGTCTTTCTTCTCCTTCCATCTCCTCATCGTCCCATCTCACCTGCAGCCCCAGGCGGACTCGTTTGGTGACTGCCGTCTCAGGAAACGTGGCCTGGACCAACGGCACCAGTTTACTTGTCAGCGAACCTCCTTCTGGTCCAATCAGGTCGCTCTCTTGCTGGACTCGCGATACAACAGCAAAGTAAAGAGGGAAGTCGGTGGAGATGATGCGACGGATTCGCTTCTTCCCGAGCTCCTCTTGACTTTCCAATTCTGAGGAGATAAGAGGGAGTTAAACTCTCAGGAAGTGATGCCACCCAGTGACGCATTACTATGAATCCCTCCGCTTTTCCTTTTCCTGCCCTGTGTAGCATTCAAGAGCTAGGATTGGCCAGGAGTCCATACTAATTGAGGTACTGGTAACCTGATTTGTTTAGGTCCTGACCAATGGGCTATGCTGACACCAACTACTCAAGGTTAGTGCCTAACGTTAACCAATTATCTCTGCCTCAACCAGCTACACAGGGTGGGTCTTGCCAAGAAAAGCAGTTGGATTCATAATTACGCCCCAGAGAAATGTACGAGTGTCAGCCAGAGATCGAGCATTTAAACTCTTACCCTCATCCATCCCGTTGAGGATTGTTTCTAGCACCTCGTCTCCGTAGCGATTGCGATGCTCTTTCCAGACATTGCCATTCTCGCTCCTCAGCACCACTAGCTCCCGGTCACCACGACCCAGAGCAGCAAAGTGGGGGATCTCCACTATCACCGGTCTGTCACACAATCACACAAAGAATTATACAAGAACAAATGACAATTACGTACTAAAAATCTTGACTATTTCCAGTTTCAGTTGCTTCCTCACCCCAGGAACTGCATCCCAGCTGGCCCCAGGGAGATGATCCTGCTGGCCAGCCCCTCTCCCTCCACCAGCGGAGGGGGGCTGGTCAGCTTCTGCGGCTTCACCAGGCGGCAGGTGATGCGGGTGGGAGCCGCACAGGTCCGCGGAGGTATGATAACACGCAGACCGTTATGCCTGCTGCCTCGCATTGAGCCGCCTCGAGCATCTACCATGAAACTGACCAGGAACCTGTGAATGGACAAATGTGGTCTTTAGTTGTCAGATCAGATATTCAATCGAGATTCAGTGAAATGAAATGTTTTGCTGACCCTGTGTGTATGGGACTGGCGACTGGGCTGACATTGTCTGACGTCTCAGTCGCTGGGCTGCTGGGGATCAATGAGTCCTCATCATATTCTTTGGGCAGTGGAAGTGGAGTGTGCTGCTACGACAGACAAAAAGACAAACTGTTCATGACATTCGCAAAATAACTCTGTTTAGCATAATGTTTATATATTACTTTCACCATCAACTGTTCAATGGAGATGATATTGAGAGGGCTATGATGACAGCTTATGCTTATGTGCTCATTTTTCAAGTGCTATTTTTATGGTGGATATGTAGAGGGTACATCATTCACCTTCAAAAGGCCTTTGACGAAGGATTTTCATGTAACAGAAATGGTGGAACTACAATAATTGCAACATTTTGAAGTTTTAATCAAAACCGTGTGTTAAGTCCATGTCCATGATACACAATCCTTCATAGTGATGACTTTGGAAATAGCAGTTTGACTTAAAAACTCAACCCTTAACTCAAGGTTCACTTTCTATATTTCTTTCTGAGCTGTCATCTGCATCTCAGACCTCCTCAGCAGATGGAGGCTGCTCAGATGTCTTGGAGATCGTAGAAAACTAGGCAAACTATATTTTGCTGAGGAAGACTTTGAGGTCTCGTAAACTGTAAAAAAGGTGACTTTGATAAACGTTAGTAAGTGGACCTTGAGCAAAAGGGGCACTCCACCAATTTTTGAGCCCTTGAGTCATTTCAGCTTTGGCTTTGAGAATACAAATTCATAACAGAAACCATGCATCACAAACTGGTCAAGTTCAAAAGATGTAATTATTCCCGTTAAGGAACGTCTAATGAGAGACACTATAAAGTTGCATTGTAGGAAATGAAGGATCCTGTGTTTTTGCAGTTTGGCCTTTGCTCGGGACTAACAGTCTTTTCTTTAATATCAGTTTAAGTGCACGCTATTAGAATATGTTTTGACGTAGAACTGAAAGTGTAACTTATCAACACTATTGTTACAAACTGACTCTGAAGAGGGCTGTCTGACAGCAAGATGAAGCTGTGAAAATATTTCAAATATAGCATATACATAAACTGATATTGATTATTTTAGGTGAGCATTTCTTCTAGGTGTCTATAATATGTTTTGATGTTGCAAGTGTCCACAACAGTACATCACGTTGCTCTTATGTCGGTACTCTTGTCAGTTTCTCCAAACTGGGGGAATGCCGACCGCTGTCCAATGTATGTAATACACTGACTACGGATAACCTCTTACAACCCAACTTCAAAACACCCAAACTATCCCTTCAGTATCTTACTCATGCTGCTGTGTAAAGTAACAGTACCTGATCCATCTCGTGTTCTTTCAGGATAACGGTCTCCGGAGAGACTCTGGGGATCCTGGGAATGGCTGGCGAGTAATTCCTGTCGTATGAAAAGAGAAAAACACACGTTAGATGAAGACATTTCTTTACATCTCCTCCCAAGTTCTCATCCCTGGTGTTTAGTGGGTGTCTATGGTGCATCCCCCTTTATCCATCCACCTATTAGCTTGTGACTACCAGCTTGGCTCTCTGCTATTTCCCCGCCCAGCCCCCCTTACGCTGTGCCCAGCCCTCTCTCGTACTCCAGTGATTTCTTGGGGGAGAGGAAATCGTCATCATGGTCTTTCATGTCATCCATCTTCATGTACCTGGCCCCTTCTGTCCCCAGGAGCTCCTCTCCTTCAGAGAACAACATGGCAAAGAGAGCGAACAGACCGTGGTCAGGTTGGTGAAACAGCACAAGAGAAAAAGAGAAAGAAGAGAACAAGATTGTTAACCAGCGGTTAGAAGGGTTAGACGTTAGGAGACGGCTCTGTGATTCAGGC
Source organism: Anarhichas minor (assembly GCF_050575085.1). NCBI lineage: Eukaryota > Metazoa > Chordata > Actinopteri > Perciformes > Anarhichadidae > Anarhichas > Anarhichas minor. The sequence continues at coordinate 11,138,350 of NW_027466471.1, read as the reverse complement.
GGTAGACTGGTGAGATGAGGCGATTGTGACGATGATCTGTACATTTATCTTCATCACGCTAATCACTGGCAAAAAATGAAATGCAGCCCCTTGACCAAACACCAGTAACACTTAAAAACCAGGTACGAAGACAGGATCAATACAGCAGGTCACTGTAATCAGCTGAAGTCACAGGCTGCTGAGTCCAACACTTTCCATTAAGAACCACTAAAGCATTACGACATTGAAATAAGAGAGGACACCTTACAGATGTATTAAAAACCCATAAACTCTCAGTTGGACAGCATTATATATGTGCACAGTGCACTTTCTCTGGGGAGAGCATGCATCAGCATAATCTCATTCCAAAAATGTCAAGTGAATAAACAGCTTTCAAACTGGAAGATTTAGACATCAACTGTCTCAGAGAGCAATGCACGAGGAGATTTGCTCTAGAATGCAAACGCAGAGACAATCAGAACAGCATCAGCCCACTGCAACACACACGATGATCAAAGTACACGCTGTTCTGCTTTGAAACTACAGTATATCTTCACGTGAGCAGAGGTGGGTTACTTACCCCCCAGAACACGCAGTCATTTTCAAGAATTCACCAGAACAGAGTCTCCCGTGTGTATGAATTTGTGACCACAGCTTGTGTGAGTGGGCGGTCTGTCAGCGCTCGAGAGCCAAAGTGATGTGGTAGCCATTACGCTATGTTTGACTCTGCGAGTGCATTTCTCACAGGTTAATATGAGTCAGCTCGTGTCCTGGATACTTTCTGTCTTGTGTGCCGTACATGTGTGCCACGTCATGTAGGCGAAGTGTTACGGGTGAGTGCATCGGATAACCTGCCAAAATCATTTCACCATTTCTAAAATGAGATGTGTCTTTAAGACGGCGTCTCGGCTGCTTTCTATTTTTAGAGCAAAGGTGACAAACTGTCTGTTGAATTATCAGGGGACTAAAAATAACAAGACATAATGTTGGTTGTTAACGTCAGGCATTAAGAGTTAAACCTGCGATACCTGTTTTTTTTTAGCAGAAACAAGCTGTGAGCTAAAATATCACTCAAGGAGGATATGTTGAACTTGTTGACTAACAGTTACACAACCACAAGACACAGTTATCATTGTCATGTCTCCGTGCTGATGAATGAGCCCTGTATTCACTCTGCTTTCAGCTCTTTATTTGGACTTTATCTGAAACAGCTGCCTGTTGCTGCTGAAATGTTATGAGAGCGGTGAGACTGAACCAATAAAAGTAAAGTTGCGGGCTGCAAAACCAAAACAATTAGGTAGAAGCCTCTATGAGCCCCCGTAGAGCTGAAGGCAACTGTGGAGTCAGGTGATAATTCTCTGTGGGTTTATCACTACAAGCGACTCCTTCAGATAGAAATAGTCACACGATCAAACATGTTGAGTATAAACACTCGCAACATATTTCAAACCTCCCGGCTAACAAATACGGGTGACGTGGCAGGAAAACAAAAATGATGCGGTACACCGCAATGAAGACAGATTTAAATGCAGACAGAACTGAGGACACACACATTTCTAAAGCGATGACAGCGCTACTCAATTATTAACTGCTAACATTCACAGAAAAGATTTAAAATATTATATTGAAGATTTATTATCCTTGTTTCGATAGAAGGAATAATGGATCCGATACCCATGGGGGTGATATATGTGTGTAGGCTACGACTGTAACTGCCAACATAACATGGAGCGGAAAAAAAACCTGGGGAGTTAGAGGATGAGAATGTTATTGAAGGGACTCATACAGGTTACGGACATGGGTGCTATGGGTGCATGCCGATGAGAAACCAGAGCCACCATCACAGTGAGCGCCACTACAGAGGGAACGAGAGAGAGAGAGAGAGAGAGGGGCAGAGAGGTAAAGATTGAGAGAGTGAGCTTGAAATGGAGCCACACACTTCAATACAACGACCTATGAATGCCGCACGAAGAAAGAAAGAGACATTCATACCTAATGTTAGCTGTGCAATTCCTAAAAAAGGGCAAAAGGAATTGGAAAATTTATGTAACGAGTTAAAACATCATAAAATCAGCCTCATAGACAGGAAGTAATGTTTAGATAACATCAGCGTAGTCGATTAAACATCGTTTCCGACTGTTTTATGTGATTAATAACAATTCCATTCTCTACCTTCATCCTCAGACACGTCCAGTATTTCATCCACTGTTTCTGGGAAACTCATGCGATGTTTCTCAGTGGTCGTCTGCACAGAAGGAAGAGGAAAAAACAATTACAGACACAACAGTGCGTTTAAACTTCTTATTTCCTATTATTGCCAGAGTTCGTATCCAGAGGGCAGAGTAGCGTTTCTAAACTTCTCACCATGGACACCGTCTCCTCAGTGACGAGCTTTAGGACGTCGCTCACGGAGATGTAGCCCAACCTCTTAGCAATGGCCAGAGCTGAAGTACCGTTCTACCAGACAGAGAGGAGCAGTTTGATCAGATCTCCAAACAAAACTTTATCGGTCATTTTGAAGAAGACAAGGCGAGTTCATGCTCACTGTTGTAGTCTCGTTGGGCTGAGCTCCGTGCTTCAGCAACAGTGTCACGATGTCCGTGTGTCCCTGCTGGGCCGCCTGGTGCAGAGGAGTGTAACTAAGCTGGAAGAGGTATTAAATGTATTCTTTCTCATGAAAGTACAAATTACATCTAAGATACATTAAAAAAAAACACATTTTACCAGAATCATTCCTGAATTAGTAAAGCTGGTAGGGCAAGCATCACAACAAGTCAGTACAATGGACAATTGTCATCTGAAACAATTACAATTATTATTTTATCAATTTATACAATAGGTTAATAATTTCAGTCAACAAAAGCAAATATCCACTGGTTCCGGCTTCTCAAATGCTTCAAGGATAATAAACTGAATATCTTCAGACAAAACAAGCAATTTGAACATGTCAGCTCTGGGATCTTGTTATGGAAATGTTTGACTTATTTTTACAGACTTCAATCTACATCAAGACAACAATCTGCTGATTACTCGGTAATGAAGATAATTCTGAATTGCTGCCCTACATCTAACCATACTCAGTCAACTTTAAACACATTTGTGCATATATCATAATATAAATATAAATACTGCATCTCACTTTAGTCAGCTTAAATGCCCCGACTCCAATAAACCATTGCTAACAGCTTTCACCTCGGAGATCCCTGCAACAATGTGCGTTGAACCGTGTAATGCGCTGCGTATTTGTATTTCCCGATGAATGGAACAGAGACAGCAGACACACTGTAACCGTGTGACTCATGCACAGACTAACTGTAGTTTTATCTCAAACCAGAGGGAGGCACTCACCCTTGTTTTGCTGTTGACATCGGCCTGTTGCTGCACAAGGAACTTCACCATCTTGATGTTGCCATAGTGACACGCTACATGGAGAGGCGTGTAACCCATCTGACAGAGAGAGAGGAAAAGTGAAACGTCTTCAGCACAAATCCAGACGCATAACTCTAGTGTCTTAATGACCTTTTAATATAAATACGTTATGTAGATTTTATCCTATTAAGGGTTGAATGGTTCATGAATATTACATTATAAGTAATGAATCAAATCGACGCAGTCGAATCATTCCTTATTTTTATCATCGCATTCAGTCTGCAATTTAGGAATTAACGAGAGAGGACGCAGTTATGTCTTGTGCACGGGATGGGAACAATAACAATAATTTCAATAATAACACCTTGATATGATGATATATTCCAGTAGAAGAGCCCCACAACCAGTGGTGGAAAGTAACTAAGTGCATTTAGTCAAGTACTGTACTTAAGTAAGATTTTAAGGTACTTGAACTTTACTTGAGTGGTTCCATTTTTTGCTACTCCAATACAAATACATTATAACATATTATTATGGATAAAGATAAGACTTTATTGAAATGTTTTTATTTGTTTTTAAATGAAATTCACAAGCTACCCAGCAGTATATATCTGAATACTTCTTCTACCACCGGCCACAACAAATGCTGCCACCCATATAAAGCCTAAACTGCTGTATTCTTGTCAAGACTGTGTCAAAGAGGTGTCAAGCTTTGGTTTGTGGTGCTGTTATACCGACCACATTATTTATTCTACACATAAATGAAACCTTACAAACAATTTTCTGCACATACAACTCCATGTCAAAATACCGTTGTAGAGCTTTAAGCCGTTGAGGTCTACGGGGTCTGAACCCCTCAAAGGTCGAACATGTTTTGATGGTAACGTAACCCTCTGCTATGATAACATCCGACTATTTATGCTACAGCACTACAACACTATCTGCCATGGCTCAAAGTAGCTGGCATAAGCAGCTTCTACATGGATAAGGCTTTGATAACCACACAACGGTTTGCCATGAGGCTGAAAGGGTCTTACCCGTGTGGCAGCGTATACTGAAGCCCCTTGCTTCACCAAGATATCTGCGATGCCAACATGTCCTTCCTGTCCGACCAGATGGAGTGGGGTTAATCCACTCTGGGGGCAACCAGATTCAGAAGAAAACAGTCAAACACAGAACAAATCAAGCCCAGGTTACATATTATTTTACGATTAAATGGACCAAATAAACGTCCTGCCCCATGTCAGTCATCCTTTAATCATCGATGTGTTTCTTGCCTTGTTTCCAAGGTTGACATTGGCCTGTTTGGAGATGAGCAGGGAGACCATGTCGGGCCTTCCTTCTTGCGAGGCCAGGTGGAGAGGTGTGACTCCCTGCAGTGACTCAGCATTGGCTGAAGCTCCGTACTGCAGCAGGCTGTTAGCCACCTCCACCTGGTTCTGCTTGGATGCTATGTGGAGGGCGGTGTAGCCATTCTGGAGCACAGACATGAGTAGTGGTTAGACAAATATGTGTATATGCCTGATACTGGGCCATTCAGCATGAAATATGTGTGGACTTGTGTGTATCTCTTTTTTTTTTATTACCCTGGCTGCACTATGCGGAGACCCGCCCTTGCTGACAAGCAAGTTGACAACATCCAGGTTGTTGTGATGTACAGCAACGTGCAGTGGAGTCAGACCATTCTGCACAAACAGAATCAAAAGTTCCTCAGACTTTGGAAGATCAAACAATTCTTTATCCATCTTTTGAATCCTTCTCCCATACAGCCAAGCCCTTTAAGTTGCTCTTACCTTCCCAGCAGCATTAGGATTGGCTCCTCTCTCCAACAAGAGCTCTGCTACATCCACCTTGCCGTACTTGGAGGCTACATGGAGCGGAGTGAAGCCTTTCTACAGAGGCACCAACGAAGAAGTGGACACAATATTCGGTTGGGTAACATAGTTATTAGTGCTGACAGTTTTAAGGCGGCCAAATGCTTTCAAGGAAGGGTAAGCAGGCGGATTTTACCTTCGTCATCTTGGTCTGCTGAGCCGCCATGTCCAGTAGGATGCGTACGGTTTGTGCGTGACCTTCCCGAGCAGAGATGTGTAGGGGTGTGTGGCCTGCCGTGGTGGTGGAGTTGGGGTTGGCCTTGTGCTCCAGCAGCAGCTTCACTAGCTCCTTGTGGCCCATCCGAGCGGCACAATGCAGAGGTGTTTGGTCATCCTGGCCAATGTGGGGCAAGGAATTATAAAATATGAGGTACTGCATGAAACTTCAGCAGTAGAATGCCTTCTCTAGTGTCTTAATCATCCTGTTTTCGTTTCTCAGCGTCTCCACTTTGATCTCAACTTGTTACATTAACTGTAAAAGGAGGCTGTGGTGCGTAGGAGGAAAATTAGCATGTGAATGCTCTGCCAGGAATTAGTTGCTGAACCAACTTTCTAAATGAATGGTTATTATGTATCAATTTAAGATAATTTAATCATATGAGGAATCTTAATGCACGAGTACACAATATGTGGATTGTGCTGTAGTATGTGAAATCTCTACCTTAGCCTTAGCGTCCACAGGTGCTGCGTTCTTCAGTAAAAACTCTGCCACCTCATAGTGTCCTGCCCGAGACGCCATATGAAGAGGAGTCTCCACTTTCTACTCATGCAGAGAAGGACAAACCGCCCACTCAGATTCATCAGTATTACAACAACAACATCATCATCAATGCAGAGGTGAGTTGGATATCTGCACTGCTCATCAGATTCCAGAAGGGAACTCACCACATTGGAGGCGCTGGGGGAAGCTCCTTTCTGCAGCAGGATCTTCACAATGTTGAGACGACCCATAAACGATGCCACATGCAAAGGCGTCAGGCCAGACTGTTCAGAAGAGGAGAAGAATATTACAAATGGTCTTGTATGCGATTAATGACTTTTACGCTGCCATCTTGACTAGGACTTGCCTCGTAAAAGAGATTCAAACTCTCAATGGGATTATCCTGGATAAATAAAAGTATATACAGTATATACATCCTATATAATGAGCTGTGAGCTGTTATTGTCAACCCCTCGTTTTAATTCCCTCACCTCAGTCACAGCCTCTATTGATGCAGAGTGTTTAAGCAGGAGATCCATCACACGCATGTGGTTCTTTTTACAAGCAATATGCAAAGGAGTAAAGCCATTCTGTAAAAAAAAAAAAAAAAAGGAATGATTATCATGACTACAAAGATTAAAAGTAACTTTTCCTTGTCTGAATTGATACATTGACTGTGTGCTTGTCACTGACCAATGCCCGAGAGTTGGGTTTGGCCCCTTTGTCCAGCAGTACTTTGGCCATGCGTTGGTGGCCACAGTGTGCTGCCACATGAAGAGGGGTGAGGTGGTCCATTGTGATATCGTCTATCTCTGCATTGTACTGCAGCAGCTGCTTGACACAGTCCATGTGGTCCCCCTGTGCTGACATGTGGATTGGAGACAGGCCATTCTGCAAAAAAAGAAACCCAAAAAAACATGTTGACTCTCTCATCCCTTGTAAAACAGGAAGCAACTTGTCTTGTAGTGAAAACAAACAATCGAAGCAAGAGGCAGCAGCAAGAGGGATCTATGGCTGTGTTTGGCTGATAGATCACACACTTTTACTTTTATTTACATGTTTAATTTTAGAGTACAAAACAAATATTAAAAAACAACTGAGTGATTTGCATTCATTACCAAACCAGATGGCGTTCAGTTCATTTCTAAGGAGTGAAGAATTTATTTCTATCCATGTGGATTACCTTGGTCTTTGCCTGGATGGGGGCTCCGTGGTCCAGCAGGATCTCTATAATCCTGACATGACCATTTCTGGCTGCACAGTGCAGAGGAGTCAGCTCATCCTGGAGAGAGAGGATGGTTAAAGATTTAGTTAATGATGCATCAAATTAGAATCAGGAAAGGAATCAAAGATTGCAGGATGGATGTCTACTGCACCTTGGTCTTGGCATCAATCTGAGCCCCTCTGTCCAGCAGGAGTCGGACCATGATCACATTCCCCCGTCTGGCTGCAATGTGCAGTGGAGTGATGCCGTTCTGCAGAGACAAACAGCTGCACTTAGATGGGCACACACAAGGACAACAGAAAGCAAGGACAGAGATTAACCTTCCAACATCAATTATTCCCTACCTTTGGGGTGAAGTTGACATTGGCTCCTCTATTGAGCAGCAGTTGAGCCACGTTCAAGTTTTCATAGTGTGCAGCAATGTGGAGGGGTGTGAATCCAGTCTGCAGGGACACGTCAGCGTAAGTACATGTCACTCTCATTACCTTTGCATTTTAGAAACACTAATACTGACACCAAACACAGATGTCCATACCACTTGTGCATGTACTGCACATGTGTGTAATCATATCTGCAGCCATGCAGACACAAACACAAATACAGACACACATATACCTTGCTGAGTACATCAGCGTTGGGGTCATTCTGCAGAAGCACTGCGGCTGTGCGTGTATCGTCGTTGCGTGCTGCAATGTGCAGCGCAGGGAGGCGGACCTTTCCCTTGGTGCCATAGTTGATGAGCAGGGCTACGACATTCTCATGTCCCTGTTGAAGAGCCACGGCGAGAGGAGTGAATCCATCCTGTAGCACACAGAAGACAGTTAGGAGACTGGTTGACTCATGGAGAAAAAATGAGAGAGGTTAAAGAGAGAGGCTTATGAGAACGAAACAGAATGGAAACACGGCGCGGTCTGGATCAGCAAGGATGGGACTGAGTCATTTAGGAGATTACTCTTTGAAAATGACTCTCGGTTCCTGAGTCTTTAGTACCTCAGTTGGAGTGCTCTGATTGGCTCCGTTCTCCAGAAGAAACTTCACAACCTCTAGATGGTTTTCTTGTGCGGCCATGTAGAGTGGAGTGAAACCCTTCTGTCTCAGAAAGACGCACAATAGACACGCGCACACACACGCGTACACACACACAAACGCACAGCAGCAGCACAGGAGACACAAGCACAGCAAAAGAAAGACAGGAAGACGGTAACAGTCAGATGCATGGGCAAGCATGTACAGAGAGAGGAAACACCAAAACACAGATATATAGGGACAAAGACACTTGTTAACAGATGGAATTGCAATAGTTACTACAATGGTTTCACAGTAAAGTTGACATAATAAGTAGGTGTAGCCTCAATGCAGTGAGAGCAGCACTGAGTCTCACCTGGGACTGAGCGTTGACATCGGCCCCGTAGTTAACCAGCTCTGTGACCACCTGCTCCTGCCCTGCCAGCGCTGCAATGTGCAGGGCCGTGTTCCCTTTCTGTTTAAACACAGATACATGAGAACAGCACACAGTCATAACGCGCACCAACAAAGATTACAGGTGAAATGTGCAGATGTTAGGTTTCATATGCAGACAGATGTTTCATGTTGGATTCTGGCGATCTAGATGAAGTGTGCCTTATTTACATGTGTTTAACCCGTCAACGAATAGTATAATTCCACATGTAAAAAAAATAGAAAGAGACAATTCAACAGGTGTTGTAATGAGAAAAGGTTAAAGAAGTAGTTCATTTTTGGGAAATACGCTTATTTTCTTTCTTGTGGCGGGACAGATAAGGAGATTAATACCACTCTCATATCTGTACACTCAATATAAAGCTACAGCCAGCAGACAGTTAACTTAGTTTAGCATAAAGAGGAAAACAGCTAGCCTTGCTAAGACCAAAGGCATTAAAATCCACCTACAGAAAGCAACACATTATGGTTTTACTGGGCTCACATGCGGGACTATTTCTGAACATGTGCGTGTGAAAAGCCTACAAGTGAATTCAAAGGCCAGGGGACTTTTTACACAAGTGATTTCTGAGCATATAAGAAGATGGGACATTTTCACAGTGGGTTTTTACCTTTGTGGTGGTCTCCAGTACGATGCCATTGTGGAGTAGCTCCAGCACCATTTTAACGTGGCCTTCTTTCGAGGCCAGATGCAGCCCGTTGAGTCCATTCTGAGTGAGAGAGCAGAGTAAACCTCATACTGAAGGGTCCTAAACTAACTATAAACATAAATATTTCCTAATCTAAAAGAAATAACCACACATGTAAAACACAAACACATGTAGGCCATGCCAACTGAAACAACTGTTGTTGTTTGTTTATCACAGTGACTGACGCATTCACAAAATAAAGCGAGCAAATACTTACACTGGACACCACGCATGCAGTACTCTCAGAATCAAAGTAGTCATTAGCGAAAACAATGTCTACAGGGATGAAAATCAGGATGTGAACATTTTCATTTGATTAATGATGGTGAGAGGAGGAGGAGGTAGAGGAGGAGGACGGGAGGGGGATGGCAGGCCGCTGGTCTCGTGGCTGGGAAGAATACGAGCCGTGTGGGATAGGTCTGACCTCACACAGCCTTCCTTCAGCCGCACAGGACATGTGAGGTTGGACCTTTCACACACCACTGATATTATTCCTCTGAGTGGGGAGACCACAGCACACCATCACTCTACTGCAGACAGAGGAGAGAGGGTCGGGAGGGAGGAAGGCAAAAAGCGAGAAAAAAAAGGGAGGAGAGTTAGAAAACAGCATACAAACAGAGAAGGAGAGAAGATAGAGGAGAGGTTGTTAGGTTGAGAGGGATAGAAGAGGAGGGAAAACACAAGACGGGGAGAGCAGGAGTGAGGCAGTGTGGTGGTGCGAGGTATCCACTCAGACAAGGAAACACAGCTTCCACAGTCAAGCCTCCACCTGGCCAGACTCCATCAGACTGTACATACAGCATCAGGACCAACAGTCACACAGCCACAACAACGGTGCTCTCACCACCCACCGTGGTTAAAGTGAAAATCTACAACTCTGTATCATTGTATGAACTTTGAAGGTAAATACAGTGACCATGTTTTGCAAAACAGTAGATTTACCCGAGGCCTGTGTTAATAATAAATGGAATACTGTCAGTAAATATAAGAGGCTGTAGCCTTCCGTAGGTGTCTTGATTATTACTACATTGAGCCCGGGCCAACATTAAAGCCACTATGTGTCAAATTTGCAGCCATCCGATGGTAGCTTAAAAAAGACCAATTTTCACATGAAATATTACATTTTTCTACAAACAAAAAAACACCAGACTAATTATAAACATGCTGTAATTACATACAAATGCCACATATAGGGGCTTTAAGTGCAACACTTTAGAGCAATGTATATGCAAAGGTGTCTCCTAATTAAAGTGAAGCAAGAATGTTGTAGATTATCACTTTAACTCAAACACAGTTGACAGTTAACAGTGAAAAATAAAATCACAATTTCATATGACAAATATCACAAAAAATGAAATTGTGTAATTCAGGAGAATTAATCTGGTAGGTCAAAAACTTTCTGGTAACAGACTGTAAATCTGCATGTAATTACATTTTTATTCCCTTGGGTTCTCCCTTCAACATAGTGAAGGAGTTTGCCAGTAAAAGCCGGTGTACAGTGTCACTTTACATACAATACATCTGTTGTTATGTGGGGTTTGATAGGGGCCCTAAAAATAGGCCTCATAGAAATCCTGACAGGAGCACTACCAGCAGTAATTACAAAATGTTCAGGACAGCATAAGTGAATGGAGGGGAAACCATGACTGTGTTAGATTAATGAGCCAGAGAAATCTTTCTCACATAAATACACTATTTTGGCCAAGTTACAGTAGCCTGAGGGCAGCAGTCCTAGAACCGATAACGCTGCCTCTTCCTGGACACTCTGGTAACAACCGTCAGAATAAAGGACGCAGGATGGAAGAGACAAGGTGAAGGAGAAGCCCCTGCCCCATTTACCACCTTCCCTGGAGACCCTGTAAACTCCACCTGCCACCTTCAGCCCCTGATGAACAGTCTACATGAGCATGCACATACAGTAGTGCACAGGCACATAACAGTGATCAAGTCAGACACATCATGCACACCGGACACATGTATAAAGAAATAATAATACAAGGTATAGTGGTATACATGGACAATATTTGAGAAGAAAATAATGCAAACTTTTATGAATTAGATCCCAAATGAGACTATACATCCGTCATATAACTTGTACTTTCGTGTAAACTGAAGGATAAATGTATAAATACTGCAGGACACAAATAACTGATCATATAATTGGGTAAATGTCATTAGCTGAATTGAACTGCCTATTTTCATTCAAAAACACTGTTCTTTTTTTATGAATGAGAGGTGTGCAGTCCACCCACCTCCTGAATTTTTATTTAATCCGTTAGAAAGCATTTAGGGAAGACTAAATCCTTGCAGGATGCGACTGTCGTCCATCGCTGGCACACAAATACTTTAACCAATTAAATCTGGGGAATGTGCAGCTCTCTCACCTGATTGGCTGTATTTATATCAATGCCATTTTTGATATGGTCCAGGGCCTTGTCCAGGTTGCCAGAACGGGCCGCTCGGAGAAAACTGTTGCCAGCATCTGCCTGCAAGCGTAACGGAGAGAGGAAAAGGGGGAGGGAGGGGGGGGGGGGGGGGGGTAGTAGTAGGGGGTAAGGGGTATAAGAGAAAGAGAGAGACACATAAAGTAGAGGAGTAGAGAGGGGAAATGGAGAGGGAGACAGAGTCTGGTTAATATTTCATTTAGGGGCATTTGAAGGACTGAAACCACTCAGTGGTGATCCTTCAGTTCTTCTCTCATGTCACTCCGCCCTTGAGATTTTGAACAGTGCAGTTTGACGATCTGCATCTGCACCTTGAAATGTGTGTATTGAGGGTGCGGTGGGCACGCAGGTGAAGTAGTGGAGTACACAAACCACCTGTGCTAAACAAAACGTCTAAAACTATCATCTGTCCTCAGGTGAAAACTGTGAAAATGCCGACAGCTACTGGAGTGTCTGTTGTGCCCAGCAGACTGTTGGCTCTTTGTCTGGAGTGTATGTGTGTGTGAATGGGAGAGAGAGAGAGAGAGAGAAAGAGACACAAGGTGAATGGAGAAAGGAGAGCAGGAGAGAGAAAGAGAGAGAGGGAGTTTGGCGAGAACCGGCTCACGGGCCGGCACATGGCACGTCTAGTGTTTTTGTCTGTGTTTTGTTTGTGTTTGAGGGCTTCGTGCCCCTCCCAGGCAGGCAGGGGTGCTGCTGAAACAGGATCACTCATGCGGCACAGGGGGAGAGCGAGGGAGAGGAGAAGCGGCCAGCGACTGAGGGAGAACCACAGGGAGAAGCTCGACTGCGGCAAACCCTGCACTTTTTTCCACTTCATTTACATAATCTCCTCTCTCCCCTTGCCCATCCCCGTCCTTCATCACCCCCTCTCTCCATCTAACCAGCTATCTCAACATTGCTGGTCAGGAAAACCTTCAGCCGTCAAACAATTCAATGTATGTTTTAACCCAAATGCGGAGAATAAATTCATGTATAGACCTCACTTTCTGATCCAAAAGAAAACCACCAAATGCTGCCATCACACACACACACACACACACCAAAGAAATACTTTTGACAAAGATGGAGTGAGCATTAGTAAAAAATTAAATAAAAAAGAGAAAAGGACCTACATGCCTGAAGTTGAGGCATAGCAACAAATGACACAACACACCAGTGGCACAGCGCTGTGCAAAGAGAGAGTTCACTTTAAAGAAGAAAAGGGCGATCAAGGCAGGGAACAGAACATTTTGAGCTTCCAGCTGATTGAAGAAGCAAAACAATAACTAACAGTAATTCTGGTCACATCTGGTAGAGAGATGAAATGTTTGAAATGGCAACGTTTCTACTTATCAGATGAACTTCCTACAGAATGCAGCATCCTGTGTGTAAAGTGATAAATCCTGGGCTTCTGCGCGAGTACACCGACTAATGCGGAGCCACTCGCCTCGGAGTCATTGTCATTCTCTCCAAAAGATGTTTTTGTTTTTAGCTTTTGCTCACAGACAATTGAGAGGCATACTACTCTGCAGTACAAAGTCTGTGAGTCACACTCACACATGCTGACCAACAAAACGCTGATTAGACATTCCCACACACACAAAATAAAAAAGACACACTGTAGAGCAAAACTCTAGAATTAGAAAATCTACCATATGATATTTAGATAATTGCTTCAATATGAAGATGCAGTAAACAAGTTTAAAAGTCTCCAGACTACTGTCTCTAGTTTGGTCTGTTCAGTGTCTCAGGTAACAGTTGCATCTACTCACAATTGCCAAGCCAGCTTGGTAGGCCATGCTCTCCCTCTGCTTACTTTCTTACTGCCATTAGACTCTCTCATTCACTTTCACTTTGAAGAAAACCCACAAACCTCCTCCCTCTAGACTGCTGCAGAGCAACATACTGACCCCAGTACACCTGCCATCCTGCACACACACACACACACACACACACACACACACACACACACACACACACACACACACACACACACACACACACACACACACACACACACACACACACACACACACACACACACACACACACACACACACACACACACACACACACACACACACACACACACACACACACACACACACACACACACACACACACACCTGTCACTGGAGTTACGATCACCATCCCATAAAAGCACTGTTTTGACAAATGAATCTTTGCGTCTGTGCGAGTGTTTGGGAATCCATTTAGCATTAAAAATAATAATACAAATTACAAGAGTTACACACGATTTGTATATAGTGCAGTTTTTATGTCAGGCTATTTGCAATTATGTTATGTTAGAAAGGGTTACACAAAAATATTCTGTGAATCTCATTCATCAATGCATAGTAAGTTTCATAACTGATCCTTGAAACCTAGAGCTAGTGTACTCTATCTATAGGAAAAAAGAAATTGAGCTTATCATAGGAAGACCATATACGACCCACACAGCAAGTATACACAATGCAGTGGCGTGCACATTGTTTGCAGACTCTGCCATAGTGACGCAAGAAAAATCCTTTCATCAAAGTAGGAGCAAATACAGCTGATTCAAAGGCACACAATATACATGCTCCCACAGCAAATGGTTGCTTGGTAAAACCATGGTGACCGTGACTGAGGCCCCTCTGCTGGATTCCCCCACCCCCCAAGACTCAGTTCACTGCCCCCCCAGAAAGAGCCTGCTGAAGTTTACAAGACTACCGTGACTCACACTAGAATCTCCACAGACTTCCTGGTGGTCAGTCCTGCGTGTTTCTGTGTGCATCTGCTTGCGTCAAGAAGTGAGTGTGTGGTGTGGTGAGATAAGGATGCAGGGGAACCACACCCATTCACTAACTCGGACATAAACAGGTACAGTGCACACGCATATACCAGGGGAAAAACACACGCACAAGGAGCAGCCTAAATATGTTCTGTGGTAATTCCTCTGCTGCGTCTTGCTGGGCGATTTAGATGAATGTGTCCCTCTGTGATTATTCCCATGGAGAGTGGACAAAAAAGAAGCGAGCACATTAATCATACTGTTTGGAGCAAAAGAAACTAACAATAACCTGCTCAGCAGCTTCCTGGTTAACATTAGCAATATAATCACGCTGTCGTGCAACGTGCATGAAACTGTCCTCAGGTTAAGACGGCGCATAGTTTCTCATAATGATGCTCAAAATTACCAAGTCAAATTATTCCCCCATCTCCTCACAGAGAATCCTCTGCCCTGAACTCCCCTGTCCCCGTCTTTATCCCAGCCTTTCTGTCCTGTTGCCTTCCTTCCCTTCCCTCTCCCTTTGCTTCTTACATTTCTCTCTCCCCCTCCTCCTCGCTTGCCTCCTCTGCTGGTGCTGCAGCAGACAGAATGACGTCATCACCCCCTCACTGGTGGACTGCAGTGTTCGAAAACTCAATGTATATGTGTGCGTGTGTACGTATGCACGAGGAGGCATGTCTGAGATCAACATCCCGGCCACCAAGATCCTCTGCAGGGGACGACTAGACCTGAAAACTCATCATTTTCCCAAGAGATTGATTGTGTGTGTGTGTGTTTGTGACAGTTCTGAATGGAATCCGATTGAGTGTGTGTGTGTGTGTGTGTGTGAGACGGGATAAGCAAGACAATGCGAGGCATGAATGGGAGAGTAGAAAGACTCTCACGGTCTTAAAACTGTTTGTGTGATGTAATTGCAAAGATCAGGATTTGAGAACTCGCTGTTAAGCTTCTAAATTGGGCTTAAAAATGGCTGTTTGGGATGCCATCTCTCCATCTAAAGTAAATCTTTGTGTAAACCGTTTCCCTTCTTCTCTCTCTGAGGTACAGATACTGTAATAATGCACTGGAATCACAGTAGCCTCAGCAACAGAGCATGTGTTTCACTGTTTATCATTATGTCATTATGATTCTGGATGCAGTCTACTGCTATGACCCACCATTCCTAGCACAACAAATGATTGCTTTATATATATATCTTGACATACTTCACCACAACTACCATTACTATTTCCTTATAGATCAAGCAGAAATAGGCTCGTCAGAAGTTCTTAACCTTTTTCTTTATTATTACTTGTGACCCCTTATAATAAAGCCATATCTTCTTGTCCCGGTGAGGGCCTAACGCAATCCAGAGACAAACCCTGGAGCTCTTCCACTGACTGTCAAAGAAATAATCTCTCTGCGAAAGATCCAGGGTGATTTTACTTTGACATAAAACTATTATCTGCTGAAGAGAATCTCAGCATTTCTATTAAAACACAGACTCAGTGCCTCTCTCTCTCCCACACACACACACACATATACACCACCAACAACATGAATTTGCAGACACAGCACCAGGTGCAAATCATAAATATTTTAAGTGCCACTAAAGCTATTTATACAGCCAGAAGAAAGGTGAAAATAATGTGCCCATGTATGTTCAGAAGTCCTGCTCCTTCACTTGCAATCATTCTAAACTTTAAACAACATAAATTGTGGCAAGCACACCAGACTCTGGATAACGTCTGCTACCCCCCCCCCCCCCCACGCTTATATCAATATCTTGATGTATTTAAACTAACGGTTTCTATACATAACACTGAACAACGGATATGGAAATTACTGCAGAGTGCTTAAACAGCCATTTCATCACTCTTTTTCTGCTGACTAGCATTTGTCCTAGAAATTGATTTTTCTCTCTCTGTCCTGTTTTTTTTCTCCCAGTCCTCCATCTCTGCCTTCATCTCTCGGGCTGCTCGAAGAGGTTGAGCAGGCAGCCGGCTGTTTACGGCTACAAAGACGTAGTAAGTGAGACCAGTGGGACCGTTCAGCTATGGACACATTTACAGGAAGCAAGCGAACGGGTCACTGGGATGAAGCTGTTGCATTACCCCACTCAACACTGTCCGTCTGTATGTAAATCTCTCTGTCTGCCTGCTTCTATTCCCTGTATGTGGCAAAGCGTCCTGTTCCATTTTTACTATTTACTTTCTCACACTCTCAGCCTCCCCCTCTCTACATCCCACTGTTTGTCCCTGCCGCACTCATTGATTGTCTCTTTATATCTGGCCCGGCTGCAGCCTCTGCGCCTGTAGATGAGATTGTCATGGTTAGCGTGATCTTTTGTGGCGGGGACAAAGACGATGAAAGCCATAGGGAGGAGATAGGGTCTGGAACCTATGGAGGATAGGATCAAGATATGGTAAACATCCTGTGTCTTACTGCACACAATTACACAAAATATAACTGTCTGGAGGAATAGAAAGAAAATATAATATGCCCAGATCATGGACTGATGTGAAATCTATAAGCTTTAAGTCTAGCACTGCAAAAGTAAACATTAAAATGCACTCTCCATCTTATCTGCACTGTAAATTGGATGAAGCTTCAGCTTTGCGCCTATTAAAATAGCAACAGAAAACCCAGTGAATGCTCAGAGGTGTTCGCTGGCTTTTGCAGTGGTGGAGGTAACCAAGTACATTCATTCAAGTACTGCACTTAAGCAAAGTACAAGTACTTCAAACTTTTACTGGAGTGTTTCTAATGTATGCTACATCACCCTACATTTGTACTTTTTTACTTTATGTATTTGACAGCTGTAGTGACTAGAAAAGATTTTAACAACAAAACATAGAATAAGTTTATAAAATGTGTTTTGTAATAGATTAAAATATCCAACAGTATAGGAAAGTAGTAAAAATAGCACCTCATTGACAAGCTACAACATAAAAATGCTATTTACATGTTAAAGCATCCGTAATATTAATCCAATTATAATACATATAGGCCTACAGTATATAACACCCATTCTGCATGATGAGTACTGATACTTTTGATACTTTTAGTCTGATACTTCTGTACTTTTACACACAATGAATTTGAATGCAGGACTTTAACTTGTGACTGTAACTGTATTTTTAAACTGCTGTATCTCTACTTTAACTAAGGGATGCGATTACGTCCTCCACTACTTCTCACTGTTATTCTCAGTTACACAAAGGTTACAAAAGTGAAAAAAACAACCACTACAGACAGCATTGAACAATTGACTGCAGATCATCTTCAGGCAGATTAAAGTATAAACACAATAGGCACATTTCTACAAGTTGCATCATGTGGTAAACTGTGGTTGATACAAAATTAGCACTCGTACACATCCAGGCAGTAGGGCCTTGTGAGCGTGCATCATGTGTTGCCATTACCTCCGCTGGCTCAGTAGATTAAACAGTCTATAGTCTTTAGTGAAGCCACACTGAAAGAATCTCATTAATTGACCCACTAATCAGTTTACTGACCTCTAGTTTACTTACCACAGCTAATCCTGGTTGACATCATACAATCTGAACATCAAACAGAGGAACAAATTAAGTCAAAAACAAGATTAGGGAGGAAAAACAGAATACGATACACACCCACACATGTACGCACTTACACTAATCTTGGACGCACACGCATCACAACCCTCAAAAGGAACTCCCAGGTAATCAATCTCCCGCCCATGTTGCTTGGGGAGGTCGACTGAGTTTGATCAGAACAGGTTATGTTTGGGGCAGTAAGCAATGACTTGATATGCGTTTTAACGCTCCATCACTTATAGCTTCGATTACAGCGATCACTGTCTTTTCAAGCAGGATCAATGTTTACACCTCCATGACCTGCATCTCTTTCTGTCTCTCATTCCCCTTTGTCACTATTAGAGCCGAGGGCATATTCAGGACTGAAAACAAGAACAAGCATTGAAAGCGGAGTTGGGGAGAAGCCTCCCAAACAAGTTTGTGCGGAGGGACGAAGAGAACAGGAATGGTACTTAGCAAACACAGAGCAAACGCAGAGAGAGGCATGTGCTGAATAAAAAAAAGAGCTTGAACAAAATGGACAAAGAGCATACAGATCAATATTCATGTGTTACAGGCAAAGTGAATATAAAATAAATGGATTCTGAAAATGGGAACAAAGCCAGTTCCAAAAGTATTGTCCCATCACTTTCTGATGTGAAAGGATAACTACAGGCACCACTTGCAGGTGCACTACATCTGAGAAAGTGCAACACAGGATTTTCTAAGAGACGAAAACATTGCAAAAAAAGACAGCGATGCAACAAGAGTCGTAGAGAAGCGTACAGGTGGAAAGCGATAATATGAAGGGACAGAGAGAGAGTGACGAAGAGAATGAAGTTAGAAGAAGAGGAGGTGGTACTCACTCCAAACGTGACGGTCTTGACTGGCATGCCTGTTGGCCCTCCACTCTCTCTTTCTTACGTTTTCTGTTTCTCTCAAACACACAGCTGTCTTTTCTGTTGCCCCCTGCGAGTGCGGCGATACAGGGCACGCAGACCCCCGTCCAACGTAAACACGAACAGACACACACACACACACGTACATACATATGCACACGCCCAGACACACACACACACACACACACACACACACACACACACTTGAGTAAGCATGGTGGGTGGAGAGACTTGGGAGGGTGTGGGTCGAGGGGACGGGGGGGCCCAGGGGTTTATCTCTGGAGGAATGCTGCCTGTATCTAAAGACGCACATTTCACACACAGCCAAAAACAAATGGGTGCCCCACACTCTCACCATGGGTTTCCTGACTACATTCTGGCTCATTTTGGCTATTTTTTCCAATTTCACAAGCTTTACTCACTAGCTTTACTTCAAACTCTTTATTTTTTCCCCTCTTCCGTCTCCATCACACTCTATGTTCTGCACTCCACCTCATCTATCCTTTCCACCTTTCAGGTTTGGTTGCACCACAAACACTCTGCGTCACCCCAACTTTATCCCTCCATTCTCCTGTCCCTTCTTCCCCACACGTCACGCCCATCTCTGTGTCTCCTGTATGTTTCGTGACAGCCAGACAATCGATTTTTTTTCACGGACCAGCCGATACAAGAAACGCGCAGAGTTGCTGTGGAGAATGGGTGTGAGTTCTCAAAGTGGGACTGTTTCAGTCGGTGAGGTGACTTACAGTGACAAAGCGCCTGGTGGGGGGGTTGCTGCCACCGTCCCGTGACAATGGGCCAGACACATGGGGCGGGGGGGAGCACGGAGGGGCCAGCCTCTCAAAAGGTCCTGCCTCTTTTAATAAAGCGTCTGTCATTCCCTGGTTGAAAAGGCCTCCTTTTCTCTACCTCACCCCTCCTCTCTCCCTCTCCTGGCTAAATGCTGGGAAAAGCACATCGCTGCCAAAAACCATGCAGAGAGATAAATGCTTGTAGGAGAGGGGAAGGAGGGGACAATGTAGAAAAAAGGCTACGCACTTCTCAGCGCCACTGGACCGTGACCTGTGCAAAAACATCACGTGGGATGTCTCTCCTGTCCACAGTATTGAGTTTGGACAGTGATGAGAGCTCCACTGCCAAAGAATGTTGGGCAGGGGACTACGGACAATAATGTCCATGAAGAAATGACAAATTATCCCGTGGTTTTTGACGAAAGGGACTGCTATTCTTACCCTTTGACAGTAACCACCTTTGGCTCAGCCTGCATAGCATAACTTAACTCATCTGAGGAGAAGAAAGATAACTTATCAGGTCCTAATTGATAAGACCTCCTTAAGGTGGCACAACCACATTAGCGATGACAGAGGTTCTCTCTGGACGTGTCAAACCTTAATGACCTAAAGTTCAAGTCACCCTCCAATCAAAATGTGTTTTGCTTTTTGTTACTTGACTTGGATGTTTGAGCTTCAGTGTGCAGAATGATGTATGTGCAGTTTGACATCAGAAGGCTGTTTTCATATTCATCTGCAGAATGGGGAAAGTGAGCTCAAACGCATGCATGTATGTGTAAGCATGATTTTGTGACTTGGCAACTCGTAGGGCAGCCAGTCGTGGTCCAACATGAGTAGTAGAGTAGGAGTAGATGTTCTTAAGAACGTTTAACACAAATTATTATTCAAAGCAGAATATTTGTGATATATAATGTCTGGAGGGGATCTTTAATTTGAGAAATGTTGGTCTTTGGGCTCAATGAGGTTGCAGGTCATAATGAAGCATAGGCCACACTCCTTTCCTTGTAACAGGGTTTATTTAAGTTTGGGACAGACGTGCCCTCTGCACCCTGTGTCGAGCCCCTGTTGTTGGCAGGATAATGGGTTACAGCTGTCCACGTGTGCTGCTGGTGGTGGT
Source organism: Anarhichas minor (assembly GCF_050575085.1). Lineage (NCBI taxonomy): Eukaryota > Metazoa > Chordata > Actinopteri > Perciformes > Anarhichadidae > Anarhichas > Anarhichas minor. Next base: position 11,117,514 of record NW_027466471.1, on the reverse strand, counting down.
TTATTGCCCGTGTCCTGATGTCTCAGAGAACAGAAACTAGAGTTGAAAAGGCAGGCGAGAAATTAACATAAATGCTGATACTGTGTCAGCTGTCTTTTTTCGGCGCGTCCATATATGTGAACTAGGCAATTGCCGAGGGCAGCACTTTTGCAAGAGTGGCGAAATGTGGGCCAACTTAAAAAAATAAAATAAAAATGCAATGTGAGAAGAAGGAAATACTGCAGCATGTCTAAATGAGAGATTATCTTTGTTGAAAAAGAGAAGACTATTGAAGGAGCAAGTACATTCGTTTGGGATTCGTTGTTAAGATACCTCGATCTCAGGTGTGTTAGCCAGGTCGACGGCACGCCTTCAAGTGTGGTACCACCTAACCAAGAAATTGCTAGCGGTGGCTAGGTTTCACCACTGACATTACCGCCGTTGCTGTTCAGCGGAGGTAAAGATAACCGGGAGGGGACATATCATGTGCATTTCACCCTGCTGGGCAAGGACCTCTAAAAGAATTGGCTGGAAACAAGCAAGTTCATTTTGGAGAAAGAAAAACACTCCCGGTACAAAATGGTTCTGTATTCATAGCTATTCTGTTTTCCAAAGAGAACAATGGTCAAAATAAAATATACTGTACGCTTTGACAATATGTGAGATTGTATGCTTTCATTTTGGCATAACGGCCCTCTAGTGGCAGCATGATGCTGTAGTATGAGTCTGCAGCCGCTTCACAGAGGGTATGGGCTGGGTCGGGCTGATTACTGCAGCCCTGGCACAAAACTCAACACTTACACATACATAAATACACACACACATAAATACACACACACACATACATAAATACACACACACACACACACACACACACACACACACACACACACACACACACACACACACACACACACACACACACACACACACACACACACACACACACACACACACCTGTCACTGGAGTTACGATCACCATCCCATAAAAGCACTGTTTTGACAAATGAATCTTTGCGAATGGTTGGACACACATGTGTCTGTGCGAGTGTTTGGGAATCCATTTAGCATTAAAAATAATAATACAAATTACAAGAGTTACACACGATTTGTATATAGTGCAGTTTTTATGTCAGGCTATTTGCAATTATGTTATGTTAGAAAGGGTTACACAAAAATATTCTGTGAATCTCATTCATCAATGCATAGTAAGTTTCATAACTGATCCTTGAAACCTAGAGCTAGTGTACTCTATCTATAGGAAAAAAGAAATTGAGCTTATCATAGGAAGACCATATACGACCCACACAGCAAGTATACACAATGCAGTGGCGTGTACATTGTTTGCAGACTCTGCCATAGTGACGCAAGAAAAATCCTTTCATCAAAGTAGGAGCAAATACAGCTGATTCAAAGGCACACAATATACATGCTCCCACAGCAAATGGTTGCTTGGTAAAACCATGGTGACCGTGACTGAGGCCCCTCTGCTGGATTCCCCCACCCCCCAAGACTCAGTTCACTGCCCCCCCAGAAAGAGCCTGCTGAAGTTTACAAGACTACCGTGACTCACACTAGAATCTCCACAGACTTCCTGGTGGTCAGTCCTGCGTGTTTCTGTGTGCATCTGCTTGCGTCAAGAAGTGAGTGTGTGGTGTGGTGAGATAAGGATGCAGGGGAACCACACCCATTCACTAACTCGGACACACACTTTCAACTCCTTATCCTGTGCTTCAGCTCCTCCTCACAAGCTACATTAAGCGTGCCTGGCCTCTGAACTGACAGAGGAGTGGTTTAGCATTAACGGCGGGGGTTAAAACTGTCTTCCCTCTGCAGACAGATTACACATCACACGTCATAGCACATTCACCGGCTCACCCCGATGTATACATGTTATCACATACTCAGTACATAAAGGCACCTCTACGTTTGCACATGCTCCTCAACGTGACAAAGCAAGACTGACCTGTTGAAGACAAAAACAGGGAGTTAGAAATACTCGGATGAGGGAGGAGAGCAGAAAAGATGAAAGCAACAGAGAAGAATGACAGCCGCAATATGTCAGCACAGAGCCAGGATGCCATTCATCTTTATAAGTGGATGGGTACAGCAGAGAAGGAAATACAGAGTGAAGATGTGCAGGATGAGAGCGAAAGCTGTGGACAGAATCTGTCCTCACAACTCTCCATGTCTCCCTCTCTTGAGTGTATGCAGTATCTGAGCACTCGCAGAGAACACAGACTCCATCATTTAAAAAAAACAAAGACGTGAACCATCAGTCATAATCGGGCTAGAGTCAGCATCAGACAGGATCTCAGCAGCCAGACCATAATTCAATCTTTCTGGTTAATAGACGCAGAACTGAAGAGGTCCAAGTTTTCAGACTCTATTGAGACCTAATGTACTGTCCTGAAACTACGAGATACAAACTTCACAAGGACTTTACCTGCTGTCAACATGACTTTGTTAAAGTGGGACTTTATGCAGTTCTGTGAACAGTTCAGATGAACAAAAACACCTTTTCGGTGGTTGGTTTTAAAAAGCGGAAAAATATAGATTACAGCTCAAATGTAGATTAGAGCCAAACCGATGCAGATTTTTGAGGCCAATATTGATTTTTGAATAAACCATTTAATAAGTAGGTTAGTGAATAGTTGTGGCCGCAACATTTTATTATTATTTTACTGAAAAAATGAACTTGTCAAACATCATAATACTACCAGTAAATGAAAGTTTTAAACAGTAAACAATAGTATCAATAACAAATATAAACACACTTTATAAAATTCTGGTTTAAAAAATACTTCATTTAAAACGTCTGAATTGTAACAATTAAGAGATTTTCTTCAACACACTGTACAAACTGTACTTAACTATAATAAATACTGAAGCAAGTTAAACCGTTATAGGTGGGAGCATATTTATTGCCTCTCAACAGCTCAACGCCGGTGGCTCGTAGCTAACAGTGCTAACAGCTCTTACAGTACAAACTACGGCAAACGTGCTGAGCGGACGGCTCAATGTCATAATTTTGAGACGCAGCCAGGCTCATGAATATATTCCATTAGATAGTATTTTTCTTAACAAATGTTGTGGGTGTCCCTCTGCATTATATTGTTGTGCACTATATTTGAAATCTGTCTATATGCCAGCCTACAGTCTGTCATTACCATTTATACCGAGACAGTAGCAAACATTTGTTTGGGCTTGCCTCAGTGCAGCGCCAGCCTCATTTCTGACCATAAAGAGCGGAAGCGGTGAGGAAACAGGCCGGGAATGAAAAGATGAAAGAAGAGATTGATGGAAAGAGCGAGACATCTCTGGCTCAGTGACAACTGTGCTGATAAATAATGGTGCCTGGGGTGCTTCACTGAACTTGTGCCTCAGTGGATGTTTGTACAGTATCTTCTTCCCCAGTCTTGTTGAAAGTATGATGGCATCTTCATCTGCACAGCATTGCTGAGTCAGACCCCGATTTCTCTCTCACCTCCCTCCCCCCCCCCCCCCATCTCTCTCACACACACACACACACCTTCCATCATCATGCTATCTAGACCGAAGAGGCTCAGTGGCCGTCTGCAGCAAAGACGGACCTGTACGGTCTTCAATGCATAGTCAGCTCTTATACAAATAAATACATTTTTGATGCTCCTTTCCACTCAAATATTTCATATTCGCTGCCTCAGGGGCCAGATGCTGAGCTGCCAAGTGCATCTAAGATTGACGTGTTAATAAATATTAAATATAAGCAATTAAGGAAGATGCTCTCATCAGTCACTGCAAGGGCAGTTAAAAGAGAGATTATAAAACTGAAGTCAATTACTTCACTGCCTCGGTTTGCTTACTTTGATGCTGCCTCACACATACGGATTCAAACACACACTCAAATGTAGATGCACTCACCACACACACTCATGTACGCTCATGTCAGCACACGCATTCACCCACAGTGCAGTACATGCAGATGCATAACACACACGCTTACTCCCATTCAACACACATATGCAGCTTACAGCCACCTTCCAAATGCAGGCGTACAGTTCAAGCAGCAGTATACTCAAACTGAGCAACATGTGAGGAAGCCAAGTTGTGTTTCGTTTTGTTTTTTAAGTAGGTGTGAAAAGCTGGCTGTCATAGGGAAGTTTTTAGATTATGAGTCAGAGGCTTGAAGAAGAGATGGTATGAAACTCAATGTGAGCCAGGCGGGGCCTGAGGAAGTGATGTACAGTGTTTGGGCTGGTCCTTTTGCATGCCTAATAAGGGTTCAGGTTGAGGTGGGCCTTAAGCATATTTACCACCATAAAAAAATGTAATTCTTACCATACATTGATTACAATGCATAGTGATCATTTTGTCCTCGTCTTATACACTCACCGCTCTGCAGCAGAATCATTTTGAATCCCCAACTTCAAATCTCACAGATTTGTTTGAGAATTTAACTCTGAACTCCTGGTTATGGTTGGCTGCACTCTAATCCAGTATAAGATTTCCAGTTGCCCCACAGTACATGATAATAATAGCATCACAGACCGCTGGTATTGACCAACAAAACACCTTTTTTTTAGGTTTAATTGTGGCTGCATGAAGATAAAATACTATTATGCCACGTCAAAATGTGCTTGAATGCCAGAGGAAACCTGCATATGACCTTTGACATTATAAAGTAAAAGCAGAAAGTCAATCTGTTGCCCCTTATAGGTGTTGCCAACAATCAAATTAAAACATAAAAATGACATAATGTTGCACCTACCGGGCCCATAGATATTTACCTTTGCTGTTCTAGTGGTTTGTGTGGGAAAGCAGCGGTACGAAAGATTGTCCATCGCGAAGGACTTTTCTACAGCTTTCAGACTTTCCGACCAGCACTTCTTTTGGAGTATACTTCAACCTTTACCATGCGCATTCACCTAAAACACATGCACATGCACGCATGCATGCACATTGATTGTCGCTCAGATTCTCTCTCTCTTGTTTTGTCACACAGAAACTCAAACCGATGATAACTAAAGTGTCTAAAATCCAAATTTTCGATGGTGCTGTTGAAAAGGTAATAACTTTTTTAAAAAGTGGGTTAAGTCAAACAATATGAATTGAAGGCAAATAAGTTGAATCAATATTAATAAAATAGATTTGAAGTGTAGGAAGTTTAGGAAGGGTCACAGGTGAAAAAAGTAAAAAGGTTTAATCAGATTTTGAAAAGTGAAAAAGTGAAGCTTCCTTGAATCTTTGTGCTAAAGCTTGACAAGATACAATTGAGGCAGAAGTTCAATATATCTTCACATTGCTTTGAAAAAATTAAAACAAGTATTCTCCTGTCCAGTTTGAAATGGTAATATCCATATTTCATGATACAGTGACCTGCGTATAGCAAAAGCATCACATTTTTCCTTTTATGTTTATCCTGTTATGGCCCCATTTCTACTCGTACTAGTGTATAACGTCTTGTATGGGGTTGTACAATTTTGCTGGTTTGCAGCTATAGTGTAACAGTGTTCAGTTACAGTTGATAAAGAACATGTTGACAGTTTGAAATGTCCACTTTTAAAGAATAACTTCAAGGAATTTTCAACCCAGTATAGTGAACCAGTTCTGTAGGTGTTTATAAAGCCATTTAGGTTGTAGTTACTTTGGATGGCTCCATTGAAAGCATACTTTGGAGGCCAGATTATTCCCATGAGGCATCTCACTGTTGCAAAAAGCCAGAAAAGATCAGTTCTTAATGGGTCAACAAGACGAAGAGAATCCTGCTCTCCTGTCTTCCTCCTAAAGTTGGTATCTGGCCAACTGAGACATTATTACACGACTTCTGCAGTTTTGCACAATAGCAGTAAAGCCCGCTCCACCTTTAATCTGAATTATGTGAAGCTTGTATCAACAAGCCTGGGACAAAAATGAGGGTTACAATATTTGAATACGCCATGGCCTTTCACATGTAAATTAAACTCTGCCCCCCTAGCCGAAACAAATTACAGCCAACTGCTGGTGGCTGGACATGAATGGGCTTCCTAATGTAGTCTGCATCTACAGTGGGCTGGGGAGCAGCTGGAGAAGAGAAACTGAGACGGGGGAGAATTTATGTGACAGTGTAGAGTGTGAAAGTCTGCTTTTTTTTCATATGGAGTCTGCCATGCAGCCGCACTGTGACGAATGCGGCTTGGCTCCCCGAGCATCTGTCCCTAAGGACGCACCGAGGGGGTAATTAGAGCTGTGGGATGATGAGGGATATTCTCCAGTCCCACCAACTATTACTGGTGGCAACGGGGACAGGGCCTTTACACAGACCTTTGACATCTCACAATTCTGTCTTAAAGGAGGGGTTGGGGTGGGACAGGGTGTTTAATGAGGCGTTAGATTTTGTTGTAAATTGAATCAGCCCTCGGGGAAAGAGTCGTGGTTTGTGAGACCAGTTTGAGCGTTCTATTTCACCGAGCTGCTGACTGCATTATTTTAAATGCTTTTCGACTCAGCAGGCTCCGACAGCTGAGAATAATAAAAAATTATGAACTTTGAAAGAAAACCTTTTTATTTTCCTTGCTTCCGCCATTTTCTATCAGTTATGACTGTTTTTTCCTCCATTAATTGCTGAGATCTTAGAAGGCAGCAACTGCTAAACCTGCTAAAACTAGGTCCAGCAGGGGAACAAACACGAGTGGTCAGACAATCAGGACGTAAACATGTTAATCAGTTTTATTTGAAAATGAAAACAAAGGCTATGTTAAAATAATGAATCAATCTGTCCATTGTAAACACCCATCACAGCTACCATACCAGGCTCCAAGACGGCGCCTTATTCATTTGATTGACAATTGCTCGCCAAGTGCATAAACCAAAGGAAGCTCTCTCTCTTCCTAGACTACATTGACATGCCGTCACGCATATTTAAAAAATAAATAAAAAATAGGAATTGACCTTGGTCGCAATTGGTATTGGTATCCTGTCGGAAAGTTTTACAGACGTCTCTTTTACAATGGTCTAAAAATGTCTTTTGGACCATAGGGGATATTTTTGTTGCAGTGTTGTTGTTACCCACTGGGGAGAAATAGACAGCTGGACTGACTGGCGTCATCATAAATTGTGCATGGACAGTTTTCCTGTGCAATTAATAGTGGCTTTACTTTAGATAATCAGGTTTAAATATCAGCTAGTTTACACCTGTGTTTTTTGCCATCCTTTACCTATTTTTACTTATTCTGACACATTTTCTGTCTACAATGTGCTCTCATAGATTGAACAGATCGCTGGACCTACACATTACACACATTACACACATTTAAAAGTTGTTTTACTAATTTAAAAGTTGAAATAAACTGCAGTTTTCCTTTAAGATGCAGGACTGGGGCAGGGTAGGCGCACTGTATCACTCTCTAGTAAACACTAGTTTAGGAAGCAGACACCCTGTTGCAGGGATTTAGATTAAGCTGCTGTTGTTTTCCACTGCTGTGTTGGCTACGGGCCAGTGAGGGGGGCATGGCTCTTCAGGACGATGTATCACTGCGCCACTCTTTTTCTCAGTCTCTGTACTCTGGGACATGCAAGATGTATGTTTCACTATACTCCCTCTGTATGCACTGTAACATATATTCCCTTTCCTCACTTCTTGTCATGTTTAATCCACCAGTGAGTCCCACTTGCTTACCGGGTTGGTATTGTCTGGAAACCTGCAGAGCATTAAATTGTCTCAACTGCATTTAGTCTTTACTTCCAACAGGATGCTGTAAATAGTCCTAACTGACAGATAAAGACAAACAAATAGAAATATCTTCTTTCACTCACTTCATTCACACAAAAGGTGAAAAACAATTTGAAAGAAAAAAGGGAAAATGCAACTGGCCAATGCACACGCATTCATGAGCATCACCGAGGGAAAGACAGTACTCCATATTGTTGTGGGTTGGGCCAATGGCCAGAGTACACTATGCGTTTCCTCCGTTCTGTGTTAAATGTGTTCACCCAATGTGTTTCCTTCCTATGTCCAAATGTTTTACTTTGTCAGCTGAAAACAGCCTTATTGAGGTTCATTAAAATGTCAAGCCAATAATGCGCCAGAGCGTTTGGGATCAATATGGAGATCATGAGAGTAGGTTTGGGAATTTGACGTGAGAGCAAGGGGGGGGAGGTAGGATTTGAAGGGAAATCATCATGGGCAAAGGTCGTCTGGAACAAGTTTCCCAGCAGCCGTATTGCACTTAGATGATCTCTCCTCCAGAGAGTGGAAATGGACTCAAGATCATCTAGTAGATCGGTGCAATAAAACCTTTGGCAAACCCGTCCCTGACTGTTTAAAACAGATAAAACCTGAAAAAACACAGGCACAGCACAAGACCAATACACAACAGCCACAATACACAAACACAACACATCAAAGGAACCGGTAAAGACAGGCACAATGTCTTCAACAGAAACACCACAGTGGACAACACACAGACCGAAGCACAGACACAACACAGACGGGGACACAGACGGACATTCAAATCAAATACTAATACACAGTCTGAAGCCATGCACAGACGGAAATAAAGCATGCACACAAACACACTGATAAGAATAAAGAGGTCGTCCCCTAAAAACACACTCACATATCCCTCACACACTTCCTCTATTTCCCTCACTCTCTCTCACACTCACACACACACACACACACACACACACACACACACACAAACACTGCACGTGTTTTGATTTTACCCTAAAGACGACCACAGTGGTACAAATGACACAAGCATATTCTATAAATCAGAAGAACCCACAGGAAAAATACTTCGGACTGTTTTCTGTTATCACTACTGTGAATCTGTGTTGTGTGTAGTATTTTGTGTAGAAGCACAAGCAGACGTAATAAAAACTTGTATCCAGTTGATAGGAAATGAGTCAAATCTATATTTTGCCCGTGGACTCTTGCCATGTAATATGCTGCTTGAGAACATTAACTTCAGAGAAATCACAGACACTGATATAGATGTGAATATAGAAACAGATACACACTAATGTTATATATCAATATGTGAGACTAAAAGAAAAGAAAAACAACCAAATGAAAAAATTAAAATCAGCAAGTTAGTACAATACGTCAAGCAAGGACGGGAACAAAGAAAAAGCTCCAGCCTGACCCCACGACACCTGAGTAAATCAGCTCACACCACAACAGCAACACTAGAAAGTCAAAGGAACCAGAACTACAATACCATAAGCAACACACAACAAAGATAAAGATAAAAAACAACAACAACAGCAGAGCAACAACAGTGACACAAACTTTAAGTGACAGATACAAGATGGTCATAAATACAGAATATATATATTGATATATATACATATAGATATATAGAAATAGGAAAAACCAGATATACGTGTTGCAGATATTTACTTCATCATCAAAGTGCCATACTCCTTGGCCATCCGGCATCTCAGAGCTCACACTACTGTCCTGATCGATTAGCCAGCGATGCACGGCGTGGGCCTAAAAGGACATACGACATAAAGACAGAGCCCAGTTAATCGCAACAGGGAGCAGCAGAGAGACGGAGAGACAGAAGAGGAGAGGGAAGGGAGAGAAGAGAAGCAGAGCGGACAGAAAACAATGGCAGGAAAATGAGAAGGATTCAAAGAGGAACAGGTGAACATTATATTGAGACACAGGTAGAAAACAAGGTGGAGGACGGGAGGGATAGGAGGAAGAGAACAGGAAGAGGAACCACCCCATCCCACCCTGTCCCATCCCACCTTGCTTGCCCAAACCCTCCCTCCCGAAAAACAAAAACTCTCCCCGTGGGAAACAGGTCAGGTTAAGATGAGTGGTATGAGTGTGAAAAGCACGACACACAAGGATATCACACATACAGTGATGAGCGCTGGACAACGCTACACTGATGGCGATGGAGGAGGATCGGGTGTTGATGGTTTATGGTTCACAGATGGATCAGCTGCAACCTACACATTGGAGGGGGCCGGGATTCCTTTACAATCACGCTTGTGCAAGTGGCACCTGGACACTAAATGTAGTGTACTTACCCAGAATTCACATAAGTGTGCAACCCCATTTGTGCAGTACAAAAGACACCACAAAAAATATGTTGAACATAACAACACAGGCAGAGAAAAACATACAATAAGGCCAAGTCTGGCCTCTGACTGAGAGAAACAGTGTGCATAATATTATATTTTAGCATTCTTTTATAGCAAAGACACATTCTTCACAATATGTATGTAGACTGCCAGATAGTGTGAAAAAACAGCTAGAATGGTTCAAACAGTAATTCATAAAAAACTCAACAATCTCCACACAGTAACCAGATAGCACCTGTTCCTTTCCCAAAAAAAAGCACAAAGACTGTCTGCTCCTCTCAGGGAAACAGAGAAATCTCCAAAACGTCTTCCTCCTGACAGACAAACAGACGGAGAGAAGGTTGCAGATCAGTCCTGCTCACGCTCCCTCTGTTGAGATTCAGATCAAACACATACTGTAGCCAGCTCTAATCCCGGTCACCCTGAAACACACATACACACACACACACACACACACACACACACAACAAACCCCATCTGTTACTCTTGACTGTTGTCGCATCAGCACCAAAAAAACAACCGAGCGCAGCTCCTTTTGTGACGCTCACGACCCCTTTGCGGCAGAATTACTTGTCAAGATTTACACTGGGGTGAAATCGCAGAATGCAGGGAATTAATTATCCTGTCATGGCTGCTACTGTACATTTACTATTTACGTTACGCCAGCAATTTTACGGTACCAGAGTTGTTTTTTTTAAGATGCAGTGATGCAGGCTGTCATATCATGACACGGCAAAATATCATTTATTTTAGACTGAAGGGCCATTTAGCACACAACTGTTGACCGAAGGAGAAAACTGTAGATTTCCTCTTTAACACAGAACACTATGAGAGAAATGTGTAGATGTACAGGCATCCAACCATTCACACCCACATGTTTATGTAATGCTGTACTATTAAGAACCTTCTACATGCCTTTAAAAAAGGGAGGAATAATTCCTCATCTTTCTATATGCTTGTGAGAACAAGTGATCCCCAAAAGGACAGAGACACACACACACACACACACACACAGAGCAGGACCTTCTGTGTCAGTATGTGAAGACAGATGCATTAGCTGCTAAACACATAGCAGGGAAGTGGAGGACAGCACACAGACACAGAAACAGTCACCTCAAGGGTACAGTGAATCAGAGGGTGACAGAAGAGGCCAAAGTCCTCTGTTGGGACACCTGGAAATAGACAAAACAAGCAGACGGGGGCAACTACAATGTACAACCAGAAAGTACTATGCTACATTTGAGTTTTTTTTTACTTCCTAAGCATAATTGTGCACTTTGCATGACTTTCACCTGTGAGACATATTTGCAGTATCAAATGCTCAGTAACACTGTCTGTGCATGTAGAGGGGAGAGCGTGTGTCTGTGTTTTGTGTAGATGTGTGTACGTGATGCACAGCGGCGTCATCCGTAGAGTTTGTGGCGAGTTACAGAGCGTGTCAGCTTAAAAGAATAATTGGATTAAGTAGCAGACGGCTACTGATGACAGGGAGAGAAGGGTGAAGGGGTGTAGGGGGAAGAAGAGGAGGAGGAAGATGGGGGGGAGGCAGAGTGAGGTGCTGATAAGAGTAACAGGCCATTTGCTGCTGAGCCTCTGGGAGCCTCAGGGCAGCGAACAGACACACAGAGAGGAAATCAAACCGTTACGCTGTAGATTAGAGGGATAAAGGGATAACAGTCTCTGGACAACTAACTAGCAGCCTCTTGGTATTTGGGTTTACTTTACATCAAACTCTAAGACAAGCATAAGACAACCAATATGAGTCACGTACAGCAGAAAAGAAAAGGGCAGGGTCACTCTGGACCTCTCCACATTTGCAGTTTATCCTTTACAGTACCAGCTGCAGAGGCAGAGCTGAGGTTAAAACTGAGGACAGGAGTCAAAAGAGAAATGAGTGCAAGTCAAAGGAAGGCTCGTATTAAAGAAGGAGTGTGAGAAAGAGGAGTGGAAGAATGATTAGAGAGTAATGCACTGAGAAAGGGGCGCTGATGAAATAGGACATAACATAGGGCTTCCCTGGTGTTTCATTTGCCACAAGCATCATTTGTTGTATGTTGACACGGATGAGCTCCGCAGAGAAACGGACCAGTTTGAGAAACATTAAGAAAATGAATGGAATGGAATAAAAATACATCATATAATGCATCAGGGAACTCACTTTCTGTAGCCATCAAACACTATCAAAAGACTTTTTGCATAAAACCCAAATTTGCTTGTTTTGTTTGCTACTGTAGCTGCATTAAAACCAACATACTGTATATAACCTATTCTCTTTTTCTTCACCAGTCACACCAAAAGACACCATTTCATCCACGTGAAGTTGTTGACATCTGCTCTACATGATTTCACAACTAAACCAGAGACAATTACAGTCCACCTCAGATCAGTTCATCCGATTTAAATTTGCACACAATAAATAAGCACAAATAAAACAGTAAAATACAAAAAGAAAATCTGATAAAAACTCATAACGCATGTCCCAATTAACAAGTCTCCCTGCAGTCACCCAGACAGAGACATGTGTAAGCTTACTTTACAATATGCTTGTAGTGCCACCATCACCATTTGAAAACAACATAAATGTATCTACATTTTTGCACATTCTATGCAATCTGATGACATATTTGAACCCACATTTTGCGAGGGTGCCAGGTTGTAAGACCACAGGCTAAAGCGTGATTTATGCTCGACGCATCCGCAAGGGACATCACACCGTCAGACAGGGCCCTAAAATCAATACATGGCCAGAAATTTAGAAAAATGACATTAACAAAATCAGCATGAAGGTATTCGAAGTCTTTCCGACGTTGATTATAAGTATAAGTGTATAACTAGTTGAGCTGCAGGGTATGAAAAAGTTAGCACAGAGCTTTCATTAGAATAAGCCCTCCACAGGGAGCTACAACTCTCTGCTGCTCCATAGACCTGCACCGCCTCAATAACTCACACTCCCTCTGTGAGAACAATAAGGTACAAAGGAGCTGTGATATACAAATAACTGCAGCATTAAGAACCAAGCACCTTCTTCAAATACACCTATTCATCAGTCCATCAGTTTGTTTTAGCACCGCAGTGCATCAGCTTCTCTCTTGATCGTCCAGCTTTCCGTCCATTATCCTGAAGTGCAGGAGAAACATCAAGTAATCAAAGCTCTAATGCCATGAGTCAAACTGGGCCAATGCCTGGCTAGTTCCTTGTGAAAGGCTGACACAGCATCTAAACTAAATGGACCCCTACTAAATTATTCATCTGCGAAGAAAGTGGAGTTATAAACAAGAGAGCAGCATTACTGAGGTGCTGGACAGGAAAGAGCTCTTCTCAGAATCACATAAGGAGCCTGATTTATCTCGTCTCCACGTCTTATTTCAACACGACTTAACTGAACACATCACAGAGGATTATGGCCCTAATGTGATACACTACAAGGCTGATTAAAGTACACATTACACACAGGCTACATGAATGTGGTGTCCATTAGATAAACAGGTGCTTAGAAAAGTGCATTAAAGTCCAAACTAGGAGAGATTCAGCAGGTACAGAATATATCGCGCTAGGGCGCCGATAAGATACTATCGATACGACAAACACTTTGGTAAATGGACTTGCGTTTGTATAGCACCTTTCTAGTCTTCCGACCACTCAAAGTGCTTGACAGTACATGTCAACATTTACCACGTGTGTGACCAGGTGACTCGTTTTGTGTAATTGAAGATTGAGGCTTGATATTTAGCCCTAATTATACTGTACCCAACATCGCAGTACAGCACTAAAAACTACTTCACTTACAACTCTCTCAAACCTAAGACTGGGCAATAAGTCAAGACCATTAATCAACTTTGAGTGGATTCAAAAGGTTATTATAGCTCAAAACTAAATTCTGTGAATTTAAACTGCAATTAAAAGCTTATAAAATATAAGTTATTGATTTATTTTGTTTTAAAACGTTTTGTCTGCTGTAGTGTGAACCAATAGGTTAATTAAAGGCAAGAAGAAATGACCATCTCATGATATTTGTTGATAAAGCTCGACTTCCAAACTACCTCACATCTCTTCTCTCATTTAAATTAACTACAATACACAATCCAGTGATACTTCACCTGAGATGTATCCCTCAGTGATGCTGGCAGAACTGGTTTCAGGTGCTATGCACCTTTTAAATGGAATTAACTGAAAACTGCCCTCAAATTAGAGTCTTACTTTCCCCTTGGAGTGTTTTATGATTCCTGTAACCGTTTTTAATTCCTGTTTACTGTGTAGTTAAGTTGTTTCTGTTTTGCTGCTTGTGTTCTTGAGAATGTTTCTTGTTCTCAAGTCTCTTTTGGAAAATATATCTTATTCTCAATGAGATGAAAGAGAAGGATGCTGCAGTCACCTCCACCGATCACCTCTACGCTATTTTTCTCTCTCTCTGTCTAACTCTCCATCTGGGCCCGGGTCATTTTCTACCTGTCCAGTGCAGCTTGTGTGTGAGCATGTGCAGAGTCACGCTCTTCATCCTCTACTGTGTCCACTCTGCCTCCATCTGTGGACAACGGGAGGCCCTGCAATACACGAGCAGTGAGGATGCCTCACAGGCACGTGTTGATTCATCTTGATGGACATTCGTAGCTTGTAGTTTGCAGTGCTGGTAAAGCAGCTATAATCAGTGCTTATATATACTTTATATACATCTCAACAATTGCTCAAATGACTATGAGTAGTATGTAGTATTACTTTACTATTTTGTTTCACTCTCACCATCACTTCTACATGTAACAGTCATCTGTTTTTAGCAACAACAAAACAACTTTAAAAACCATGTACACTAGCTGCTCTGTTCCCTGATTTGCAACATGGATACAAGCGCGACTCCAAATGAATCCTTATTATCTGCTGGATTGTGTAATCTGGCCTCTTATGATTTACAAACACCTTCAAAAACGGTCACTGTCTGGCTACTTTTAGAAGGGCGGACACACACACACACACACACA
>NW_027466471.1:7735000-7962500 GCF_050575085.1 Anarhichas minor | reverse complement strand
ATTTGTCCCCCAGAAACTTAAAACTAAAGAAGACATGATTACCTCAGAGTGTGTGTGATTGTGTTTGAGGAGTTGATGATTTGGAAGCGCAGAGAAGGAAACGGATGATGGTGGAGCCAGAGGGTCTTGAAGTGTGTGTGTGTGTGTGTGCGTGTACACGTGTGTGTGTGTGTGTGTGTGTACACGTGTGTGTGTACGTGTCAGTCCTCCAGACAGGTTTTTTTATCCTCTCTCCAGCCAGGCACAGAGCTTAGCTGATTGGTGAACAGTGATTGATTCCCTCTTTGTTCACAGTGGCTAAGTTCTGCACCTGAGGAGAGCTTGACCCAGACAAGCAGACAAAGGAAGACAACGGATGTGTGGGACAGAAAGAGAAAACAGAAATGCTCTTTTAAGTTTTTACGGTGTGTGTGTGTGTGTGTGTGTGTGTGTGTGTGTGTGTGTGTGTGTGTGTGTGTGTGTGTGTGTGTGTGTGTGTGTGTGTGTGTGTGTTTGCGCTTTCGCGTGAACACACTTGAGTTTGATTATCTAATGTGTGTTTGTACATTTCAGTCACAGAACTCCTTCCCCTTTGTCCTCTTCTGTTTTCTCGCTCCTTACTTTGATTGACTTGCATCGTTTCACCTTCCCCCTCTTTCTCTTATCTCATTTCACTGTCTCCTTATCCTGCATTTCCAATTCAATTTAGTCTAACCTCAGTCGAAATATCTCTCCTCTCTTCCTCGCCTCACTTGCATGTCTGTGAAGCTTTTCCGCTGAGGCCCTCACTCAGAAGAATCAAACACACGAGCCTCGTCACACAATGTGCAACATTGCTAATGAGTGCCGCTCTACGCTCTCCTGCATTGCCCGTGGTTCTTTCCCTCCTCTTTCATCTTCTTCTCTCGCTCCGCCCTTCTGCTTCCGTCTCCTTTCAGTTCCGTAGTATAAAAGATAATCCTGCAGATGATGCCGGTTTTGCACGGTTTTGTAGTTTTTTTTAGCAAAGGTGAGAGCCGAGCACCTGAGGAGAGAGACTGCACCTCCAGTACTAATGAGACCTGGGAAGACCCAAAACGCTGCCCAATGCTGCTGACAGATATTACATCAGTCCGGGAGCAGTGGCTACAATTATCACCCTCGTAATCATCGTTGTCCTTCATCGCCACCATTCTGTCTTTCTTACAGCCGGCACTCATTGTGTCCCAAAGTCATACTACGTACACATTCTATTTTCAGGCATAGAATGTGGATCATTTTATTTGATGCATGTCAGGTATGAAGACGTACAGATAACACAATTAATCTTTTCCTTTAGTCTCACAGCTATGAACATGGAACTTGACAGCCTGCCTTGTAAGCCTTGTTGGGGAACATCATTTAGCCCATTTAAATGTCTATATATTTTTGCACTATTAAGTACTTTTTAGTATGACGTTAAAAATGGTCAATTTGAGAAGGAGGCAGGACGGGAAAAGTCATTCGAAAATCGGCAGGGATGTTTAGTTGCGGCTGCAGACTGATGATCGATAATCGACAATCTCAAGAAGGCTTATCTCCGTTTGAAGTTACAATTCGGCGTAATTTACTATATGAACATCATGCTGTGTTGAAGAAGACTCTAAACTAGCGATTGAGACCATAAACTAGGGTAGGGTCATTTTTTCAGAGACTTTCATACAATCGGACTTCTTTTTGCAAGCTGAGGAGTCGCCCCCTGCTGGGCAGTAGAGGGAGATTCCGCATTGGCTTCACTCGGCTGAAGTGGAGGTTGCCACCTGGCAAAAAAATCAAAGTGTGAAAACAACAAGTGGTGGTTTTAACAGAGGGAACGTGGTGTACTATTTCTTGGCTGATTGCAGTGACTTCCTGTTATTGTTGTTCTGGTGTAAATTTCCCTAAAATGTCGAACTATTCCTTTAACTTTAGTTTAATTTAATTTACATACAGCAGGGTAATTAGTTAAACAGGTTGACGGGGCCTGCAGCAAATCAGTGCTCATCTTTGTGCTTCAGGCTTTAAGCTTCAAATCACGTTGGCAGTGAAAAGTGCCGTTCCGTGCGTCCCTGGCAGATACGTATTGATTTCTGATCTAATCTCAGACGGAGGAAACCAAGAGACAGAAAGCAGACGGTTTCTCACCGAACACCTTTCCACACTGGGAAGGAAAACAAGACTGAGGCTTCAAAGGATGGACATCTTGCAACGATTTTAGAGCTTTTCATGATTTAGGGAGGTCAGTTCCACTTTATTGTGACAGTTAAGTGTTTCTGCAGTGGATTTACTGTGCCATGTAGCTTCTATTGTGTTGTCTCAGAGAAACAAGAGGTTGTGATCCTGTAAAAACACACAGTGACGACAAGAAAAGCAGGAATTGTCAATTGGGTTACAAGTAACACACGCTTTGTCTTAAAGAGTGCACTGAGAGAGGGGTTCCCCAATTAGTCAAGATGAGCTTGAAACTCCAAAAAACGATTTATGCAGGTTTGTATTTAGCACGGCCCGTCTGCCAACACAGTGATCAATACATCTCGGTCTGTCTCAAGATTTTCTTTTTTGTTTTGAAGCCGTTATACAACAACCTCCATTTGCATGTTCCTACCAGAGAGAATACATCATGTAAGACTGCGTCTTTTAAGTTTAAAATACTGCCCCACAGTAACTTACTGTATAACTTTTCTATTACATGGGTGTAGTCCACTGTTATATCAGCTAATTGTAATGCCAAGCCGTACCGTTCTGGACCGATCACTCCCCAATCAAAACAGTGACAGATGGCTGGAAATGTATTTTAAAACTGTCCGTCTTTTTTTGGCAGTCACGATACGAGGCGTGAGGAGGTATTATAGCGCTCTATATGCACACCGACAAAATGGCGACTAAACGAGGACAGATGTGTGAATTAGAAATGAGGGCCATGTGGAGTCTGCCATTTTTAGACCTATATTTAGGGCTTGTTAAAAGACTAATGACCATCAGAGGCCTGTAAAAGAGAGGAATTGCCATCAGAGCCTGTATCTAAAAGGTGATTTATTACACTCTAATGGGAGGGAAATGGTGCTCTGCACATAAAAGGACCAAGCAACATTGTATGAAGACACCGAAAATAAACTTATTTAGCCCACACCGTCTTTTCTCCACGCAGCTGAACTTGACTGATTGTCTCTTAAATGTCAATTATATTTTAGAGAGCTGTTGTATTCAATTTCAAGTATATGTTGGAAATCATTTTTGATGCAGTATGTATGCATGCTCCTCACAGAAGGTGCTGGAATGTGATTTTGATGGATTTATAGCTCGATTTTTATGATCGGACTCCTGAAATAGTCTAATAGCCTATTTGTTTAAGCCAACGATGTACCAATCATTTTGGATAGCTCCCACAATCCAGCAGAAGTCTTGCTGAGACTGCGGTGGAGAGGTTTCTACCGTGTCAAGCACACCTTTCACCAGCTAGTGAGATCCAACAACCTCAACAGTCTAGAGGAACCTCAAGTTGTGGGGTTTCTTGTGGGTTTGGCAAAGCGGAACGCCGCCTGACACGTCGCCTGAGTTTGCGTTGCTTTTTGCTTCATTACAGACAAAAAACAAAAAAAAAAAAAAAAAGAGGAGAAAGTATGTGTTCATAGCTCGCCAGTGCTTTGTGAAACAGAGAGAAGAGATATTTGGGACTGGCTTCCTGTGCCTACTGAGCTGATTATCAGTCCTATACAGCCACTGGCTCAGTTCAGCAGGAACAGGAGTCCAGTCCACTCACCACCGAACCAGAAGAAAACACGAGCACTGGCTTGCACGGATTATACACCAAAGCCGCTGTTCTATTGGACGGTTAGTTGCTGGAAAATGATTTGGCAACCGCTTTGATAATCGACAAATCTTTGTGAAATGTTTGGGTTTTGTCTGTTGCTTGGATTTCTCACTATTTTATAACATTTTGTAGCCTACACTATTAATCATTTTTTTTTACAAATGAATAGATTAAAAATGT
The DNA here is from genome assembly GCF_050575085.1 of Anarhichas minor. NCBI lineage: Eukaryota > Metazoa > Chordata > Actinopteri > Perciformes > Anarhichadidae > Anarhichas > Anarhichas minor. Next base: position 7,958,533 of record NW_027466471.1, on the reverse strand, counting down.
ATTGTTACTTGCAGCCCTACTTTTGTATCAGCATTTATATCTGCAGATTAATAACAAAGAACTGCAGAAAAGATTTGTGTGCAGTGAGACGTTAGAAATAGCGTCTGCATTACATAGTTTGTCCCGCTCAGTTCTTTTCTTTCATTTGATTTAAGAGATTCTTATCCTCAGCTATATTGGTCGATCTATTTTTAAACTCTGAAATATTGGCATCCGCCTCCGAAACCCAGTATCGGTCGAGATCTGTGTTTTTGGCCAAACTGGATGATTTGTCGATACTGAACACACACAAGTATCCAGTGTTTGCCTTTACATCAGGTAACCAAATGTTCTGTAATGTTCCAATCTGAACGTGTCCTTCTCTTCCAGTTTGCTGACCTCAGACGGAGGTGACAGGAGTTTGGCACACGGGGTCCAGTGCTCACCTCCTCTTCCCCTGCAAGAGATGGGAGGCTAAAGAATCACTCGGCAGTGTGAACACCAAAAGGACTTCGCTCTAACTCGACAGCCACGGCCAACTGGCAAGGTTTAGAGCACTCCTGTCCATTCAAGACTCAAGAGATAACTTGTGTGTGTGAACCACTAACGATACGAGCTGTTCCCAGTGAGATGCACCATTGTTTACATTGTTGGTGTGATGAAAGTGAAAAATCACACAATTGACATGTTTTAAAATGATAGATACTGGGAGATGTTTCATGGATGGAGACACATCCTTCCATGTTTAGGAGCCTGTGTATAAGTTAGACTCTTTGTGTGGGTGTGACTTCATGTCTGTTTAGTCTGAAGCCGTGATGTGGTTCTTAACAGTTAGACAGGAAATGGTTTCATGTCATTCCCATTTTTATACATAACAAATGACTTCACTCTGACCAATAACGACCTCTCAGTGCATTTCTATAGGCATACATTATGGTTTGGTGACTGCTGTGCGAACAAATTCTAGGAGTAAACTTTTAAAAACTTTTTTTTTTGTGTATTTTAAGTGACGTTTTTTGAAATGTTCATGTTCAAATAAAATTATGTTTTCCTAAAATGAATGCATTCCTTTTTCTTAAGCTTATCTGTTGAGCAAAACCTGAACATCAGTTCGCAACTCATTCCTTCTTTATATGCAAGATACGAGTATCATAGCCAGATTGATTTACAAATTGGATTTACTGAATTAAACACTGGTTGTGTAATATGTCAGGTTAAGTGATATCCAATATATATTTAGTTCACAAACTCAGTGAAGAACATTTTTTAAATGTCTTTTTCTTTTTTCTTTTTTATGTTGCACAGACTGTGTACTATTATGTGATGCTACACTAGAATCTCCGGTCAGACAGACATTCTGTGTGTTGACTTTCACATCTTTCTATTTTTTGACATTTTAATTATATACTATACTATGACTTTTTGGACATTTTAATGACATACTATACCACAAATCTTCTGATTGAGGGGATTCAATTAAATTTAGTAATCCAGTAACTCAAGGAATCTCCCAGACCCTAGACATTATATGACAATTTAGAGTTTATGAGATTATGAGCCTACTATAGTATAGCTTTTAAATGACCTTTTTCCTTATTTTTTTCTAGGTTGACTTTTTTAATGAGTTCTTTCAATATACTATACTGTGACTTTTTTCAACATGCTATACTATGACTTTTTTCGACATGCTATACTATGACTTTGTGCTGCATACTATACTATGACTTTTTTCGACATACTATACTATGACTTTTTTCGACATACTATACTATGACTTTTTTCGACATACTATACTATGACTTTTTTCAACATGCTATACTATGACTTTTTTCGACATACTATACTATGACTTTTTTCAACATACTATACTATGACTTTTTTCAACATGCTATACTATGACTTTGTGCTGCATACTATACTATGACTTTTTTCAACATGCTATACTATGACTTTTTTCGACATTCTATACTATGACTTTGTGCTGCATACTATACTATGACTTTTTTCGACATTCTATACTATGACTTTTTTCAACATTCTATACTATGACTTTGTGCTGCATACTATACTATGACTTTTTTCAACATGCTATACTATGACTTTTTTCGACATGCTATACTATGACTTTGTGCTGCATACTATACTATGACTTTGTGCTGCATACTATACTATGACTTTTTTCAACATGCTATACTATGACTTTTTTCGACATTCTATACTATGACTTTTTTCAACATGCTATACTATGACTTTTTTCGACATACTATACTATGACTTTGTGCTGCATACTATACTATGACTTTTCAACATACTATACTATGACTTTTTCCGACATAGTATACTATGACTTTTTCAACATGCTATACTATGACTTTTTTCGACATGCTATACTGTGACTTTTTTCAACATGCTATACTATGACTTTTTTCGACATACTATACTATGACTTTTTTCAACATGCTATACTATGACTTTTTTCGACATACTATACTATGACTTTGTGCTGCATACTATACTATGACTTTTTTCAACATACTATACTATGACTTTTTCCGACATAGTATACTATGACTTTTTCAACATGCTATACTATGACTTTTTTATGACTTTTTTCGACATATTACTTTTTTAATGACTTATTTTCGACATACATATGACATGCTGCATACTATGACTTTTTTCAACATGCTATACCATGACTTTTTTCGACATGCTATACTATGACTTTGTGCTGCATAGTATACTATGACTTTTTCAACATGCTATACTATGACTTTTTTCAACATGCTATACTGTGACTTTTTTCAACATGCTATACTATGACTTTGTGCTGCATACTATACTATGACTTTTTTCGACATACTATACTATGACTTTTTTCGACATGCTATACTATGACTTTTTTCGACATACTATACTATGACTTTTTTCAACATGCTCTACTATGACTTTTTTCGACATGCTATACTATGACTTTGTGCTGCATACTATACTATGACTTTTTTCGACATACTATACTATGACTTTTTTCGACATACTATACTATGACTTTTTTCAACATACTATACTATGACTTTTTTCGACATACTATACTATGACTTTTTTCGACATACTATACTATGACTTTTTTCGACATACTATACTATGACTTTTTTCAACATGCTATACTATGACTTTTTTCGACATACTATACTATGACTTTTTTCAACATGCTATACTATGACTTTTTTCGACATACTATACTATGACTTTTTTCAACATACTATACTATGACTTTGTGCTGCATACTATACTATGACTTTGTGCTGCATACTATACTATGACTTTTTTCAACATACTATACTATGACTTTGTGCTGCATACTATACTATGACTTTTTTCAACATACTATACTATGACTTTTTTCAACATACTATACTATGAATTTTTTCAACATGCTATATTATGACTTTTTTATGACTTTTTTCGACATACTATACTATGACTTTTTTCAACATACTATACTATGACTTTTTTTGACATGCTATACTATGACTTTTTTCGACATATTACTTTTTTAATGACTTATTTTCGACATACATACGACATGCTGCATACTATACTATGACTTTTTTCAACATGCTATACTATGACTTATTTTCGACATGCTATACTATGACTTTTGTCAATATGCTGTAGTAAGACATTTCTTCCGACATATTATATTAGATATTTTAATTACTTTTTTCGAAATACTGTGCCTATACTGTGCCTTTTTCCCACATGATATACAAATACTTTTTTCAACATGCTATACCATTACATTTTATTACTTTTTTAACATTCTATACTATAACTTTTTATTACTTTTTTCAACATGCTATACTGTTGACCTTTTTCACCATACTATATATACTATGACCTTTGTAGAGCTTTTTAATGACACAGTATACTGACCAAGAAAGGCAAAAACCTTAAGCCAAAAGGCATCAACCTCTATTTGATCCCTCAATTTGTTGATTACAGTAAGCATTATACTGAATGATGACAATTAGTAATAATTGGACTGACTGAGTTTTGATTGCATATGGGAGCAGTTGTCCAGTTCTGCCTCTTAGCTAACATTACACTGTAATCTGCTCATCTATTTCCAGCAATATCTTACCTGTGTCTGTGTATTGGGTTCCAAAGGCATTTCTACCAACATTTTCCCTCAGGGATGGGCCATTTTGATAAATGACTGGGTTAGACTGACAACATGTTTGCTCTTTATTCAGTCTGCATAACACATGATGTTTGTGTGTGGAATGCTTCAGTGTATGACATAGAATACTGACGGAAACAACAGTAGCTTAAGCAGGGGAAAGCAGTAACTTCATGCCTGGATAAACAAAGCTTTCCAAGCACAAGAACCTTAAATGAAGGCAGTTAAGGCAAAAACAACCCACTATTTCCGCAAATAATAAGACAGGAGGCACAACACATTTGTTCACATGATATAGCAGCTCTTTATTGTTCCAAAAATGTCAAAAAGTCCCCTTTGACCAAAATTAAGTCAAAGGTGCTAAATGCTAAATTCAGTGCATATCTATTGCCTCCTTGTGGATAGCTAACGATGCTAACAACGATAACAGTCCAAATAATGGAAACAGTACTGAGAGAGCCGACGGTGTTAACGTGGGGGGGGGGGGGGGGGGGACCTCAAGTTCTGAAAAGTTAAACCAATGAGGAATTGCCGTACACTTGCACTCTTCCTAATGGCCAGCAGGGGAAGATTCCACTGGTTGCAAAATGTCTGATTGTATAGAAGACTATGAGAACACGACTCTCACTGGATTTATTACCTCAGTAAACATCGTAAACAGGAGTTTATGGTCTCAATCGCTAGTTTCAAGTTTTCTTCGATACTTTATAATGTTCATTTAGTAAATTATGTTCCATTTAGAGTAAAATAGACAATAAAGCAGGCTATGCTTTAGAGCATGTCTACCTTGTGATTCATTTTGGAAATTGTTTGACCTTTTTGGCCAAATTTTTTTTAACAACACGGTAATACTATATACTACAAATTACTTTTTTGTGACATACTACATTACTTTTTACTACATACTATATTATTACTTCTTTGATATTTCTTTGCCATATTATTCTATGACTGTTTACGATATATACTGCTATGATTTTCATTCCTTTTAATGACATACTATGACTTTAACATTTTTATGGATTTTTAGTTTTACTTTAGGCAATATACTATACTGTGATTTTTATGAAATCTAGTCAAATAAAGGGAGATCATTTTTGGAATTTTGCCTTTGAAATTGTTTATCACTTATTAGAGAGGTGTCATAATACAGGAAATTAAATAAAATGATACAACCAGATTGTGTAAATGCTAAATATGACTTTACATGTTGTGAAGAAGGATGGCTGTGTTTGTGTGAGAAAAAATGACTCCAACATTTAGCCCACTTTTTACTTTTAAAGGTGGAAATCAAATCTGCTCACACATTACAAGTACATCATGGACCACATTGAAAACACGATATCAATCATCCTGCATGATGCCAAAAATGTAAACATTTTCATTCGACAGCACAAGAAAAGTAAACATAAAGTATGTGTTTGTTTATATTTCTGTACAGCTCATGCAGTAGTCAATCAGTAGTCATGAAGTATGTTCTGTAGAGACATAAGCCAGGTAATCCCAAATGTCTGGGTCCAGTGGTCATTTTAAATGTCTGCACTTAAAATTATGGATAAAACAAAAAAGGAGTCATTCTCCATCTGTATAAATAATGAAGCAATAGAAAATGTACAAAGACATATTATTAGTTCCATTGTATCATATACTCAGTACTGACAGAATGTTTTTTCTTATAAACATTACACAATCTAACAAATAGTATTTACACAAAGATAACTTGTGTCCTCCAAACACAAATGTCTTTTAGTCAGCATCTGTAACGTGAAGGATGTATATTGTGAGACAATTATGAGAGTGGGAGGACTCTGACACATTGTACGAGCCGCTGCTTCTTTGCAGTGTGATCTGTCACTGTTCAAGTGTCCTTGTGGGCCTTGTAGATGTGTCATGTGTGTGTGTTTGCGTATAATTGTAGCCTCTCCACATAATCTGTCCTCGCTGTGCTGTTTTGACACACTCCTGTCATTGCACCGCAGCATGTCTCCACAAGAGCGTGGCTATTTGACATTCTGCAAAGGTGTCTTGAAAAAAACAACCCTGAGCTGAAGATGAACTCACTGCCGTGTGGTTCTATGCATTAGTGTGTGCGTGTGTGTGAGTGTATACACTCTCACCTATTTCAGAGTGCGAGTGCTTAGTTATCAGCACAGTTGGATGCTGCATGCATACGTGTTACTGTGTTTTGAAGTGCCTGGATCCTGAGATGAACTCTTTTAGTGTCGCTTGATAAGCAGTTCTCTTCGTTTAGTCTGAGCTCCAGCGAGCTGAGAACACACTCTGCTTCATCAACCAGACCAGAACGATCCACCACCTGGACACACACACACACACACACACACACACACACACACACACACACACACACACACACACACACACACACACACACACACACACACACACACACACACACACACACACACACACACACACACACACACACACACACACACACACACACACACACACACACACACAAAACAATAACAATAGTGCTTGTTGTGACAGAGCCATAGAGCTTCAAAAAGAAAAGCGACTCGTTCTTTGTGATGTATTACAATATCAAATTCAACAGCACACTATATGATTCTAGATATGTACTTTATAGCGCTCTAAATAATCATTCAATCATTCACCATCCAAACTGTGGTGTGCATGGAATAAGAGACTTTGCACAAAGGCATAACACACATTTACCTCTAAGAATCAAAGTCTGAGTAATAAATAATATGCTATGCACAACTCAACTAATATTTAGCCAAAAACAAAACATAAAAAAACAAAGAAACAAAGCATAACACACTTGTCCAATGTGTGAGTATTGTTGTGCATTATATCTTATATTTTAAATACATTAGTGTACATTACTGAAAACACATTTTGTGGTGAAAAAAAGGTTGTTTTCTCACCGTCTGTAAGATTTCTGTTGCTGCACTCAGGGATTGTTGGAGAAACACAGCAAAGTGGACTAACAGGTTGAGGGTCAATAATGGGGAGAGCGATGGTTGCTGAGATTGTGGTGACAGCAGAGTGACCAATGACTGCAGGCGGTCAACAGGAAGAGGACGAGCTGAGAGTAAGAACAGGGAGTGTAGGTGGTCCCACGCTTCTTTGCCATGTACCTGGAAACAGATTAATCAATAAATGTTTGGTCAGCTGACAGACGTCCATGTGTAGACCGCACTGGAATCAAGAAGCACTGCTTTAAGTATCTGTCCTACAAATAAAAGAAAGCAATAGATTAGTAATTCACAAATAATGAACAAAGTCAACCCCATGCGAGTTGATCGTAATGGTAGAGACGACTGCAAGTCTCCCAGGTTTATGAGAGGAGGCGGACAAACAGGAGACAGAGAGATGAAACTCGGGCCAGCTGGCCAGACACTCACTGAGAAATCAATACTACTTCACCCGGCTCTCGCTCTCTCTCTCTCTCTCTCTCTCTCTCTCTCTCTCTCTCTCTCTCTCTCTCTCTCTCTCTCTCTCTCTCTCTCTCTCTCTCTCTCTCTCTCTCTCTCTCTCTCTCTCTCTCTCTCTCTCTCTCTCTCTCTCTCTCTCTCTCTCACAGTCTCATTCTCTCCTGCTCAGATTAACCATAATTTATTTTTTTGAATGCGTTATTTTTCTATCTCTGTATTTGTTCAATGGCTTTCAACGAAGACACATCTTCCAATAACAAAGAACAGATCATCCCCATTGTTAACTTGTTGAGTTATGATACTGCACATGCTAAAGGCAGACTGTCTGAGATTATATCCAAACTACTTCCTTCTCAAGTCATACCATACAAAGATCAGCAAGTCAGCAGAGTGGTGTTCGTTGCCTTTTAGCTACAGCCAATGCAATACCAGCAACAACATAATAAGAACAATGTCAATAGGTTTCCAAAATAAGACCACAATTGCAGCTCTGTGAGGCTGGGCAAAGAGGTGTGTTAAGTTAAATGCATGCAATGCAATGTTGAATGGTTGGTGACACTAGAGGAAAAGTCAGGGGATCCAGGAACTCATGGGAAACATCCTCTGGGGACCATGAATGTCTGGACAAATTTAAAAAAAAACTCAAAATGAAGATTAACTAGATCCATTGAATTATTTTCTCTAATAAAAATCTTACCAGCTGCAGTGCTCTGTGGTGGCCCCTGTTAGTGGGGTGGTGGTAGAAGATCAGCAGCCACAGAAGAGGGCCACAGTCCTCAGGCTCCGATGTCACCAGCAGCTGGACAGCCACTTGCACCCAGTGGGCACACTGAACCAGCAGGAACCAGGCCTCGAACACTGTGTGGTACCTCCTGCAGAACCGGAGCAGAAACAGAGCTCAACACTAAAGGTAGAGAGCTAATATTCCCTCTAGGCATCATGGGATCTGTGCTGCGGTGGCAGAAGTGCGTGGATAAATGACACTGCAGCACACCTTATTTTTATGAAAACACAAGGGGTCAAGGGGACCAAAGGCCCCTTCGTCCTCCTGTCCACAGACAGAAACATAAAACACCTGGCCACTCACTCACTCACACACTCACTCACACACAGCCCCACAAGGTGAAAACTATACCAGCGACGCTGTCGCGGCTGGTAATCATTTATAGTAAAAATCAGCAATTCCGTCTCGACCACGGAGCAGTGCGGTATTACAAAGTCCACATACTTGTGGCCTTCATCAACAGTTGGAGTTTCATGTGACCTGATATTTTATATATCTACATGACAACTGAGCAAACTTAATCTGCCGATGAAGGCTACGAGATAGGGATGAAAACTATGGAAGTAGACATCGTGATGAGGTTTGTTTTTGTCAAATCAATTGTAATTTGTAATGGTAACAGTCGTGGTTCAAACAATTTAAAAAAACGTAACAGCATAAAGGAGAGAAAGTCGAGGTACTTCAATACATTTTGACAAATGAAACGCAACCGTGATGTTGTTTCACAAAAATGTTCATTACATTATTGTGTTCCCAGTGTGCCACACGGACCATCTAACAACAGGCTGTCTGTGGGCATCTACATCAGAATAGCTTCATCACTGAGCCAGTAATGTCCGTCCTGCCCCACTGACAACACACGATCAAAGAGAATCAGAGCTTTTATACCGATACTGAATCCCATCATTTGTCCCCAGTTGTTCTCACACTGAGGGCCAGCTGTGATTCAACTGGTGTACAATAAAACGTGACGAGGACCCGTTTCATGCTTTTATAGCACTTAAGAAACAGCTCAAACTACAACAATTGAGACAAGTTGTGTTTTGTCTAAAACTACCTTTTCACATTCATGCCCAGTTACATTTATAATACTTCACTTTCTCTTCTCTCAGTACTGCAAGACGTGGAACACAGTCCTGCCAGAAACAAGGCCGGGCACAGAATACAGGATAGCAAAAGTAAGAACAAGACTAGAGCTAAGATGACTCGTCCATGACACACGTCTTTCTAGGTTTTCAAGCAAAAATGCCAAATATTTTATAGATAGAACTGCAAAGAAGTGGAATAAAAGGAGAACTCTGATATATTTGTGTGTATAAACCTTGTTTGGATTCTAAATGTGGTGAAACGGACGCCGGCTCTCTCCTCTTCTTCCTCTTTGGTTGAGCCCAATGGTTTCTTCTTCTACATTTTGGTTTTAGCTTCCTAACTGCATAGCTTTTTATCTTTTCCTTTTCTTAGCTTACAGGATATATTTGCAGGTTTAGGTCTTTGGTAGAAAGAAAAAAAAAAATCAAGTAATTCAAAGATAATGTAATGGGCATTTTTCCCTCTTCTCTCACAATGTACAGACAAGAGAATTAATTACACGTCGCATATTAATAAATAATTAAAATAGTGTCACAGATTAATGTAAAATTTAAAAAAAGTGCACTTATTTGAAGATTGCAAGATGGACTCAAGGACCAGATAGAGAGCTGCAGCAGAGCCACACAGCTGAAACAACGAGGCAATAACTTAAAGAGTGAGAAGGATCTCTCATCGAATTTGCCCAACATCATCATCATCATCATCCTCATCAGGCTCTCTTCCTCATCTTCTCTCTTTCCCCTTGGCTCCTAAATACCAACAGCAGCCCCCTCCTGCAGAGCACTGGCAGCTGCATCTTCGCTCAGAGCAACACACCATTCTACTTTTTCACCGTTGGCTCGGAACAATGTTTTGGGAATTGTTCATGGAGAATGGAGCAGTGGTGGGGATAATGAGCCCCGTTAAAAACCGCAGCAGGAGCGTATCCAGCCAGCTGCTCCATCTCTCGGACATCAACTGCTTTTCATCTGCATCCTCTTTTTCTCTAAATGCGTGCAACCAAGGCTACGCACTCTCAGCGTTTCTCCATTTCATACTAATATGGTATGTTGTTCTCTAGTTCTTCTTCTGCATTCCTGTTCTCACTCTTATTGGGCTTTCCAACACGACAGCTCTCTCTTTCCCGAGCTAATAGCCTCCGAGCATTGCACCGGGAGCTCTCTGCTGTGATGCAAGGGGAAAATATCTGACTCACCACCCCCTCAACAGCAGTTAATGGAAATAAGGACACCACACAGGCATTCAGTGAGGTGGTAGATGCAGACACACATTAACACATTCCCTCTGCAAGCCTTTCTCACTCTAATCTGGTGCTACTGCTGTTGTGTCCGTCTCCCTCCTCTTCCTCCTCTGTCAGTCTCTGTAATGAGCCACTGAGCCAGTGCAGGTGACGTCTCCGAGCCTCTTGAGGCATCTCTGCAAAAACAGATTCAGAAATACAGACATAATGATTACTTGTAGAACATGTCAAATGAATTAGTATTCACAAAATGCAAAGCCTTTCTTGTTAAAGGAGCAGTTTAAAATGATGGGAATACAATTATTTGAATAGGAAGATTGATACCACCCATAGCGAGGGGGAGAGAGAGATAGAGAGATTCAGCTTTATTTTACAATCTGATTTTGAATCCATTATCTTTTCTGCTCATCTGGGGCCAGGCTGTGGGGGCAGCAGGCTTAGCAGGGTATTCCAGACATCCAGGCGACATTTTCCAGCTTTTTCTGGGGGAGTCTGAGGCGTTCCCAAGCCATACAAGAGGTGTGATCTCTGCCACGTGTTCTGGATCAGTGGGACGTGCCTGGAAAACCTCTAAAGTGAAGCGTCCAGGAGGCATCGTGATCAGATGCCCGAACCACACACACCGGACACCCACTGGACCGGAGTGGTGCTTGTCAAAAACAAAACTCACGAACCAAATGTTGTACTAAAACCCCACTTAACTGACACTTCAGGTTAACAAACAAACTTAAAGAAACTTAACCAAATATATTTTGATCCAGGCCCCCCCCCCCCCCCCCAGCTATATTTGAACAATGCCATGCTAGGTCTTGATTTATAACTTTTTCACAGGAAGCCCAAATCCTGAAGAGACCTCAAACCTTCTACTCTTCACAGTACCGTTTACATTGAGTCTCCAGCGAAAAATCACACACACACACACATACACAGTAATAATTAACTCTGCGTTCTGGCTGGGCTCCAGCGTGTCCCTAAATGGCTGCATTCATGTAAATCATTCCTGCCTACAGGCCGGTCTGGGCACACACTGATAAGCCCTGCTCCACCGTTCCCCTGCGCTCACCTATTGTGCATCGGTTCAACAGTAAAGATTCCTCGACATAAACACCGGTAATGCATATTCAGTACAGATTAAATATATATTCTTCTAAATAAGAACAACAATAAGGTGCATTAGTGTGTTTGTATAAGACAATCAAGAGTTTCAGTTATTCACAACAAATGTATCTTGTAAAAAACAGGCGACTCGTTAAACGTCTGCATAGATGTGATATAAGCAACGGCACTAAGCATAACTTCTGTTCAACGTTATTTCAACTTTTATATCCAACATAAAAACGTTAACACAGTTGCTGACTAACTAAAATTGATCGTCAAGACCGAGACACACAAGAGTCCATTCAGTCTGCAGCAGGAAACCTTTGTTGACACACAGTTAAAGAATACCTGAAGAGACCTTTTCTCACAATGCGGGGTTTTGTACATTGTGTCAGCGTCAAATATCCGGACACACACACGCGGATGAGTGTGTGTGTGTGTGTATACACTGACCTGAGGGCCGGGTCAAGAGAGGAAGCAGCAGACTCTGAGGTGACTGTGGGAACATGGCCTTCAGGGATACGCGCGTCTGAAACAACGCAAAGCACACATTTTCCTGAGCTTCATAAACGTAAATCATATTTACCTTGAACTCATACATCGCTGTGCTCTGAAAGCCTGAAAAATGGCATTTTGAATGGGAGTCTGTGTAACAGTGATACAGTAGGTGCTAATGTGTAATGTAGCGTGTAATAGGTAGCGTTTAGTGCAGTGTGACTACAGCCATTAAAACAGATTCCACTGTAAAGACACTATAGCACTGCCATCTACTGGTTAACAGGGGTGACAAGGAGTTGAGCTATATTCACCAAACCGGTCAGCAGGTAATACATAGAACCTACGTCGTAACACACATTATGTTTTCTAGCCTTTTGACGGTAATGGCTCACATATGAGTGCCAGAAAGTTCCCTACAGTCACACAGGGTATGTTGATTGAGGTCCCCTATACCACAACAACAGACTCGTGTATATCTGAGAGAATCTGTGGGGGCTGAGAGTTTTAGTAAACTGCCACATCAGTGTAACAGCTCACAGAGGTTTCCACACATTGCAGGTGTTTCATTTGTATAAAAGTTAATACCCGCAAATTGATGCTTTAAAAGCGATTTGCCTTTCTTGTCGACGAGGCAGAGGTGTGAACCGTAGTGTGTGTGTGCAGTGAGTGTAGCCAGCTCTCGGCTGGAGATGAAGGGATAATGGTGTGGAGGATTCATCAAATGTTGAGTGATTTTGCCTGCAGAGGGGAGCTAATTGCTCATCGCCCTGTGTGTGCATCCAAGTCTGCGGCATAATAGAAGTAACCTTCCTTTCACTTCAGGCAGCAATAACAATAATAATAAAGGTAAAAAACACAAAGTGGTGGAGTATGGTGACAAGAAAACATGGATTTATTTTGTCTCCCAATACAATAATCAATGGATTAGACTTAAATATATATTTATAAATACATAAATAAATAAATATATACATATATATATATGTATGTATATCAAAAACTAAAGATCAGTTGATTAATTGATTAGTCAATCAACCACCCATTTGAACCAAATTTTATGAACCAAAAAAATTATCAATTAATCACTGAATAAAAATGGGTAATTGATAATAGTTGCAGCCCTTAAAAAAACACAAATATTGATGTCAGACTCTGGGTTCTTCGGTTGAGGAGTGGAGGCCTACCTGATGCTGCTGTAGTGCCAGTTCCCTGAGGAAACAGCTGGTAAAGGTTCGGATGAAATACTTAACAGACTCTTTCCCTTCGGCTTGCTTAAGGATGGACCTGTGGGACACACACACAATTATGGCCATACAGAAATACACAATCACAACATGATACACCAACCAAAAACACTCACACACAGGAGCACCACAACAACCTTAAAGTGACACTCCAGCACTCACCTGAAGATGTCGTTTACAACCAGGAATATAGAGCAGTGCTGAGCACAGGCTTTAGGCTGAAACACACAAAAACACATTTTTTAACTTTGTAAAATTGTGTTGCTTCATGGATATTAAAAGCCTACACTTACAATCCAGAAACTAAAGAGAGCATAATATGAAACCTATCCATTCCATTGTAACTAAATTCAAGAACACAAACCACCAGATATTGACCACTGGGTGTCACTGTTGCACCATCTACTACTCTTCAACGAGTCACAGTTCCTCCCTCTTCTCACTGTCTCCCCACTAACCACTCAGTTTACCACTCTGTCAGTTCTTCCTTCACACACACACACACACACACACACACACCTCTGCCTAATGTACACTCATCATGTGTTTTAGATTCAACACACTCTAAAACGCCCAATCGTAAACATTTAACAGCTGCACTGTTCATGTCTGCACGTTTATATATCTTCTTGTCCCAATTATTCTCCCTCTCACCCCCCAACACTCGTATATAGGGACACACGCTTCACTATAGGAGGAGCACAAGTACAGACTTTACAAGCTAAGTCCTGCAGTGCAATGCAGTAGAAGAGAGATTAAACAGAGCAACAGAATCAGTTATGGGTAAACTTTCCATTTATTTGACTTCGCCACAGCCAATTAAAAACTATAGTTAATAATGTAGTAAAATGTACATTACAATGCCTTTGGTACATCAAGGCCAGAAATGTACCAACAACCCACAACCTAGTTCTGTAAAGGGGTGATTAAGACCGTTTTCAATCCAGCCAAAACACACATTAAACTGCAGATGTAATTGTAAAAGTGCCAGAGTAAAAGACCAATTAGAGTCTCAGTGAGGTCAATAAGAACAAACAACCCCACCCAGTGTTTATATGGCGTCATTACAACGTCCCAACATACAAATCAAGTGCAGTCATCCTCCGTTTTGACACGTCTTGTTTCTTTTTTTGTCCTCTCGGGCCAGAAAACAGCATTAATCAATCAAAAGGTACATTTACGCGGGCATCTGCAATACGTTGGCATACGTTTAATGGGTGTCAGTGTAATTCAGCTTGCATGCCAGCGTGCATGCATGTGTGCAACTCCATGGTCCCCCCTAGTGAAAACAGATGTTATTTTTTGAGCATCCTCCTCCATACCTTACCACTAACACTTCAAGGAGGGTCAATTACAGCGCACAACAAACATCCTGTTTTTGGTAGTAAGGCCCAGGAAGTGAGTGTTTATTGTTATTGGACCTGTGTCTCTCACTGGATCACAGAGCGGTGGGGTGAGCCAAAACCAGGAATGTGAGCCTCATTTCATCTTTCACAATTTTGATGGCAGCAGTTTTAAACAAGTGAGTGAAAGGGAGGCGAGAGGAGACACAAGCCAGTCGGCTCACACGCCTCTCCTTCTTTTTTGTTGTTGTGTTGCTCTTGCACACGTGTACACCAACGGAGACTCGCATACACAGAGACACATGTGAAACGCACATCTGACTTCCAAACAACCTGAAGGCTGAGTGAAACCTAAACGTATGCCTCCCACCCTGCTAACGGCAGACACGCTATACCAGATGCAATTTCATAAACAAAGCATAAATCAAGTGCAATCAACAGGCAGACATATTGTTGTACATGCAGTGTTAGTAATTCATACCCATGTACACCAGTGTGTTCCAATATATCTTCATTTTGAGAACAGAACTGAAAAGGTTTGCTTAAAGTCTATTATGTACACAGCTCAAGTGGACCATCACTGTGGGAAAACACAAGTGACACAACTGACAAACTTTACTGAAGTTAACATGAGGCACACTGGCAGGTAAATCCACTGACATGTCTAGCTTCCAAAGGCAATCGGTAAGCTAGGTAAATAGGATTGCATTCATGGGTATTGTATTGCATGGCACAGACGTTTGGCACAAACAATTTGTAGAAAGCACGTCTACATAGATTTATCTCCACTCTGTTCTGTGTCGTGCCTACTCGGTGAACAGGCCGAGATTCTGGACGTGTTTCATCTGAGAGTTCTTGAATCGTTTAGTTTCAGTGACACATTTAACTATTCATTATTATCCCTGCTTCTCCCAATGGCTGCACTAATATGTCCAACATGTTCTAAGTTATTGTGGGATAAAAAAAGCAACCCTTGGTGGCCAAGTGAAAAGAACACAACCCACTGCTGGTATTTTCCGATTGCATTGTAGTAATGAGGACAGTCAATAACAACCTATAAATCACAAAGAAACCTTCTGATTTTTAAACACGGCATGATCCGAGTTAAAAGTTATATGAAGTGGGGAGTGGCCAAGGACTCAAGTGACAGAGTTCAGTACATACTCAGCACAGTAAATGCTGTGTAGCACGAGCCAAATGATGTGAGACTCAGTTTGGAGCTAGCCAAATGATGTGGGATGCATGCAGAGCAAAGCCAAGTGGTGCGAGTTAGCCCGGCAAAAACAGTCAATAAAGATCAACCAAAAACGCAAAGGAACGCTTCCAAGTACTATGCATACAAAAACATTACAACTGCTATACCTCATAACAAATGAGTAGGCCTTATACTCAAACTGTTTGTTTTCACAGTTTACAAATCAGTTCAAATGGGATCCAAAAACATACGGAGCGTGCAGTGATTTCTGATGTGAGACTCTATAGCCTAATGCAGGGCAGATGAGTCACACTATGTACAGAACAAAACCGTTTAACAACAGCAATGTGTCACCAATTCATCAACAATGCTGCCAATTCATCAAAATGCCATAGAAGTCCATGCTTGGCCGTCATGGACTTCTTCCCTCCTGCAATGATGTTTTCAAAGTAGCTGTGCATGGAGGTATATTAGGTCAAATATATGAGATTTATATCAAGGGTTCCACGGGAACAGAACACATGTGGACAGAACACATGTTTTTGGCAAATCTGGGCATATCTATCACAGAAGTACGTGACTTCATCCTTTTTGAGTCCTCATTTCAGAAGATTACCCACCAGCAGTGACTGTTCCAGTTGCTTCTGTGGAATTGACCTCGAGTTGGTGAGAGCACACTCCAGCAGGCGGAGCACTGCTTCCTCCAGGCTGGGCAGGTTGTGATACCACAGAGAGACTACAGCCTGCTCCTCCAATGACAAGCATTGGCTAGAAAAAACAACAAAGAAAACAGCACTGACATTATCATCGCAGCTACAAACATCACATCTAAAATATGAGCAAGTTTGGATACAACTTAACAGAAAAACTTCCTGGAAACATATTTTACCGCCCAACAAGAACTCAGTGTGCCTACCTGGCATGGGCGGAGCTCAGAGCATCCAAGAAGTCTTCACTAAGTGCTGCCCTGACACAAGTCACTGGCTGCTGCAGCAGTGCACCAATGAGAGGAGCCGCCTCGGGACATGTGACCAGGGGGACGCAAGCCTCTGATGTGGCCAGAATGTTGTCACATGAACACCTGCACAGAGTAATACAGACAAAATCTGTATTATCTGGAACTTATTATCAATGGCCTACTTTATAAAAACAGAAAAGGCAAAATAATATCTGTTTCCAGCTTTTTAAACATGAGGATTTGCTTTTTTCCACTGTTGAATGGCACTGTAAGTGGAATAACTTTGGGTCTGTAGGTCTGCCAAATAAGACATATGGTGACATCACCGTGGGATCTGGGAACCTGTGATGATCAATATTTCCCCACTATTTCATAGGACCAAACAATATTGGGGAAAATAATCAGCAGGTGATTAATTATGAATATAACTGTAAGTGGCGGGCCTTGTTTCCTCTGTGCTGTACCTCTGATTGATGTTGCCCAAAGAGCTGCAGCTCTTCCCAATGTTCTCCTGCAGCAGTGCCACCGTCTGAAGAGCAGGAAAGAGCACAACTTGCATGTAATGTTGACATAATTACCGTATTTATCAATGCAGGCAAGAATAAAACAGAAAGGAAAGGCCGATACCTTTCTCAGAACTTTGAGATGGTACTCTTTAGGCGGGACACCCATTTGCTTCATCAATGCCTGCGCTGGATCATCGTCTTCCTCTGTAGCAAGCTGACAGAGCACCTTCTGTGGGAGGGCAGGCAACATAATGTGCAGCTGATTATTGGCACTTTATGTGTATATCTATAACAGACTATAACAGACTTTAATGAAATCTGCCCGAACCCCTAGATTCACAACATCAAAGCTAATGAGTTACTGGAATATAGGATGACTCTGTTGGCGTCACATCATTTGAACCACATGAGTGGAGAAAAAGGCATTTCAGCGAGAATGTATGGACGGCATATGAGCAACTTCAGAAATGAACACTCTTTGTTACCGAGGGCCTTGGTGTTTTACAAGCATTTTTCAGAAGGGGCCTCATCATACACTGATAAAACTAGACTCATAAACTCCGCTGATCTCGTCTGAGAAAAAGCGAGTCATAATTAGGGAACAAAAGAGGGAACACTAGACTCGTACTGTAAGTCACGATCTTACAAGAGTGGCTCTCAAACTTGAGGGATGCTTCTTCTCAAGGAATACATTGCGAGGCAGACATTCTTAGAAATAGCAACAAAGATGCCACACAGTGTTTAGTTGTCTTGATAAACTGAGTTGATTAATAAACTGTATGTTTGCTTTCATAGATATTCACTCAGAACTGTTGCTTTGAATTATGGACTGATTTAGACTTTAGAAACAGCCCTCTCTATTTGATCACAATAAGCTGATTCACTGGTACAAGTTGGAAAGTGCGATCCAACAGAAACAGCCAAGGCCTCACATCTTCAGCACGCATCTGTTTTTACAACTCCAATGAACCGAAAACAGAAAAAAACCCACACCACTAAGAGCAGACTAAAGAAGTACAAATCCCTTTCAAACTGCAGATCAAAGGACGTCAACACGAGATGAGGAGAGGAAGAGAATGAGAGTGGCACAATATGTATTAAAAAAAAAAGAAAAAGTGAAGGGGTAAAAAACATAATCCCAGCGAGAGGCGCACTGCAGCGCTGTTGGTGGAGCTCTGTGGTTTCTTTGGCCGGGCTCTACAGCACGCTAAGATGCTTACCCTCCACAGAGTCTGACAAAATAACCCCAATCACTTCCATCTGAGCACCCTCAAACTCTGCACATTGAGTACATACAAAACCAATCACACTTATTCCACCCGTGGTAAGGAGGCACAGTGGAGCCGGGGGAAATGAGAGGGAAGGAGGACTGGTTAGAAGGAATGGCAGAGAGAGAGACTGGAACGCAGTGCGATGGCTGCATTTAGAGCGGGGGGAAAAGGGCGTGGTCACCAGAAGAATGCGATGAAGGGCAAATGGGTAGATGGATGGCAAATACTTTAGGTCAAAAGTCATTTTTTCTTTCATAGAAAAGACAGCAAACCGAGCTGGTTTTGGGGTCTTGGACGTGCTGCTGCCAAAGAAATGATCCCTCTATAAATCTAAAATTAAAACAGAGGATGGAGAAAAATGCACAAAGCATAGACTTGAGTTGGTTTTGATGAGTGCCTGTTAACAATTACTGAGCCATGATTGAATTCTCTCAAAACCAATGAAAGTCTCCAGTATAGCCTCAGATGGTCAAAACAACAGAGACAAATAGAGAAGCGATGAAATGAGGGAAAAGGAGAACAGAAAAGTCAGGGTGAGCGTGCAAAATAATCAAGTTATACGCACTCAGTGCACTGACATTGTGTGCATTAAAGAAAAGAGTCATTTCAAACAGTGTGTTTTCCTCCTAAATCAAATGCCCAATCTATAATCCTTTGACCTCAGGAATTTGAGGTATTTCAAAATACATAATCAAAGAGGTTTATGTAATGCAAAAGGGAAAAACAGTAGTTTGTGTGTTTCTCACACTAACTTTGTTTTGATTGGAAAATCTTATACCCGCTTTTTGTGAGTCCTTTGATGCCGAAATAAAGAATATCGTGAAATAGAACTGTCTGCAAACAGTCTGAGCGATATGTTAAGTATGGAAGAGTAGCTTAGCTTAGCATGAAAAGTGGTAGCGGGGGGAAACAGATAGCCTGGCTCTGTCCAAAGTTCATTCCATCAACAAACTTTTAATCCGTCCGCCCAGTATCTATGCAGCGTCTACTTACAGCGACGACGAAACTCAAGACAATGCTCACGGATTTTGGCAGCTAAGAAAAGGTTACAGCAAAAATGACAATTTGTCATTTTACAGGGAGTTACACCCTGTAAAACGACAAATTGAAAGAAGAACATTGAACTATTCCTTTGAGTTAACGGAAAAAACATAATACTTTCAGTAAGTCAGATTTACTGAAAGAGGGATGCCACCCAAGAGGATACCAAAGGATGAAGGGGAAACATTATTGTCACAAAGAGACTTTCATCTCCAAATTAAACACAGAGTGAAGCAGCCGATGTGAGCCGTCGAAAATATGTTTTCAAACACTAAAGCAGCCACAGCAGCTCCGGGGCCTACCTGTGGTTCACCCCGTTTGAGTCAGTTAAAGATACACGTCAAAGGATAAGATATCAAACCAGCCATCCTCCGGCCCTCTAATATTACACTCTCATGCTTTACTTATCTGTCATCTCTTCAAACATCGTGCCATTTTGCTGCAGCACTGTGTGGTCCCCCTGCTAGTACAGGATGTAGAGAAACAGACCGATTGAGCTAATGACTATCTGACATAGCCTGCAGCTATGTGGCTGTACCCAGCATTCATCCAAACCCAGTGAGAACACTCAGATGTGGAGAGGAGAGGCAGACAGGGAGGGCCAAAAGCTCTGCACATTATTATAATTTAAGGAGAACAGTATATACAGTAGCAGTACAACACATGTTTTTGCACAAACACTCACATACATATGCGAGCACAAGCACAAAATTACAGTATTTAGGTGCCACTTAGCACAAGACCCTCAGTCTATTAAGAAGGCAGCAGGAAAACAATGTTGGGGAGCAAGATCAGACAGGGCTAACAGAAAACAGGCTGCATTCTGCATTCCAGGACCGGCAGTCCAACACAACGCAGACACAGGGAGAGACACAGAGACACACCATCTCTGGCCTAAAACCATACATCTGCACTGCTCCCCCAGACGGGATGAGCTGCGGTGGTTTTTTTTGTGCTTCCCGCCATTCCTGTCATTTGTGGGGAGAGGAAGCTTCTTTGGAGAAGATGAGACGGAGGAGGAGGAGGAGCTGCAGAGTTTGTTATGAGCTTATTGTACTTGTGGACACTTTCATCCTGTCCTGCATGCCACTTTAGTGAACCCTTTGACTCTGTCTATCTGGGCTTTATCACAAGCATTCAGCCACAACTAATTGTTGAAAATATAGTTTGAACCTGAACCTTTTTAAATGCTCATCAAGGAAGAATGCCATCATTGTTTGAATAAGGGTGAGCAGAAAAGAAGAGTTATTTGGTCATGGTCTGTTCATAATCATAGCAAAGTTTGCACTCTCACTAAACCTTAAGTGTTGCTGCCTATTCTAAGAAAATCTTCCCTCCAACCATGATCGCCTCCTTCCAGCAGAGATGAGTGAGGTAAAAGTGGCTTCATGAGCAGTGTTGAAGGGATTGAAGGAGCACAAACATAATGATATCTCCCTTTACTTTGATTAAAAAATATATATTAACGTAAATGTAATTTAAATTGTAAGTCTGTACACCATCCCCACTTGCACATTGACCTGCATATATACAGACATATGCCCACACAAACACTCGGACGTACTGTAGACATAAACACAACCATACACACGTGCACGTTGCTTCCCCTCTTATGGGTCAAAGACCATCTGGTAATTTCAAGGTTTACTTTCAAGGCACTGTTTTAATTAGCAAGATGTTTTATTGGATGAGAAATTAATCAAAAGAATACAAACACAGTTAATCTGGCAAAAAACGTGAAAGTTCCACATTGTTTATCATAAGCCATCTGCGTGAACCCTCTCAAAGTTTTCTTCCCTCTGTTCTCCTTCCCTCCTTTGTGTGTGTGTGAGTGTGTGCGCGCCGTGAACACACGGTGAGCGAGACCAACTAACCAGAATACGAAGGCTGATCCTTCTCTGGTGACGAGGGGCAGTGAAACAGTCAATTCTAATTTGCTTTCAAAATATGTTTTACAGTTTTGGGCACAAAGGGCTTAGACTAACAGAGACCCAATCTACCTCATTCATCATCCATGTCCCATTGGAGAGGAGAAGCAGAGGGCTGGCGAGAAAACCCCTATTAAAATTAAATCAGACAGATAATCTCTTCAGCGGCCCAAAGGCAATCGAAGACAGATTCTTTTTAGTTTGTTGGGGTATGTAAGGGATGATAATCAGTCTGGATGTCCAGTCTTTCCGGATCTAATTAGGACATAAACAGAAAACAGACCAGGCCTGACAATTGGAGTTTTTGTCTCCACCTATTCCAGCTTCCCTCAGTCATGATTATGTGTTTAGTCTCTGTCTAACCCCACTAGGTGGGTCCATTTGGCCAATGAAACTGCAGCAAAGATGGATGACTTCATGTGGCATCTTAATTGACAATGTTTCTTTACTCCATCCTTCCATCCAGTATCTTCCACTGAACCGGGCCAGGTTGCAGGGACAGCAGGCTTAACGGAGACGTCTGGAATAACTCCAGACGTCTTTCTCTTCCCATCAACGTTTTCCAGCTCTTTCTTTTCCAGCTCCGAGGCGTTCCCACCCCAGAGGAGGTATACAAGCTCTCAAACATGTTCTGGATCCACCCATGGGCCTCTTACCAGTTGGACGTGACGGGAAACCCTCTAAAGAGAGGAGTCCAGGAGGCATCCTGATCATCAGATGCCCGAACCACCTCACGTGGCCCCTTTCGATGCGAAGGAGCAGCGGCTCTACTATGAGCTCCCTCCAGATGTCTGAGCTTCTCACACTATTTCAGCACAAAGGAAGCTCATTTTGGCCGCTTGTATCCGTGATCTCATTATGTCGGTCACTACCCAAAGCTCATGACCACAGGTGAGGGTCGGAACGTAGATGGACTGGTAAATCGAGAGCTTTGCCTTCCAGCTCTGTTGCCGCTTCAGCACAGCGGTCCGGTGCAACGCCCGCATCACTGCTGACGTCGCACCAAACCGCCTGTACATCTACCGCTCTATTTTCCCCTCACTTGTGAGCAAGACCCCGAGGCTTGATTTACTATAAAACATTTTATTTAGTGTCAGGATAGAAATAATTGATCATGTACCAAAACGGAGGTGTTCTATCGGCACTGGTATCAAAATATTTCTAATAATGTCTAGCCCTATTCTTTCTGTTTGTAGTGTTGTTAAGGAATCTTATACAAGTATTAGATAGATTAAAGAGATGACAGAAAATCAGGGATACAGTTGAGGTCCAACCACAAACAGCAGGGATGCTTCGGTTTCTGTTTGACGCATCAACCTCAAGGGAAATCTGGGTGCTAAAGAGCTCTTTCTACTTGATCCTGAATTTAACAAAAAGTTCAGGAAATGTCCAGTTACTGCACATGCAGAGATGAAGTGAATCTCAGAGGTAGAAAGTGGCATGTAAAAGCAATCACGGATCACTTTTGTTCAACCATTATTTATATATTTAAAAAAGAATCAATATTCTAAGTCTACCTAATTCACTTCCATCTAAGTTCTCTATTAACAGAGGTAGAGAGAGTCCAGTCCATACCCGTATCCACTGGTTGGCTTTCCTTTCCACAGCATTGCCCGGATGCTCCGAGTACAGTCCCCACAAACACTGGAACAGCAGCCGTCTGCCTGTAGCTGCAGACAGCAAGACACAATGGATGGTCGAGTTCTGGTTTAATATAACACCTCTTTTACACATATAAGCATCAAAATGACTCATGCTTGTAAAGAGACGATCATTAGTCTGGACCCGATCCATCCACTATTCCCCAATACAGAGTTAAAGTTGTTCCCACGGTGCACTCACCATCAGCAGTGACATAAGGGTTCCAGCAGAGTCGGCCAAGAAACTGTCCGAGGAGGGGCAGCGTCTTCATGGTCTCTGCTGTGGAGCTCTTGGGGACATTACAGAGACAGCCACAGGCAGGAGAAAATGGATTTAATAGTCGACATGTTTTGTACTCTCACACCTTTGAGCTGCATAGCTCGGACTAATAACTTAAGTGGGTTGGTTCTCTGAGATGAAGGCACATACACAGTAATTTCTTTTTTCCCCATCTGGCATATAATCAGACATTACACAAGTGGAACCAATCCCCGAAATAAAATCTCCTTCCTTCAATGCCTCACCGTGTTATAGATATTTGCACCTCCTCCTCTGTTTCATCCTCCTTTGTTTAATCCTTTTAACCTAGCAACCCTGTGTGCCACAACACCACCAAACATTAGAAGATCACAAGTCTACTTAATGGCTCAGGATATTAAGTTGAATAGCAGGCACATCCACAGGTGCACAGTAGTCATGCATTACTCATGCGTTACCTTTGTTTCCCCCTATTTTGGTCGTGTCACAATTACAACCACAGTTTCAATAGTGAGAGATACACAGCGCAGAACAGGGGCTCTGGTCGAGGGCGCTATACCTGTGACAGTTTAAGTACGTGTGTGTCTGTGCTTCTTTATCCAGCTCAAACAACAGACCATGTGATTTGTTTCACTTCACAGCCAATTAAAAGATCCAGAAGGTTTCAAGTCAGGGTAAACACTGTATTAAGGAACTTGAAAAGCCTTTAATCCTGACTGACTATTCATTTCAGCTTTGAGAATATTACATTTTCCCAGATGATCGTCACACGGTCTGGAAAGATTCCAATAATATGTCAGGGCAGCTCGCTGAAACCATTGGGAAACCAGATTTGGTGTACGGTAATTTGAGTGTGATTGAATACCAACAACAGCCCAATCGAGGACCTAGTCCATGTGAAGAACAAGACCGGAGCTTTGTTACACGCACTATTATATTAAACCAGAGCCAAACAGAAGGTGATCATTAAAACTCGTTTGGCTGTTCAATAGAACGAAAACCAACTAATTTGTTGTTTCTAGTTTAATATGAATATGATATCAGACTCAGTTTCAATCTTCGGTCTGACTTTCCTCCACTCTAACCGATTTCCGTTGGGGGGGGGGAAAGGATTTTTGTCACCAATCCCTAGAGACCAACGTATCCGCCCGAATTTAACGGCATTTAAAGTCGACGCTGATGTGGAGCCACTGGTTGTGCAGGGGTTTTAAGAATGAAGCAAAGTAAAAAACAAACTACGATGTCGGGCTGTATTGTGAAAACATACCGTCTACAGTGCACAGCTTGACAACACTTCATAACAGTTTGACATGGGTGTTAGTCCCGCCCCTGGCGCTGGTTAGCTAGGTTATGAATCCCCCCCCCCCCGCGGCAGACACTGGCTCAATTGCATTTTAACCAAGAAACCCATGTTTTATGTCAACCTGCCAGACGAATCAGTCAACC
Organism: Anarhichas minor; assembly: GCF_050575085.1. NCBI lineage: Eukaryota > Metazoa > Chordata > Actinopteri > Perciformes > Anarhichadidae > Anarhichas > Anarhichas minor. The sequence continues at coordinate 7,933,409 of NW_027466471.1, read as the reverse complement.
CGCCAGACGAATCAGTCAACCCCAACTCGGTGTAGTGCGCAAATTTAAAGGTTTGTCAGAAAAGTACTCTACATTGTTTGCGCTTCCTCAGGGCTGACAACATTTCAAGTCAAGCTGGAGACTGAGACAAATGCCTTCAGTCGAGATGAAGACTTTTAAACTCATTTTTGTGTACAAATTTGTTTTAGTTTCATCCAATTACCTTTCTGGGTTTAATACAGTGGGGGTTTTCTGCATTAGACATTATTTTTACAATATGATGTCTGCAGTGGGACATACAGCACCGAAAGCAGATCAAAGAGGTGACGTACTACTTAAATTTACAAGCAAGTCTGCACACATGTGCATGAATCATGCATTTACAATATTAGTCGGTATTCATTGCATATTTTAAGATTATATCATGAATTTCACCTGTGAGCTAATTGAACTGTAGAGAACAGCTTCGATGCAGGAGAGACCCACAAAAAGAGATCTCACTGTGGCTCAACCAAAGATGATTGTTTGGTGATCAGTATCTCATGTGATCTTAGAATGTGGAAAAGCATGGACGCCAATCTGAAATACCACCCATTGGTTTTCTGATAGGCTTCAAAATATATCCCTCTTCTTGTCCCATGGCTTCCCTTTGGGCTCATCCTGCCATCAGCCTCACTCACGCTCCATCGTGCATCGTGTTTAGATTTCTGTGTCGGGTTTTTTTGGAGTCAGAATTGAACAGCAATAAGCAATACCGCATAGAGTAATTATGAGTTAGGAAGAAAGAGGACAGCGAAAAGGGAAGAAGGAACAGGAAAGAAAGTTTTAAGAATTGCAGAGAAGAAATAAAGACATGAGAAAAGTTGTTGCGTTGCCAGTATGCATTATTCTTGCTTCACGCACTTTTCATCAGAAATAATCAGAGAGCACTGAGCAGACATGGAGACGCCTTAATGTAGCATTGGATAAAAGGAAAGACGTTAAATTAACTTTTGGCCTATATGTTCAAAACCAGCACCAGACAGACAAGGAGATTAACTTGACTCACTCAAGTGGATGAGATCACCATTAATGGGAAGCAGAGTGGTAATAGGTCATGTAGGGTTTCTCTAAGTGCCCCCAAAACAACACCAACGCTGTCTGGAAAACAGCCCTCACACTCTGCCTTCCTATCAATCCAACAACACATGGTCAACGTTGTGTGCGTGTATACATGTTCATTTGTTTGTTGGTGATGCAACTAAAAAAAGGTTGCTTATTTACATTAAGAACTTTACTAAAGCTTTGTGACATCAGGAATGCCCGTAAGAATCAGCAATCCCAACAGAAAGTCATCATCACTGACTATCAGGGCCAACGCGCCGTCAAAGCCTTGCAACATCCTCCTTGATTATAAACGGGCTTTGAGACAAGACAACGTATCTTAGAGAGGAAACTCTTCTGTTGCTGACGTCACTGAACCACAATCAGAGTAGCAGTAAAATCAAACAAAGCTCGAGTTAGCGACAACTTTGGTTCAGGCTCTACTTAAGGGGGGCTGGTTTTTAAGGGGGACCAACTATTCTTAAACTAAAACGGAGTAAAGTTCGTTCAGGTAACGCGACGAGGCCGAAAAGGATCACAGAGAGGGTTTGTTATTTTAGACTTTATTGTTATGGAACAAATATTGTTAATATAAACAGCTCGGCTGCAGGCAATTGTGTTCTTAATGCAATGCAGAGCTATTCAATTGTCAAGCATATGCATTGGATTGATTTAAATAACTTGAACAGAGGCAACAGTGTGCAGCTGTTTTGTCGTGGAAAATAGAAAAATCGAATTAGGACTCGGCATCGGCACAGTGACTTTCTAAAACTTCCATTGTTTGCATGACAACCTCATGGTGATCACCAGACTGGAGGAAGTTACTGCGTCCGTCCAAGAAATAGGCTGGCACATAAAATAACCCCACCTAAAATAACGAATAGCCATTTTACACATTTCTGTTCAGACTACCCGGGCTGGATCCAACATGTTAGTTAGTGATCTGTAGATGTGCTGCAAGGTGGATTTGGTTTGGACAGAGCCAGCCTAGTTGTTTCCCTCCGTTTCAAACCTTTATGCTATTCTAAGCTAAGCTAGGCGGCTGCTTGGCTCCTGCCTCATATTAAACGGACAGATATGAGAGTGGTATCGATCAAACTCTCAGCGAGAGAGCAAATAAGCAACTTTCCAAAACATATCAAAATATTTCCAAGATACTTCCTCCACTTTTCTAACCAAGTGTAAACCTGGAAATGAATCATAAATCGGAGTATTTCTCATCTCAGGCCATAAGCCGCAGGAAAGTTGTTAAGTTATCAAAGGATGCAAAATGGTGCCAAGAGGCAGGCTATCTTCAGCTGGACTTTTATGAGCCCACTGCCAGTAAAAATGATTTCGACCCAATTAAGCTATACCATTCTTTCTTTCTGTCTTCGTATCCGCTCCCCCATCCTACACATGCTGACACCTCTGCATGACGTACACCCGAAATAATGCTAGCAGAGAAGGAAAGGAGACAGACAGATAAAAAGAACAGCCATTGATCTATAAAGAATATATGGCTAGTGTTCCGAGGACAAAGTAAGACAGATAGAGACACTGAGACTGATTCTAAACTATCACCAGAGTGTTACATTAAAACATATGGGTTTGTAGAGAATCACAAATGAAAACCTGCAAGAGCACCGTGACAAGAAAAAGATTTTTCTGTGAGAAAAAGGGGAGCGTATATTATGTGAGAGAGATATGTGAGGGAGTTTTGGTTATAAAAAGCAGAACATGCTCAGGGAAAAGTGCTGGAAGGAGGAGGCAAGGACGCGGTAACACTGAAATCTCACAGTCCTGCACCCTCCGGTCCTCTATCCAATTCCCAAATTTGCTGGACCTGATATGGGGATACATTAGGTTAGCGCTGGAGGTCCCAATGCGACTATTACCTGACTAACTCAACACTGTAGCACTGCCAGGCAGACATACACTCTGCACAGAGCAGCCTCTGTTAGCAGGACTCTACCAACGCTGGACTTACTGTTCATGCCCTGGCTTGGAGCGTGTGCGTTTTTCATGTTTGTGTTTCTGTGTGTGTGTGTGTGTGAGGACTAGACGTGCTGGTGTTTAAATTAACTTCGGGTGGCTGTTTGGCGTAACTAGATCTAATTTATTTATTTTGGTACGGTGTCAAGACTGTAAAACAGGCCTCTTAGTGGATACGGACCATTTTATTAGACTTAGCGGGCATCTGGTAAATAAAGTGTATATGCATATCTGTCAAGAATATGAATCTCAAAGCATCCCTTCCATTCTGATAAAGATAAAGATAAAAAAAAATATGTGAAGCCACGACATCAACTTTTTCATACTACATCTGCTCACCATGTTGTTGATGTGTGTGAGGAGTTGCTGGAGGAAATCCCTCAGTCTGCTCAAGTGCAGGGAGGCGTCTTTCTGAGTGTCAGCCTGGCCCCACGCCACTGCTTTGTCCAGCCAGAAGCGCATCTCCTGGACGTTCAGCGGGGGCTCTGCCGTTTGTTGGAGCTGGATCAGTGGCTGCAGCTGAGACATTGTCCTACTTGTCCCGGTGAAGGTACTTTGGACCGAAGCAAGAGCCTAAGTGAGACAAAAATCAGGTCCGTCATCAAGGGTAACACAGAAAACACAAATATCTTATCATCTGTCCTTAATCATCTTTACTTTTTGGCTTCCCAATGTCAACACTTTTACATTGTGATCTTGACTACACATCCACTTCCAATGTATAATAGCAGCATCTCCAGATGTTTTAAAGAAACGCTGAGTACTTTTAGCCAACTCACTTTAAACAAAGACAAACTCCGCTAAAGGTGCCTTGTGCAATTCTTCCACTAGAAGACTGCAAGCTCAATGATGGATGTAAACAATGCAGGATCTAAAATAAAATAAAGAAATTCAGTTTAACAAATATTTTACAAGGAAATACCTTCAAGATATTTGTTAGATCTCAGTGTAATTTGGTGATAAACTCTGTACCTTGTACTAAAGAACTCAGTGAGTGTCACAATTGTCAAGGTCATCATCTACCAACTAAATGAAATGTATATTAATAATATGCTTGTGTGGCCGACATCATCCCCCATTTCTGTGAGAGCAGAAGTGAATAATACAATGGAAGTAATAATAAGTGGGAAATAAATTGAAGCATATTGTGGTAATCTTGTGTTAAACTCTTATTACCACAATCTAACAATCCAACTTTCAAGCTCCAGGCAATCACACTCACTCTCTCTCACACACACACACACACACACACACACACGGGCCTACTGAGAAATAAACAGCACATTCTTCACCTTTTATGATGAGGAGAAAAACATGTGGGGGGCAGATCACAAGGGTGTGGGTGAGGATGTGCTTTGTGTCTGTATGTAGCCTAGGAATAGTGTGTGTGTGTGTGTGTGTTTTTTGCCATAATGACATGTCTGTGTGAGACGACACCACAGGGTTGTGTTTTATGATCACCTCGTTATACATGATTTGTTTAATGTCTTGCCATCATCTCTGCTGGAAAGTCCCTATGGCTGGCTGATGTGAATATATAAATACTCATTTTCAGAGAGAGAAAAAAAAAAAACCTCAACCAAATTAGGAACAAACGCCTCTTGTTGACTTGTGCTGGGTGCTCAGGTTTTTAGTAAAGCAGAGGTGGAATAGAATTGCATGCCGAATACCTAGTAGAGTATCAGTCACCCACAACCTCTATCGTGTACAGACAGTTACATGAATACATAGGCATGTGTACTGACCTTACATAACTTTGTTGGCATAATGCATGTCACTCAGGCAAAAAAAAAAAAAAAGATATGTAAATGCACATAAACATACTCTACAGCCGGTGTTGGCTGAACACATTCTGGAGCAGGAACGAGATGTGACTGGTCAAATATTATCTTTGAAGATTTGTTAAACTAAGCTTGTGGACTTTGGGTCAGCGCGAATTTGCTGTTCCAATTATGAGATTGTTGACATTATTTCAGTATAATCAAATCAGTTTAACATCACTTTCTACAAATGTACTTCAGTGTGTTATTGAAGAACTCAGGGGTTAAATGAGAGAAAGGGTTGTCTCAATAGAAGCCATAAAAGGAACAGTTTTGTTCAACTAATTTGGGCTGATGTAATTATAAACTATTTTTATTCATCATATTGCTCCTACAAGGCAACATTTATCACACGCCTATGCGACCACACATCAACACACACACCTGAATAAATGAGGGGAGAAACATAAACAGTGCAAGAGCATCAATACAGGGCATGAAGGCTCATTGAATGGTTTCATGGATCAAATGTGAGTCACATGCTATGACTTTCAGAGTCACTGGATCTCAACCCAACTGAACACCTACGTTCACACAGTGCTCTTTACCACGATCATCAAAACACCAAGTTAAGAAAAGAACGGTGTTTCAGTCCTCCATTAGAGTTACCGAGACTTGGAGAATATAAGGAGCTGTTCTGGCAGCTTGTGATGGCCCAAACTCAACCAAACCCCTTCACTACGATGGCAACTGATTGATGGCTTGGCCTTTAAATAGTCCGAAAATATGGCAAAAATGCAATAGCGGAGGTTGCAACTAACCTATTTTCATTAGGAATTAATCTGCCAATTAATGTCTCGATTTGTGGATTTATTGTTGAAATGTCTATAAAGAATTTGCGATCCTAATTTCCTACAACCCATGGTGACGTCTTCAAATCGCTTGTTTTGTCCCACTAACGGACCAAAACCCAATAATATTCCGTAATATAAGACAAAAAAACCCCGCAACAAACCGGGAGAGAATGTTTGGCATTCATGCCTGACTTAAACTATGTATTGATTATTAAACTAATTGAAACTGTCTTTCAACTACTTCCTTTAAAGACTAGTAATTTGAGCTCTGCTCATCACAGCTTCCCAAATACAATGTGGCATGTCCTGACCTCTTGTCTATCCAGGAAACTCTTTACAATGGTATAAAACAGAGAAAAGCAGCAAACAACCACATCTGAGATGCTTGAACTTCATAGTGTTTGACATTTTTGCTTGATAGATTACTTTTTTAAACAGCTAATTGACAATCTAAATCTTTGTTGATTCAATTTCTATCAATTGATTAATCAGTTAATCACCGAACTGTTTCAGCCCCGACCTTTACCTTTGAAGAAATGCTTTCATTTAAAGGAACAATATACAGTGTTGAGGTACAAATAGTAGATTTAACTTAGATCATCTGAAGCAATGGACACACTCACAAACACACGCGCGCGCCAATTTACCTAGAAAAAACGTTTCGGGTGCAACAACTACACCACACCACAGGATGCCAGTATTTCTTCCACTCTCCTGCAACCACAATGAATGTTGCTGAAACAATGAATCAGTTCAATTTCAAGATACCAAAGAACTTCAATATACAACTGCTGTACGTCAGACGGTGTCGAGTTACGTTACGACTCCACGAATACACCACATGTGTTCACAACCGTTACTTCAGGTGTTAGCAAGTTACCGTTAATCACTATACTACAGTACACACGTGTTAACTACTGTAGCTCCTAATGTGGACTTACATGTAAACAAGACGTGCAACCATCAAACTGAAATCTTCACGGAGCAGAAGTCAGCTGTGTCCATTCATTATATAACATTTTGTCTTCAGACAAGAAGCCAAGCTTTCGTCCTGCGATGTAAACAAACTGAACTTCCCTCTTCTCTCGGAGTTCCGTGTATGGAGGAAGACTATTGGCTGAGTGGCGTCCCCTCCAACTCGTCATCCTGGCAGTGCCTGCTGGGAAATTGAGTCAGATGGCTCTCCGGCTCTCATGGCTAACACACACACACACACACACACACACACACACACACAGGGAATTTATAGTATATATATATGTGAATTCCCTTGCTTACATTTCATATATTTGAAATTGGAATTTATAGTGCTTCAAATTGTCCTACCCTGCAGCTCCAAGGTGACAATGTATTTATAAAAAATCAGGAACTCAGAACTCCTTACAGTACAACAGCACTACAAACAATTACCTAAAAGATGACTGTAAAGTTGAATCAGTGTAAGATATGTACTGATAAGGGATGTACACACCTTAAGTAAGTAGTTCTTATTCAGATAACTGGAAGAATTTATTTGTTTGTGTGCATTAATGCATCAAAATGGAACTATACAAATCTTTTTTGAAGCACAGCTCAAACTGACACAGATCACCCAGAGGCTCCAACCCAGTGCACTGGTGTTAACTACTTGTGCGTGTGACTGTGATTGTGTCCAAGCCTGGTTTGGAAAAAACAAGCAAACAAGTTTCTTTAAGCACAGCTTTGAATAACGAAAACCCACCATGCACCTCAAATCCTATCTCTTTTATATTGCTTCCATATTTTCCTACTTCCCCCTAATCACCCCCCCCCCCCCCCTCCTCACACACAAGCACACACAATTCATAGCACCTCTAGCTACACCTTCAAATTTGACAGGTGACCTCTGACCTTTGGTTACTATTCAAACCTGTTACAGGAGTGAATAGATGGAAATGTGTGTGTGTGTGTGTGTGTGTGTTGTTTTATATGAGACCATATAAACCATATAAAGGTCACTATAAAGCAAGGAATTTCTGTCTGCATGTAAATGTGTTCTTCACATATCTTGAGAGCACACATTTCTTTTCCTATTATTGATCAATACGATTATTCAATACAGTTTCGCCAAAGCTGGCCCTAAAAAACATCTCCAGAACGCTTTGTGCTATTGCACCACAGTTCTTGGATATAGATATGATGTGTGAGTGACCATGACAAATTTGATGCCTTTATGCCAAAGGATGGCAGCAGCAGCATCGTCTCACTATAAAGCAAGGAACTGTTCATCCGATCTACTTCAATAACACAGCACTTTAGTTTAGGTAATATCAACAATTGATATTTATTTACAATATAAGACAATGTATTATACAATAATATGATAGGATATATAATACAATGAAATATAGTATAATATACCATAATGTATAATATCATACAAAATGATATAATAACAATACAGAATACATCAAAAAACAGCGAAGAGGGAAGAGCCCAGCGCCGAATCCCCGTCCGCTGGATTGAGGAAATGTGGCGTATGGAAGACCGCTTGCCCGGTGTCCTTCTGATCGAGGCTCAGCCCGTGGACGGTGTGATGCCGGTAACGGCCCCCGTCGCGCCGGGGTCCGGTCTTCTCGGAGTCGGGTTGTTAGATAATGCAGCCCAAAGTAGGTGGTACACTCCATCTAAGGCTAAATACCGGCACGAGACCGATAGTCAACAAGTACCTTAAGGGAAAGTTGAAAAGAACTTTGAAGAGAGAGTTCAAGAGGGCGTGAAACCATTGAGAGGTAAACAGGGACCTCTCTCCGGCGCTGGCTGTCCCTCGCTGGGCGCATATCCTCAGTGGCAGTGCGCCGCGACCGGCTCTAGGTCGGCTTGGAAAGGCTCGGGGCGAAGGTGCTTTTCAGCGCTCACCCCCAGGACCTCGCCGCTTCTAGGGACCGTGGACTAAGTGCTCGCTGTGCCTTCTCTCCCTGCGGGGAGGGACAGGGGCCCCTGCGACTGGGGCAGACTGTCCTCAGTGCGTCCCAACCGCATCGCCCGGGCGGGGATAGGCTCAAGTAAAAGGCGTCAGGGGTCTGTGGCGATGTCGGCAACCCACCCGACCCGTCTTGAAACATGGACCAAGGAGTCTAACGCATGCGCGAGTCAGAGGGTGAAGCAAACCCTGTGGCGCAATGAAAGTGAGGTCCAGCGTGCCGGGTGAGGTGGGATTCCGGCCCTGCGGCGTTGGGCACACCACCGGCCCGTCTCGCCCGCACCGTCGGAGAGGTGGAGCGTGAGATTGTGCGATAGGACCCGAAAGAAAGTGAACTATGCCTGGACAGGGCGAAGCCAGAGGAAGGTCTGGTGGAAGCTCACACCGTGATCTACCTTCACTTGTGTCCTCTTTTTGTCAGGCACAACACAAAAAGTTGTTTGAATCTCCATTGGTGTAGGTGGAGTATTTTTCTTGACTTGGGCTCCTCTTCGGGGTAGCCATCTTGTTTTGGGCCTCAGGTGGAATGATCAGTGGCTGTTGGATGGATCCACTTACACTAAGTCTGGACATGGCCTCTGTGATTTCCATCATCAGATGATCCCCATCACCAATATGAGTCTGAAAGAGTGCATTTTTGGATACATGTTTAGACCATCTATTATTAAACCTTAAACAACTGCCAAACACAAGACATACAGCCAAATAACCCTAAAATGAAATGTGTTTAGTTTAATCAAATAACCTATGTGTAGAATTAATAAACTTAGTTCAATCATTTGTAGACATGTTTCTGCCGCTGATTACAAATGAAATGGAATCTTCCTTAATTTAGTTAAATACCTGATCACATTTCTGCCATTGTACATTATATTTTTTTCAGCAGACTGTGAATAGCTACATAGATACCTTTTACAGTCATGTAGAAGCTGAGAAAAAGGGGCGTGAGATGGAAGACAACTATATCGAAATAAGTATCGACTTACTTGTGTTTGTTTATCTGTTTTCCTTCTTAGACTAAAAGGTCAGTGGGTTCTACATTAGATGTGATATTGACTTCAGTAAACATTAAAATAGTTTTTATTTACATTGTTAGCAGCAGTTTATAATTAATGTTACCTCTGTTAAAATACTTCAATCAGTGTTGTGCTAGATAACAAAGAAACCAACACATTAATCAACTTACCACACTGTGATCCACCTTCTTGTAAGGATCTGGCTGTCCTTGAGCCACTACGACTGTGGTCCTCCTGAGTCTTGCGTCTTCCATAAGAGACGACTTGACTCTGGTTGAGTCTCCATTGGTGTAGGTGGAGTATTTTTCTTGACTTGGGCTCTTCTTGGGGGTAGCCATCTTGTTTTGGGCCTCAGGTGGAATCATCAGTGGCTGTTGGATGGATCCACTTACACTAAGTCTGGACATGGCCTCTGTGATTTCCATCATCAGATGATCCCCATCACCAATATGAGTCTGAAAGAGTGCATTTTTGGATACATGTTAGACGATCTTTTATTTAACCACAACTGCCAAACACAAGACATACAGCCAAATAACCCCAAAATGAAATGTGTTTAGTTTAATCAAAGAATATTCAAATCACCTATGTGTAGAATGAATAAACTTAGTTCAATCATTTGTAGACATGTTTCTGCCGCTGATTTCAAATGAAATGGCATCTTCCTTAATTTAGTTAAATACCTGATCACATTTCTGCCATTGTACATTATATGCTTTTCAGCAGACTGTGAATAGCTACATAGATACCTTTTACAGTCATGTAGAAGCTGAGAAAAAGGGGCGTGAGATGGAAGACAACTATATCGATATAAGTATCGACTTACTTGTGTTTGTTTATCTGTTTTCCTTCTTAGACTAAAAGGTCAGTGGGTTCTACATTAGATGTGAGATTAACTTCAGTAAACATTAAAATAGTTTTTATTTACATTGTTAGCAGCAGTTTATAATTAATGTTACCTCTGTTAAAATACTTCAATCAGTGTTGTGCTAGATAACAAAGAAACCAACACATTAATCAACTTACCACACTGTGATCCACCTTCTTGTAAGGATCTGGCTGTCCTTGAGCCACTACGACTGTGGTCCTCCTGAGTCTTGCGTCTTCCATAAGAGACGACTTGACTCTGGTTGAGTCTCCATTGGTGTAGGTGGAGTATTTTTCTTGACTTGGGCTCTTCTTGGGGGTAGCCATCTTGTTTTGGGCCTCAGGTGGAATCATCAGTGGCTGTTGGATGGATCCACTTACACTAAGTCTGGACATGGCCTCTGTGATTTCCATCATCAGATGATCCCCATCACCAATATGAGTCTGAAAGAGTGCATTTTTGGATACATGTTAGACGATCTTTTATTTAACCACAACTGCCAAACACAAGACATACAGCCAAATAACCCCAAAATGAAATGTGTTTAGTTTAATCAAAGAATATTCAAATCACCTATGTGTAGAATGAATAAACTTAGTTCAATCATTTGTAGACATGTTTCTGCCGCTGATTTCAAATGAAATGGCATCTTCCTTAATTTAGTTAAATACCTGATCACATTTCTGCCATTGTACATTATATGCTTTTCAGCAGACTGTGAATAGCTACATAGATACCTTTTACAGTCATGTAGAAGCTGAGAAAAAGGGGCGTGAGATGGAAGACAACTATATCGATATAAGTATCGACTTACTTGTGTTTGTTTATCTGTTTTCCTTCTTAGACTAAAAGGTCAGTGGGTTCTACATTAGATGTGAGATTAACTTCAGTAAACATTAAAATAGTTTTTATTTACATTGTTAGCAGCAGTTTATAATTAATGTTACCTCTGTTAAAATACTTCAATCAGTGTTGTGCTAGATAACAAAGAAACCAACACATTAATCAACTTACCACACTGTGATCCACCTTCTTGTAAGGATCTGGCTGTCCTTGAGCCACTACGACTGTGGTGCTCCTGAGTCTTGCGTCTTCCATAAGAGACGACTTGACTCTGGTTGAGTCTCTATTGGTGTAGGTGGAGCAATTTTCTTGACTTGGGCTCCTCTTCGGGGTAGCCATCTTGTTTTGGGCCTCAGGTGGAATGATCAGTGGCTGCTGGACGGATCCACTTACACTAAGTCTGGACATGGCCTCTGTGATTTCCATCATCAGAAGAGGATCCTCTGTGATATCCATCATCAGAGGATCCCCGTCACCAATATGAGTCTGAAAGAGTGCATTTTTGGATACATGTTTAGACCATCTATTATTAAACCTTAAACAACTGCCAAACACAAGACATACAGCCAAATAACCCTAAAATGAAATGTGTTTAGTTTAATCAAAGAATATTCAAATCACCTATGTGTAGAATGAATAAACTTAGTTCAATCATTTGTAGACATGTTACTGCCACTGATTTCAAATGAAATGGCATCTTCCTTAATTTAGTTAAATACCTGATCACATTTCTGCCATTGTACATTATATGCTTTTCAGCAGACTGTGAATAGCTACATAGATACCTTTTACAGTCATGTAGAAGCTGAGAAAAAGGGGCGTGAGATGGAAGACAACTATATCGATATAAGTATCGACTTACTTGTGTTTTGTTTATCTGTTTTCCTTCTTAGACTAAAAGGTCAGTGGGTTCTACATTAGATGTGAGATTAACTTCAGTAAACATTAAAATAGTCTCTGTTAAAAGACTTCAATCAGTGTTGTGCTAGATAACAAAGAAACCAACACATTAATCAACTTACCACACTGTGATCCACCTTCTTGTAAGGATCTGGCTGTCCTTGAGCCACTACGACTGTGGTGCTCCTGAGTCTTGCGTCTTCCATAAGAGACGACTTGACTCTGGTTGAGTCTCTATTGGTGTAGGTGGAGCATTTTTCTTGACTTGGGCTCCTCTTCGGGGTAGCCATCTTGTTTTGGGCCTCAGGTGGAATGATCAGTGGCTGCTGGACGGATCCACTTACACTAAGTCTGGACATGGCCTCTGTGATTTCCATCATCAGAAGAGGATCCTCTGTGATATCCATCATCAGAGGATCCCCGTCACCAATATGAGTCTGAAAGAGTGCATTTTTGGATACATGTTTAGACCATCTATTATTAAACCTTAAACAACTGCCAAACACAAGACATACAGCCAAATAACCCTAAAATGAAATGTGTTTAGTTTAATCAAAGAATATTCAAATCACCTATGTGTAGAATGAATAAACTTAGTTCAATCATTTGTAGACATGTTTCTGCCACTGATTTCAAATGAAATGGCATCTTCCTTAATTTAGTTAAATACCTGATCACATTTCTGCCATTGTACATTATATGCTTTTCAGCAGACTGTGAATAGCTACATAGATACCTTTTACAGTCATGTAGAAGCTGAGAAAAAGGGGCGTGAGATGGAAGACAACTATATCGATATAAGTATCGACTTACTTGTGTTTGTTTATCTGTTTTCCTTCTTAGACTAAAAGGTCAGTGGGTTCTACATTAGATGTGAGATTAACTTCAGTAAACATTAAAATAGTCTCTGTTAAAAGACTTCAATCAGTGTTGTGCTAGATAACAAAGAAACCAACATATTAATCAACTTACCATGCAGCCACTTGACCTCTGCAGGGTGTTGAAACTTGTTCCAAACAAACAATAAATACGTTGTACAAATTTGCAAACAAACAAAAAAATGATGCGGAAAACAACTGTTGAAAACTCGATGTATATCTCTCTCTCTTTCTCTCTGGTGTGCACTCAAGGTGTGTAGAAATCACTCTGAAATGAAATGGTGATGCGTGATTCCAGAACCATGACATTGGAACACAAGAACATGGAACCTTCGGAACAACCTGCTGACATCAGCTGTGTGGCTCTTAATATATAAGTTGTACAACTTTGCAAACGTATCTCATTCAGTTGGAACAAAACCACTAAAACAAACAAAAAAATCCACATACAACCTTCAAAGACACAAATGATTGTCTTTATTGAACACACCTGAACATGATTGTACGAAATATCAAATAAATACTTGTTAAAGTGTTTCAACTAGATGTTCCCCTTGTAAATGACTCTTAAGAGGTTCTGTTAATAAGGTGAATATTTCCTATAAACCTTTATTTGTTAGTTACTTAAGATTAATCACTTCCTGCCAGCTTTAATTTTGAATTTGAAAGTTTTTTTTTGAAAGTGCCTTTTTACGTTTCGGTTCCGTTATTTTGAAGTCCTTCTGGCGTAACCGGAAGCAGATACAAATCTCTTCAGATAGTAGTAACTTGACTTTGCATAAAAAAGTCAGATAATTGACGGTGTGTACGAAAGGAAAAGTGTTTGTAATATATTCCTCTGCAATACAAGGGTTACTTTATTAACGGTTAAGCCCCTAGCTGGAACGGGAACACGGTCTTGTGTGTTTATTGTGTTTTATGACCATGTTTAGTGACATTTTATCTTAATTAACCTGAAAAAGGGCTTTAATGTTTCAACTAGATGCTAATGTTAGCTTAATAGATATGGCTAAATTACTATGCTGTAATTTTAAGCTATTGCTAGATTTCAGTCTTTACATGTGCGTTTGAGAAGAATATTTGTGAGAAAACGTTTGGTTAATGCCCACATGTATAGTTTGATGTAATGTAATGAATGTTTATACTCGTAAGAGCTCATTTAAGTTTTATCTGTTTCGTAGCTCTTACAGTGTTTTCTGGAGATTGGTTGCGAAGGAGAACAGAGTAAATTTGTGTTTATCAAAATAAGGATGACAGTTGAGCATAAATAAAGGCCTCTGGAAACATCAGTACGCTTCACCATTGTCCGGCTGGGGTCCACTACACCCCTTCAGAAATGTCTAGTAACACCAAAATGGACTTTTCTCCAAAATAGGGTTGATTATTTATTATTTATCACTGTGACATCTCTTTATATTGTTCTATATGCTGAGGACCCATAATTGCACCTCCCAGTCAGGCTGAGAGAATAAAATAAATCGGCCTCTGAGCAGGACTGTTTAATACAAGTCCGGCTGCTGCAATTATGATATTTGTTTTGTTATGGACACACAATCTAACCAACCAAAGTGTATCTGCCTATCTCTCTACTTATTCCTATTTATTCTTTCTTTAAGCATGTTATAGCTGTGTCAGTCATAATTAGTTGTGATGTTATTGTCATATTTATTATCCTTGGGCAATGCCATCTTCTATAGTAGGCCTATACTGCTCCAATAACATCTTAAACATACGTAATGTCACTTGTGTGAGTTTGTGCATGTACGTGTGTATGTGTATGCGCTTGTGGGCATAATGTGCATTGGTGCCTGCATGAGAATTATACGCATGTAAAGTGTGGATTTTTGAATTGCACACACACACACACACACACACACACACACACAGACATACTTTGTTTCAATGTCTCTTGTCTGAGTGTGGTCAAATGTGGTGGTGGCTGGCAACGTGTGCCTATACTACTTGAATACCGCTCAATATGCATGTACAAGCCATGGTACGAGCTCTATGTGTGCACAGTATGAATGTTACAGTGAGGCAGTCCAGTGTATAAGATGGGGGAATGTGTTTAAAGTGGGCCTAATGGCTCCGGAATCAGAATTTCTGTGGTAGGAAAGTTCATGTCTGTGGATGAGTTGGTGGGAGAGTGTACATGTGTGTACAGGTGCGTGCACATCTGGTGTGTGTGCTCTCATAGTTTGGTGCTTGTGGCCTGCTTCACAAATAGAACATGGAAACTGCGTGTACAAACGTCTGTGAGGTGCAGCATCTTTTTTTTACGTCTTACGAAATATTTTCCACCACATCTGCTTGAAACCATAAGCATTCACTATTAGCTTTCTCAGATTCATTTATTTGGTCTATCAGGCTTATACTCGCAGACGTCTTTGATTTAGGGTTCCATATAGAAATTAAATGTGCCGTTCACATCATCCCCTTCCATTATTAATCATAGATTAACTAAATTAAGTTATGTCGAAAGGTAAAGCTTCACAATCAAAATATTGTTAATCTTTCAAAAGTAATATTAACAATAGTACTTCCAGGTAATTCACAAACAGTTGAATATATCTGGAAAAATGTCTCTTTGAAAACAAATAGGTCCCGGTCCTCAAACTGACAAACGCATACACATAAACACACACTTAACCCTAATTATACACGTTTGATCAAAAACCGTAAAAACCTTTGACGCTGGATTAAAGTCACGCAACATATTTATATTGGTGTCTCCACCAGTAAATGTCCCATGAAGGCAGCAGTCATCAGCTCCACCCTGGCTGCCTGCCTGGGCCAGCATGTAGGTCAACAAGGGCTCTGCATGTGCAGGGTGCTCTATGTGTGTGTCTACGTCTTGTAAAAATATCAGCATATGGGTTTGGAACACGGTCCCTGGCAATACTCGGAAAAAAACGAGGGAGAAGGAAAGAAAAACCACGGCAAAAAGTTGAGAGAGTGTGGTCTGATTCCCAAAGTGGAAACCCTGATGTTTTTGTGTGTGTATGCTTCATGTGTTTATGTGCATATGTGTGTGTGTTTGTCCTTGTGGCTGCGCCTGTGTGTTGCTATGCCTATGCTTGCATGGGCACACATATGGATGCTAGGAGAAATGTAGTGTAAACCATGTGTGTTTTTACTGTACTGCTACTCTGTGATTACAGAGCCAAGAGACGGGCTGTCACGCAGTGAAGCAGCAGCTCCTCCATATGTCTGCGTGTGTTTGCATGTGTGAGTGTTCGTGCTTGGAGTGCAGGCCCGATCACAGCCAACTGAGAGACTGAACCAGCATGCTGTTATTCCAACGTCCAGTCACTATTTGTTATTGTAAAATAGGCTGAACATGGACCTGTCAAGTATGACAAAAAATACAATTGAATATATATACATGAAAACACACCAAGTAAACTGCTATTAATTCAATAGTATTACTGTAGAGATGCCATCTTTTAGATAAACCAGGTGATAGTTAGTAAGACTTGACATCCTTATTCTCTTTCCTAAATCCGTCAGCGAGCCACGCCATGTGATTCTATTTTTCAATCTTGAATTTGCAGGTGTTTCATATCCAACTGAGTTTGTCCCGCTGAATCATTTAACACATTATAAAACACACAAAATGTCTCTTTCTGGCCAAAGCGATGCTGGAAGTTTATCATCTAAAAGTTAAGAATATAACCCTTACCCCAACCATAAATAGATTTTGGGGAATTTTTCTTTGAAGTGTAGTTGTTTTTTGATATTTTGGTCTGGAGCTTATCCCGGGCTCACTCAGACCAGGAGCTGCACAGCTGCTGACATATTTGTCGGTCCTGATCCAGACCAATCCTATTACCGGTTCTGGTCTAGACCAAAGGCATTACCAACCTGGCTCTGCCGCCGTGGTCTTACGTGGCCTGATGCCTGGCGCAGTGCACCACACATGCTGCTCTGTATGATGGCCTGCACTGCTGTGTGCGTGCGGCTGGTTTCTCCTGCTGGATATCAAGGGAAAATATGAGCTCTGCGATAAGCAACATTAAGCTCTGTTTGCATGCTCTTTGTCTTTTTATTCTGACATCCAATTGGGTGTTTTCCCAAAACACAACAACTGGTGCACAAAACCTACTTTTTCCTCTGCGTTTTTTAACACTAACACACACACACACACACACACACACACACTTGAAGTTTAGGACGTTGTTGTTGTGCTCACTGCAGCTAAGATAAAAACAGGAAAAACAGACATACAACAAACAGAATGACAGAATCATGAAAAATATTTCCCCCAAAACAGCTCAGGGCTTCAGTCTGTAAATTAGTTCAGTATGATAAAAATAATACCAACAATAGCATTGGGAACAGACTCACCAAGATTAGTGTTAAAGTGCCTGGTGGATTTGTATTTCATGACTAAAGTCAATCTGAAGAAATTCTGTGGGTGTTATGTTGAGCTCATTAATTCTGTCCAGGCTTACGCTAATGCAGAAAAGTTTTCAAAAGCCATCCTGAAGGCAGTTGGTAAACAGTGAAGTGGAGCCACAGTTATGTCACCATCTAAAATGAAGTGTGATTGGATTGATAGTGCCCTTTTACTAACAAAGATGCTGACACACTCCTATTTGTCGTTGCAATAAAGGTCTGTTATCATTTCCAACTCGGCCCGTGATTATTGTTTTTCAATATTGTTCTCATGCCTCTTCTCCTTTTTCTCGTGAAAGCTGTTCTCTATCTCGTGAGAGCTATGATGCACTGTGCTTGAAGTCCGCTAGCTCGTCGAATAGTGTGGAAACAGTATTCAACACAACACCGGCACTGCAAGCACAGCACTCAGAATGAGTGTCACCCTTTAAAACATTTGTGTGTCTGAGTCTGCTTGTCAACTCTGGTCTTTTTCTGGATGAAATAGCTGTCCCACAGCCTGAGGACAGTTAAAGCAGTGGAGGGGGGAAGGAAGGAGACATTCAAATTAAAGTAGAGGAATGTGCTGTTAAAAATCTTCAGATCCGTTTGGGCTTTGCTCTGAATGTCTAACTGTTCAGAGAGAGAGAGAGAAAGAAAGAGAGAAAGAGAGGCACAGAGATGGAGAGAAGAGACCATTTTCAGAAGATAAAGGAAGAGCTCTCAGAGGTGTCTCCAGACAGGGGCCAGCTAGCCCTCATAAAGGGATTTGTGTCTCACGTAAAAGTTTAAAGGAGCTTTTTTCGGTTCTTCCTGCATATGTGTGTGTGTTTTTTGTTGTTGTTGCTTTTTTGTGCTTCAGCGTGCTTTTGTGCTTCATTTGGGTCAATAGATCGGTTGAACAGCAGTTAATGTCAGTTAAGGTTTGACACTGAACTGTCATGGTAGTGCGGGGCTGGACCCAAAAGCAAGGACTCGGAGTTGGAGTTAAACACAATTTTCTTTATTTGCCAGAGAGAGGTGTGGGAGCTGTCGTTCACGGAGAGAGAACAAACGATCTGGCGAGGAGTTGAGGGAGAGCTGAGTAGATATACTGTGGGAGCTTGATGAGGGAATGAGTTCCATGTGTGTGAGTTGATTGGCAGCAGGAGGGGGAAAGGAAGGCCACGCCCAGGCAGACACACCTGGGACCATGACAGTACCCCCCCCCCTCAACGGGAGCCTCCGGGCGACCCGCCGGGCTTGTCAGGATGGGTCCGGTGGAACTCCCGGACGAACTCAGGATCCAGGATGAAGGACCGAGGTACCCATTGCCGCTCCTCTGGGCCATATCCCTCCCAGTCCACCAGGTACTGGTACACTCTGCCCCGACGACGTACGTCCAAGATCCGTCGAACAGAGAAGGCTGGGTGGTTGTCGACCACCCGGGCGGGAGGTGGGGGATCGGAAGGAGGGCAAAGAGGGCTGGAAGAAACTGGTTTTAATTGCGAGACATGAAACGTGGGGTGGATCTTCATAGTGTGAGGTAGTTTTAGCCTGAGAGCAGTTGGGTTGATTATCCGTTCTATGACAAAAGGGCCAATGTAACGGGGTGACAGTTTCCTAGAGTCGGTCTTCAGCGGGATATTTTTGGAAGAAAGCCAAACACTCTGACCTGGTTGGTATGCTGGGGCAGGGGTCCGGCGGCGGTTAGCAATGCGCCGGTTGCTGTCGGCAGAGCGGAGTAGGGCTTCGCGGGTGTCTCTCCAGACCTTCCGGCAGCGGCGGAGGTGCATCTGCACCGATGGGACAGCCAACTCGCACTCCTGGGAGGGAAACAGAGGTGGCTGATAGCCCACAGAAGATTCAAACGGAGACAAACCCGTGGCAGCACTGGTCAGCGAGTTGTGGGCGTACTCCACCCATGCCAGTTGCGAGCTCCAGGTGGTGGAATTGGTGGCGGTTACACACCGTAGAGCAGCCTCAAGGTCCTGGTTAGCCCTCTCCGACTGGCCATTGGTTTGCGGGTGAAAACCGGAGGAAAGACTGACCGTTGCGCCAAGAGCACGGCAGAATAACCTCCATACCTGTGAGATGAACTGTGGGCCACGGTCAGAGACTATGTCCAGAGGAATGCCATGGAGGCGGAAAACATGGCTCACTAAAACGT
The DNA here is from genome assembly GCF_050575085.1 of Anarhichas minor. Lineage (NCBI taxonomy): Eukaryota > Metazoa > Chordata > Actinopteri > Perciformes > Anarhichadidae > Anarhichas > Anarhichas minor. The sequence goes on along the minus strand of NW_027466471.1, from coordinate 7,913,787 downwards.
CGGCGGTCTCACGGGCAGTGGGCAGCTTAGGAAGGGCCACAAAATGAACAGCTTTAGAAAAACGGTCGACGATGGTGAGTATGACTGTGTTACCTTGAGACGGGGGTAGACCGGTTACAAAGTCTAGAGCAATGTGGGACCAGGGACGGCTAGGAACGGGAAGTGGACGTAGTAACCCAGCCGGCGGACGATGGGAGGTCTTCCCTCGTGCACAGACCGTGCATGCAGCAACATAGGCCCGGGTGTCTGCTTCCATGGATGGCCACCAGAAATGTCGCTTCAGGAGGGACAGGGTACGGTTCATCCCTGGATGGCAGGCAAAACGGGAAGTGTGCACCCACTGGAGAACCTGAGACCGGACAGAGTTAGGGACAAACAAACAGTTTGGGGGGCCGTTACCTGGGTCTGGCTGTGTCCGTTGAGCCTCCCTGACCATGGATTCGATCTCCCAAGTAACTGCCGCTACCACACAGGTAGGAGGAAGGATGGAGTCTTGGCTGGGTAGAGAATCCACCGAGACATAAAGGCGAGAGAGGGCATCAGGTTTCGTATTTCTAGAGCCGGGCCGATAGGTGAGGGTAAAATTAAAGCGGCCAAAAAACAATGCCCAGCGGGCTTGACGGGAGTTGAGGCGTTTGGCCGACTGGATATACGCCAAGTTCCTGTGGTCGGTCCAAACCACAAAAGGTTGCTCTACTCCTTCCAGCCAGTGCCTCCACTCCTCCAACGCCAGCTTGACTGCGAGTAACTCTCTGTTGCCAACGTCATAGTTGCGCTCGCCTGGGGAGAGGCGATGGGAGAAAAAGGCACAGGGATGGAGTTTCTGGTCGGAGGTAGAGCGTTGCGAAAGGATTGCCCCCACTCCACTGTCTGAAGCATCCACCTCCACAATGAATTGACGAGAGGAATCGGGCTGAATCAGGATGGGGGCTGAGTTGAAGCTACCCTTTAGGTCGTTGAAGGCAGACTCCGCCTCAGGGGTCCAAGCGAAGGGGATGGAGGTGGACGTGAGTCTGGTTAGAGGTGCTGCCACCCTGCTGTAGTCTCTGATGAATCTGCGATAGAAATTTGCGAAGCCCAGAAAGCGCTGTAGCTGCTTTCGGTTGGAGGGTCGGGGCCACTCCGTCACTGCCTTGATCTTGTCTGGGTCGGCCCTTACCCTCCCACTCTCAATGATGTAACCCAGAAAGCCGACTGAACTAGCATGGAACTCGCATTTCTCTGCTTTGACGAAGAGCCGGTTCTCCAACAGTCTCTGAAGGACCTGGCGGACATGGGAGACATGGTCGGACATGTTCTGGGAGAAAATAAGGATGTCGTCCAAGTACACAAAGACAAAACGATGGAGGAAGTCTCTTAGCACATCATTAACTAAGGCTTGAAAAACAGCGGGAGCATTAGTGAGGCCGAAAGGCATTACCAGATACTCAAAATGTCCGAGTGGAGTGTTGAAGCCGGTCTTCCATTCGTCCCCTTCCCTGATTCTGACCAGATGGTAGGCATTCCTGAGGTCCAGCTTCGTGAAAACCGTAGCACCCTGAAGAGGCTCAAAAGCAGAGTTTATTAGGGGTAAGGGGTACTTGTTCTTTATTGTAATATTGTTTAATCCACGAAAATCAATACAGGGTCGCAAAGAGTGGTCCTTTTTGGAAACAAAAAAGAATCCAGCTCCGACAGGGGATGAGGATGGTCTGACTATGCCAGCTGCCAACGACTCCTTGATGTATTTCTCCATGGCCTCCCTCTCAGGACGGGACAGGTTATAAAGCCGACTAGACGGGAGAGGAGCGCCCGGGAGAAGATCTATGGCACAGTCGTAAGGGCGGTGAGGAGGCAAGGAGAGGGCTAAGTCCTTACTGAACACAGTCCCAAGATCGTGATACTCCGCTGGGATGGCGGACAGGTCAGGAGGCTGAGGGCTCGGTGGTGATGTGGTGCCCTCTGCAGGGGGCAGTGCTGACTGCAAGCAGGCAGAGAGACAAAAGGGGCTCCAGCTAAGGACTCTCCCTGCCGACCAGTCGATGTGTGGGTTGTGCAACCTTAACCAGGGATGGCCCAAGACTAGCGGCGAGTTAGGGGAAGAAATTATGTTGAGCCGAATAATCTCACTATGGTTACCAGACAGGACAAGGGACAAAGGGACTGAATGATGGGTAACTTGCGCAAACGGCTTGCCATCTAAAGCAGCTGCCAAGAGGGGGGACTGTAATCGTTCTAAGGGAAAACCAGCCTGGATGGCCACATCTCTATCTAAGAAACTATCCTCAGCGCCAGAGTCGACCAAGGCTAGGAGGGGCAAGGATAGTTGTTTGTGACAAAGAGTGGCTTGAATCAGCAACCTAGATGGGAGTGACTGGCTCGGGGAGCTGGACTCTGAACTAGACAGGGAACTAGATGGGGAACTGGGTTGGCTCGCCAGAACCCCTACTACTACTGGCGAGCCCTGTCTTTTGGGCGGACTGGGCAGAGAGCAATGAAGTGACCGGACTGGCCGCAGTACAGGCACTCACCCACCCTCATCCTGCGCAACCGTTCAGCAGGAGAAAGATGAGCCCGGCCCAGCTGCATGGGCTCCTCGCCAGGAGGAGCAGGGTCTGGAGGCGTGGAGGGATGAGCCGGCATGGGGTACTGAACCGGGATGGGGGGGTTGCACTCCCCAGTTAGCTTGAGGTGGTGACGAGTGGGAGCTGGCAAACTGACTGGGACGGCCGGCCCTCGCCTTGTGTCGCTCACGCAGGTGGTTATCGAGCCGGATAGCTAGGGAAACCAGAGAATCAAAGTCTACAGGTTCATCACGAGAAGCCAGTTCATCCTTTAGGTGTTCGCTGAGCCCATTCAAAAACGCCCCTTGCAAGGCCTCATCGTTCCATCTGGAATCCGCTGCGAGTGTTCTAAACTCCACAGAGTAATCAGCCGCACTTCTGGGGCCCTGGCGAAGGTTAAGCAAGCGTCTAGCCGCATTACCAACGTGGTCCGGGTGGTCGAAAACCACCTTCATCCTGCAAAGGAAGTCTTCATAGGAAAGGGCTGTAACTGCCAGATTAGAATTAACGGCTTCTGCCCAGGCTAAAGCCCTTCCTCTCAACAGTCCCAAAATATAGCGTACCTTGGAAACATCGGAGGGGAAGGTCAACGTCCGCTGGCTAAAAACCAGAGAACACTGGAGAAGAAAACCTCGGCACCTACCCAGGTCTCCGGAGAAGGGTTCAGGGTCCGGAGCATAGGACTCTCTAAATGGAGTGGGTACTTCCGGGAGCAGAGCTGGAGAGGGCTGGAGGCCGGGCTGTGCAGGATCAGCTGAGGGAGGCAACCGAGAGGTTAACAGAGACACTTTCCTTGTTAATTCCGCGATTTGGTCTACCATTGCCCGGTCGTTGTCAAATAGGGTGTGGAGATACGCTTGATGTTGTCCGAGTAAGGCTCCTTGGCTGGAAAGCGCCGTCGAGACGGTGGGCTTCTGCACCGGTTCTGCTGGGTCTACTGCTGGGTCCACATGGCCAGATCGTTCTGTCATGGTAGTGCGGGGCTGGACCCAAAAGCAAGGACTCGGAGTTGGAGTTAAACACAATTTTCTTTATTTGCCAGAGAGAGGTGTGGGAGCTGTCGTTCACGGAGAGAGAACAAACGATCTGGCGAGGAGTTGAGGGAGAGCTGAGTAGATATACTGTGGGAGCTTGATGAGGGAATGAGTTCCATGTGTGTGAGTTGATTGGCAGCAGGAGGGGGAAAGGAAGGCCACGCCCAGGCAGACACACCTGGGACCATGACATGAACAGTTTTCATGGAAACAAGAGAAGAGAAAACGAGTACATTTTCAAGACATTTACCACGTACCACAGCGACATCTAGACTCAATGTGTGCAGTGGAGCTCTTATCTACTTTGTATTCTCTTTTCTTTTCCAAATGGCATTTCCATCAATTTATTTCCATCCCTTTCTTATCATCATAAAGTAGAAACAGGCAGAGTTGTGGTAATACAAATCCAATTTAGTTTTTTTCTCACAGAGAATGTCATCTTACTGGCTCATTGACAATTGTTCTAACTTTTCGACTGGTGTGTAGACATTCTCAGCTAAATTTCACGAGCAACAGAAACTCTAGCTTATTAAAAAATCTGTAATAACAAATCTTTTTGTAAATCCCAGTTTCCAGAAGTACAAAATATATTGGCACATTTCACTCCCTTGAGTCTATATTGTAATAGCTATATTTTTTATTGTGTTATATATTATATATTGTTATTATCTTTTCTTTCTCTAATTAACTTTTTTATTTTTTGTAAAGCGTACTGAAACAATTTTCTTGTCTTTGTTTTGCTAAACTTGTCACAACCACATTCCCCAGTGTTTCACACACTCAACCAAAACAACACAAAAATCACGTAAAAAGGATAAAAGAAATGCAACATCGAGGCACCTCAAAAGGAAATCAAGAGACTTACTACAGCCTTACAATGTGTTGTGTGAGAAGTCACAGAAGATGTGTGTAGAATCCTGATCTTACCTATCACAGATCTTACCTTACATAACCCCTTTTTTCTTTTTTTACATCTTTCAGACATAAGGTAATCACGTAGGTCACATAGGTCTCTCGAGGTTAAATACATGGGAGCAAACAACTTGACAATCGTGCAAAACACATACTTACAGCATCCGACTTTCTCTTTCATGCACAAACACGTGTCGTCCCAAGGACACACACTTTATGGCAATTCCGGGCATTTTTGAAAGCATGCTTCTTTATTGCTTTCAGAGGAAGCTGAGGATTGGCTGAGAAAGGCAGAGAGGTTCTGTGACCAATGTGAAACAGCACCGCATGCATAAGCCTGTTCACACCGGCCTGCACACACGCACACGCACACACACACACACACACACACACACACACACGTACACAGATACTGTATTTACTTATGAACTGCACTTTCACAGTCAAAAATTGCACGTATCTTTACACGTTTTTTGTTGAAATGAACTATACAGATATATTTTTCTTTCTAACTGCATGTGTTGTGTGTGTGTGTGTGTGTGTGTGTGTGTGTGTGTGTGTGTGTGTGTGAGAGAGAGAGAGAGAGTTCCACAGGTTGATCTGGTACTCCCTCTGATTACAGATGCTTATATATAACACAGCTGCCTGCTCCAGTCGGGTAATCAACCAGTAAGAACAGACCCAGCTGAGACTGTACATGTGCAATCAGTCAGTTAGAAAATCATTGCCAATAAAACTGCAGCTGTTACATCTAACCTCAAACTTCTAATTGTTCCTTTCACTGGCAGATTGGTGATATCCAAGCACAAAATTCAGCTTTTAAGCCCAAAAGCAAGTTAAAGAACAGGTCAAGCCTCTGTGATTTGGTTAACAATAAGTCTCAAGTGTGACACCGTCACAGGTTTCTGGAAAAATACATGATTAATCATGCTCAAAATTGTGCTATAAAATATGTACATTTTCATTCGCAGTGACCAGAGTAAAATAGTTTGGCCTCTCTTTACTACTCTCAGTCTACAACTTTAATGAAAATGAGAGCAGAAAAGGGGACACGGTTTTAAATGTATCACTTCCTGCTGTATTGGGCCCCGGAGGACTCCACTTGACCTGAAAATGGCGGTGAGTCGGCCCCCAACACAACTTTGTCCCTGTCACTCATTCATCGTCCAAGTTCATCAACCTAATACCAGAGCTGTGTGGCCATTTGTACCGTGACATACTGTATTACACACACTCTCAAGCACTGCACAGACACACACACACACACACACACACACACACCTGCTTTCCATTAGTCCAGTAGATTGCAGGGAAATTGAGTGGGAGTGTTAAACACACACACATCCATCTATCTGTCCATCTGTCCACGATAATTACACACTTCCTGCTCTAAAATCCTTCTCCGACAGCTTCCACTCCAATCATGTCTCTGTTTAAGTTTGAGTGTGCATGTGTGTGTGAGAGTGTGTGTGAGCGGGTTGGTTTGCAGACCCACAAGCTTGCATTGGTTCATCAGTGGCAAAACAGATACCACACCACATACCCTGAGTATAAATATGACACGCATCGAGATATGAAGGAAAATAACTGTTTATTTGAACTGTTTCAGATGTTTCTTTACGTGTGTGTGTGTGTTTAGGGACGTGTGTTGTTTACTCTAGGAACTAGTTTGGGCACAACTCTGTCAAGAAATCAAGAAACATTCATTAAAAGTGAGTTTTTCTTACTTTACTGCAACAATTTCCCTCTTTCTCTGCCTCTCCGTCTCAACGCTGTCCATTACAGTCCCGTCACTATATGGGTCTTGGGTGAAATACATTAACTAATTTGACAGCAACTGCAGTGTTATTAATACTGCATTTGTTTTGCTCTTTTAATCCACATCCATTCACCCCTTCACGGAGACTTCACAGTTACCATGCAAGGTTTTTGGGTTCCGAGTTTTGCTCAAGGACACGTTGATATGTGGACAGTAGCGCTGGGAACCGAACCGCCAGAGATCCGCTCTACCTGCTGAGCCACAACCACCTTTCTGCTTAAACCTTTTCTTCTTTTTTGGTTCTCTTATGTGCTACATTTGACTCATTTTATATTCTGAGAGAGCTCATCAAGACTTAGGTTCCAAAGTTAATACAGCAATGAAGTATTTCATCTTTAATCCTTGTTAACATCTGATAAAAAAAAAACTTGAAGGAGCTTCAGGCACACAGTGGAGGTCAGTGTGTGTGAATATCGGCGACATTTATTTAATATTCTCTCAGTGTCTGTGAATACCATATAAGCTCATCTCTGTGCATTCACATCAGGCATGAATGTGCTCATACCTGTATTGTATATTTATTGTGCATGTGTCTGTGCGTTGATTCAGACTGAGGCTCCCTCTGGGGTCCTCGGAGCTCTCCTCCAGCCCTGTTTCTCATTAGGCATCTGTCATGGTGCCAGAATCAATAAGCACAGATGGAAGGGAAAAAAAATCTCCCCTCTCCTCTGTGTGAATGGGCAGATCATTAGCAAATTCCAGAGTGTTTACCATCATCACCAAGGAAAGACCTTCCTCAACTTTACTGTACTTTCAGTAATTTGTACCACCATTATTTCCTTTATGACCTACAGATTAAAACCTTCCCCATTTGTACAACGTGTTAGAAGCACGTGAAATCATATGCTCCAGTTTTGGCTTTGCAGAATCGTGTATTCGCTCAACACTCCCGGCCACAGATGAAAATATTTAGCCGTGGGTTTCTCTCTGTCTCTCTTTTTCCCTCCTCTGCCCCCCTTTGTGTCTTAGATGACGCATCTGTTTCCATACATTGTTGCATGTTTTCTGGCAAAGACAAACAGCGTAGTTTAAACAAAGAGGTGGGTGGTATGTGCTCATCTGGTGTGTGTGTGTGTGTGTGTGTGTGTGTGTGTGTGTGTGTGTGTCCGTGCATGCCACCAGGACTACATTAAACAAAAGGAAGAAAGGATGACAGCATCCAACCTGAGTTTGTCATCTTCAGTGTAAACGGCCGTACATCCTGCTAACATCTTACATGTGCTCGGCCCATCACAGCAGTCACACACAGCCGTGTCAACACAGGCAGTAATGAAAACAAAAGAACGGAAAGAGGGAGCTGGGAGGGGTAAAGAAAATGAAAAAGAAGAGAAGTCCGATTGAAGCAGAACATAGGTGAAGGAGGGTGGAAAGAGAGAAGCAGAGGGCAGGATAAATACTTCCAGTATAAGCGGAAGAGGACAGATTATGACACGCCTTGGCACCGCTCCGTAGCACTCGTCTGTAACGCAAAAAAAGGGTGGGTGGGTTTTCCACCTCCACAGAATAAATGAAGCGGGGGGAAATGGGAGTAAACAACATCAGTCACTCTAATTACTCTCATACGGCTACTCCCATCCACCATCAACCATCCTGCAACCCCCCCCCCCCTGCACTCCCTACCTCCCGCCATTTTCCATCTGTCTTTACTCCCAAACCTTGTTTTTGCCCCTTCCCTATGACTTGATTACACCTTTTACTTTATTCTCTCCCGCTCACTTTCTCTCTCCATCCGTCCTTGGCAAAATGCATTTCCTCTTTTCTGACTATATTGTAATTAACCCACTTGTTTCAGGCCGTACATCTCGAGCTTGAGCAGGGTGGTCTGAATCTTCACCGCACAGAAGAAATATGAGGCAGTGAAAAATACTACAAATGACACATCAGCATTTCGTTTAGACTGTTGTCTGAATGCAGCGACAACAGCCAGCAGTAATAACAATCTTGGCAAGTTTCTTGAGCTTTTTACTGCAGACTGCGAGAGAGATACAATCTTTGGCTCTTGCAGCAGAAGCCTTTGAAGGCAGCTGAATGCATAGTGAATCATGTCATCTGTTTCTAAGAATTGGATGTGGTTCCCTCGCTGTATTTGGACCTCTACGGCGCTCGGCCTCCCTCGCTCTTCTTCTCTCCCCCTTTCTCTCTTAGGATTCCTGGAGAGCTGTAGTAGTGTGTAAGAAAATGTGTCTGACAAAAGCTTTTGCACATTTCGAACATGTCATGTATGAATAATATAACACTTGGGTGTGAAAAAAACCCACATCCATTCCATTTTGGAATGCAACCATATGTAAAAACATATGTTCAATATCAGAACAAGAGTCTGAGTCTACTGCCATGCTAGTGGCTCTATGACGCTGAGCTTAATGCTAAGGCAGCATGCTAACACGCTGATACTAAACAGGTGTAACGTTGACCAGGTTCACCATCTTAGTTTAGCTTGCTAGCGTGCTAACATTTGCCAAACAGCACCAAACACAATGTACAGCTGATTGTCTTTAGTTTGACAGGGTATTATGAACCAGGGGTCAAAAACCAAAGACAAACTGAATTTGAGATAAGAGATCACATGGCTCAAAATGTGATCATGAGGATTCATAAAGTGTGTGGATTTTCATGTAAATAGTTAAAATATAAATGTATGTAAGTATGTATCTAAGTGCACACTTACAGCACGTCAAAAGTAACTTCCAGTTGCACATTTGATAACTTTCGACTAACACCTCCTTCCCAATTATCATTTCTTTCACAATTCATCCACTTAATGCTCTAACCTTCTTTGATCATTAGAAATTATTTCAGACTGCTGAATTCAAACTGTAATCACTCTCAGGCAAACAAACTGAGAGAGACTGGGAGAAAAGAGGGAGAAACAGAAGACGGATGCTCTTGCAACACTACCCAGCACAGATATGCTCAGAATTTGTAGACAACCGTGCATCCCTGCTCTCCAACTCGTCAGATGCCGAGCATATTTCTCATAAGGGCTATTTTCTTATTAGTCACCATTGCAGCCTGCACAACTGCGCTTTAACTGCGAGTTTTTGTAAGTCTGACCACTAGGGACTTGGACCTCACATTCTTCTGGATCACTCTTGTAGTGAGAACGCACTCCCTCTGTGGGAGATAAAGCAGCCAGCCAAGTCAAACTGGTCCCAGGGTGGGACTGAGCACCAGCACCAAAACCCACCCGAAACCACCCACCTTGAGACTGCTGACAGAATAGAACAGAATAGAATAGAAGAGAAATATGAATTATTAGGACATACAGTCATACCATTGCATGTATTTGACTAATTAACGTGTATTGTCTTGTTTGTTTCATCCATGCAGGAACAACAATTATGAAAACGGCAAGCTTAATTTCCCAGTGCTTCCAGGCGTTATGCTAAGCGAAAGCCTCTCCTGGCGGTATTTTAAGTTATAAAAAAAAAAAGTGGGTGAGTGGTATCGATCTTCTCATTTAACTCTCAAAAAAAGTTTTTAAAAAGCGAATAAGCACATCTCTTCCCGATAATGTTGATCCCCTTATTTGAAGCTCACATGATAGTCCTAACAGTGAGGGACAAAACAGCAAAGTTTAGCTGGTTTGGCTTTAGTTTGAACTAAATGCCTTTCAAAGTGAAAACACACTACCCGCACCAATTTTGTTTTAATGTCTAATGATGCAAGTAAGCAGTGATTTGTTGTTGTCTTAAGACTTCAAATGTAAATTCATCATCAGCATGATCAGGCTAATATTTACAATCTGAGACACAAAGTTGTTCTACAGTCATTTGCTGTCAATCAGTTCTTGGCAGTTGGGAATCTCCAGCTGCTTTGAGGTCAATCTGGCAAACAGTACTTGTTCGTTATAGCATATTATTGGACACACACACAGAAGCACCACAAGTCCAAAGTTGAATGGTTTTCAAGGTGTCTGAGGCCTCAAAGGTAAAAAAAACAACAACCATTTGTCTAGATCTGGAGTTGTATCAACACACCATGTGATGCTTCGTGCAGATTTATTCTTAAACTCCATTTTTTAGAAAGAAGGTGTAAATCTGGCCCTGGATCTGGCAGGAGTGCATGGGCGTGTTTGCGTGTGTCCCATGCAGTCATGTCAACAAAGCAATCATTCATGTAGAGGAGAGTATACACTCAGAGGATTTAGCTCTGCCGGCAGGTGATGATGGACAAGCCTTTCAGGGAACGAGTGAGGGATGGAAATCTGGAGTGGGAGGGACAGTTGGATGGAAAAGAAGGACTGGAACAGAGGAATCAATAATTCCCTTTTGTAGATCCCCTTTTACACATGAAAAAAAGCGTTGTCGTACAGTATATATCCGGTTCATTGTCACCCAGTCTGGGCAAAGAGCCACGGCGGAACAGTCCATTAGTCCAGGAGAGAGGGAACTTTTTATTTCCCTCCTCTCTCTTCCTCTTTTGTCCTCCCTCCATCTTCCTCTCCCTCCAACCCCCTTTCTGTTGGCTGAGAGGACAGGTACAGGAAACACTCATTCATTAACAACCTGGAGCTTGTTAGCTCCAGTGAAGCACTCTCCACAAAATGTGTAGTTCCACCTCTGAGGGCAACTCGGAGTGTTTGTGAGAGAGCTAGAGGTGAGGGGGGGCTAAAGGGTAAGGCAGGGCCAGAGGGGGTGGGGTGTTGGTTTGGTGACCCAGGGTCCTCCAGCAAAGGAGGGGAGTGCTGGTGAAAGAGACCTTAACAACATTAGAACTCAATGAACCATGTCACCTACAAACATCCATGGGGTGGTCACAGATATTTCAACTTTTAGCGTTTTTTTACACACTGCTATCCATTAGGGAGTTGGATGAATGTCTTAAAATGCAAACAAAGAGGTTGCATGTTAGTTTTTAAGAGGATATAAGCGTGTGAAATTTTTGATTTTAACACTAAAACCTGCATTTTAAAGAACCTTCATGCACTCAGAGATTGTTGAATGAAACTACATTCGTTAAATTACGTAAAAACCCAAATTTGCTTTTTGACTGCCACATTACAATCTGCATACATGGGCAACTCCTGCATGAGCCTTTTTACCTTTGCTCGGTGTTCTCATCGAGCAACAGACTAAAAGTGTCCATGACAGACAACATCCTGCCACCCAGCTTTCCAAACACACCCTGTGATTTGTAAGATGTCAGCCTGTTTCTTTGCACTGGCTGGACAGCACTCAGCAGAATAGTGCGCCTTTATTGCCTTTAAAAGATAATGACATGCCTACTGCCTGCCACAAACCACTGAACCAGGGTCAGTGAGTTCCTCAGCGTCTATCAGGTTCAGGTTGAGAGCACAGCTCGGGGAAAACTGATCCTCTGTTTATAGTTTAGAGTAGTTTAGAAGGGACACTGCCATGGATATTTGCAAAACACAACATTCACCTAAATTGCAGATGTGTTGCAAAATGTAAGATTTAATTGTAATTTCATCAAAGTGCTACCTGCCCGTTCTAAAACTTTCTCTTGCAACCCTCGGAGTATGAGAATAAATCGCTGCCACCCATGCAGTTGACAAGGCACTTTCTCTCTCACCATCAGTGCAGCCAGCTCAAGGCCACATGCCCTTTTTCATTACTCCGAACAGGCCAGCTGTATTGTAACTACAACCAATTTCCTTGCAGTCTATAAAGCTGTCAATCAAAATCATAAGGAACAGGGAGTGGAGGTGGGGGGTGCAGGGGCGGAGCTGGGTGGGCTGTTGGGGAGGGCTGCAGGGCTCCAGACCAGATGTCAGAGTTTTACACTGCAGGACACCATGGAGGGAGGGGAGGTCATGTTTACCTGTAGCTATGCTTAATAGGGAAGACCATAAATATTTTTGACTTGGATGGAGGTGATGCTGTCGTGCCTCTCACTAAAATAGCTTAAAACACAGCTTTAAATCAGAAATGAAAGGAAGAGTTTGATATTTTGGGAAATTAGCTTATTTGCAGAGTTAGATAAGAAGATAATGTGGTAAATTTGAATACACTGCTGCAAGTGTAAACCCCAAAATGTCTAACTATTCATTTGAGCACAAAAACCTTTAAAATAAATCAACTCACAGTCAGACCAAAGCAATCGTTTTAAGTTTCCATTTATTAAAGTTATGAACAAAGAGACAAATAAGTTATAATATTTTTATTTGTTAGAATTCTATCAGTGTTTGAACATTAATATTTAGAGAGCTAGTACAATTTTCTACTTTCATGGCTAGCCTTTGACAAACTCATAGAAACAGCTGTCTCTCCAAGGATCGGAACATAATACTGAAGGGGAGGTGTAGATGTTGTCTCACAAGACAGTTAGCAGTGAAAGTGTGCACCTTAAGGTTGTTTTTTTCTGTTATGGTATATCATTACATATAAACTCTTTAAAAATATACTTCTGTCAAATACCTTGACAACTACTATGTACACTACAAAAATAAATTTTCATATAAATAAATTATATGGCATACATTTATCTTTGTAACTGAAAACAGCATACATCCACGCCAACCGAGACCAAAATGGCAGTCTGGAAGAACCACTGATTTATTTTTTCCTTTTAAAATCCTCTAAGAGCTATGATGAGACCTGTAGTGTAAAATGTTATATACTCTTTTTTCCTATTTAACATTAGTAAGCACTTTATACAGATCAGACTCCATTAATGTAAAAACATTAAACTGTAATAGTGTTTTTTTTTTTTTCAATAGACATAAAAATCCCTGCATTTGTTATCCACTGGCATCACGACAATAATGAAAGAAAAAACAAAACATTTTATATTACAAAAATATAAATATCGCAATTGAACGTTGAAAACAGAAACAAACAAAAAAAAACATTTAAAAATGAATAAAATAGTTGCCAGCTATGATTCTCTCCTCTACTGCCAATGTGACATTGGGAGGAAACAAAACGAAAAAACAAACAGAACAACCTATTTCATGCAAGCAGCTGAAGTAACGTGGTGGACAGAGGGAGGAAAACTGAAAAGACTTCTGGGAAGAGCTACACGTGTTCAACAGGAAGTGAGAGTGTAAAAAACAAATTTGGAGGCAATCAGGTGTGGAGGGGGTGAATGACGGGGTCAAAGGGCCCTGGGTCTGGAACCTAAGGGGGGGTTACAGATATGTGTGCTGACATAGACACATATACAAACTGGCCATTGCTGGTAGAGAGAGGGGCTGGCAGTGTAAACTCTGACCCCTGAGGCTCTGGGCTGTGCCATTTGGCAGTTGAGGGGGGGGGGGACGTCTAATTAGTGTCATGGCGTTATGTTGTGGATTTTTATTAGCTGAGGTCAGTTGGGACAGCTGAGGCCAAATTGGGGCCAGTTGTCTTTATTGTCACTAAAGAAGAGCCAAGATAGAGTGAGAGGATGCACCAGCACACACACGTGAATGTCTATACACACATATACCATACATTGAGACATGCATAGAGCACATTGTCAGGCCATATCGGGCTTATCCCTTAGCAGGCTGCGTGGGCTAGCTTATTGATTGGACAGAAATAAAGAGCTACTCGAGGCAAGATATTCCTGCGGGTGAAGTTTAAATACAGTCAAGTGCCATGTTGAATCTGGTTTTACAGTATACAGTCTGAGTTTTAGCTTATCCACGAGACACAGAGTTAGTGCCCCGTGTTGACCCTGTTCCAGAATCAGAAATGTGAATGTCCCTGTAACGGCAGAGTGAGTTTCTGAGGTGGGTTTACCGCTCGTATGTCAGTATACAAGACAGGACCTGCTTTCAGCCTGCTAGGGTTAAACGATACATAACCTCTTACAGTAAAATATGACCAGAGAGCAGCCTAACAGACAGTGATGCAAAGCTGAGAGCTGAAACAGGTTCCAATGCAGAGGCGATAACTAAAAAAACAAAACAAAAACACCTTTTAAAATTTCTTCATATCTGCTCATCTTAAATAGCACGCATAGCGTGTCAAGTTAAACAGTAATTGTTTCATAACTACCACAGGTTTGTGATAAAAATTAATAGTTTAACATGCGTACCTTTATACAATAATGAACACACACACATAAACGCGCGCGCACACACACACACACACACACACACACACACACACACACACACATATATATATATATATATATATATATATATAGGCCTGTTTGATTATTCTAACAATTTCCCTCATGTTTAAATGAGTGTAAATGTTAGTCTGTTCTGAGGATGTATCCGATGTATAAGCCAGAAGATAATGGGGCTGTTTCACATCATACAGCCCTACACTCAACGACTATGGACGCGCGCACACACACACACGCACGCACACACACACACACGCACACACCAACACAAGACCGATCACTTCTTTTGTTTAAAGAGACATTTGCATAGAGTTATAAATGTATAATATTTAAAAAAAATATTTCGAGCAGCAACAGTGAATGCTGACAGGTATTTTTGTCTAGATGAAGCTTCCTAATGGCACAGATCCACAGATGAGTGAGCAATTATCAGAGATCTATCTCTATCTTACATAAACACACACACACACACACTCACACACTCACACACACACACACACACACACACACACACACACACACACACACACACACACTCACACACACACACCATATAAAAATGGCAGCCCCAGTCTGTTATGAGGAGTTGTACAGCTCCTAAAATTATAGCTACATTTTGTTCATATTTACATATGTATACATCTTTTAAATATAGATAGAAATATCTAAGACAATAGTCCACTGGGTTACAGTAAGAATGAGCACCATGACGGCAACACTGGCGAGTTTCTCGCTGCTTGGGGCCAAGAGGCGAGGCGAGCTGAGCTATGCTGAGCTATGCTGGGCTGGACTGAGCCAGGCCGGGTCATCTGCTTAGTAATACAGAGGAGTCCATCTTTGGCCGTTGTACTTCCGTTCTCCACAACTGGAAACAAAAAAAGGGAGATTGTTTTGTGAGTTCTTTATGATGAAACATACTTTTCTAAAAGGACAGCTGTACTATGGTCCAACTGAAGCAGTTTAAAGCTCACCTCAGCTTGCCCGTCTGCCACTGTTGCTGTCAGCTGCCTCAAACTCCAAGTCTTGCAGCTCCATGGCCTCCACGTTGACCCCTCGGGCCCCCGTGTGGGTGTCCATGGGCACATGTGGGTCCTGGAAGGCAGGCTCCGGGCCCTCCGCCCCTGATGGGCAGTGACTGTCTGTTGCAGTGTATCCTGGGTAAGAGGGAGCGGGGGGGCCCTGGTTGGACAAGGGAGCCGGGTGGACGGCGACAGTGACGGAGGCTGATGCCGTTACCGTGGTGATGGGTTGGTGATACGGGGTGGGGTTGGGGCGGTGGTGCGGGAGGTGGTGATTAGGCTGTGGGTTGTGGGAAGAGCGGGCTCTGTGGCCTGCTGAGTGTTCTCTATGGCCGTGTGAGCCATAATGGCCCCCAGCCTCAGTAGCAGTTTCAAAAGCGTCCATGCGTGGGCGGGCTGGGGGTGGGGCCTGCCAGTGCAGCTGGCTCTTGGGGTCCCTGCTGCTGTTACGGTGAGTGGTCCCAGGCTGGGGCCCAGAATCACAACCCTGAGAGGACTGTAGAGCAAATAAGATACAAGGGATAAGATATTTATTTCTATGATGTGACAAACGAGAACATCTGCAAATAGATAAACATACATGCAACACGATGGGGGATATTCTCTTACCAAAGACACAGTATAGGTAGGAGGCTCAGGCTGTCTGGCTGAGCGCCTATGCCCTGACCCTGCTCGCCTATCCTCCTCTGTCCTGGCCGCTCTGCCCCTGCTGGTCTGGAGGCGGTACTGCTGCTCCTCCGCTCGAGTCTGTCCTCTGTGTGAGGGCAGGTTGTAGTTCTGCATCTCCTGGCTGATACCGGACGCTGTGGTGTTCGAGCTGTACTCCGAGTCCGACGAGTCTGAGGCTGCACCAGAGGTGGTGGTGGCCGCGGTGGTGTGGTGAGGACGAACTGAGAAGTGGACCACGTGAGGAGGGGCCTCTGGGGACGGAGTGGGCAACTGGCTACGACCATCGACTGGAGTCACCTGGGAGGAGAAAAGAGAGGAGGTGAAGACGCAGCAGTGAGCATTTCACACTTTTGAATGAAACAAAATGCCACTTTTTCTAGTAAACTTTGATTCAATTTCCTTGCAGCTGTATTTTTGGCATCTTACCTCTGGATAGGGCCCAAAGTATGACAGTAATACTGGAAGAAGGACCAGTCCATTCAGTACTCCAAGTACTGTTAGGATGGCCAACACTGCAAAGAAATACCTGCAACACACCAAAGGCACACATTAAAGTAGCTGAACATGAATCAACTTTAATCTTACGAATAGTCAAACTAAACGCAACAGGAGAAAAAACCCTGCATGCAAAACATATTTTTTTCCTCGCGCTTTAAAAAAAAAAGAATTTACTAAAAAGACAAGATATATACTTTTTAAATGGGGAAATGTCATGACAGGAACAAAAAAAGAAAAAAATAGAGCTGCCCAGGCCAACGCATACAGACAAGAAGCGTAACAGAGCAGGCTAGAAAGAAAGAAAATACCTGTGCAAACCACAGAGGTTTAGACGTGGGGAGACATGTGCAAGATCAACCACTACACACGCCCGAAATAATACTTCTACAAAGACACCCGGACACTCCCCAAACACACACACACACACACACACACACACACACACACACACACACACACACACACACACACACACACACACACACACACACACACACACATAAACACCCCACAGACAGGCAGGCATGCACTGTGGTTTTGAGGAGCAAAACAGAAATCTACCTTGTGTGTTTCTAAGTCCTGCCAAAGAGGGTTAGTCTTTAAGAAGCCGCAGAGAGAGGAGAAAAGGGGAAGCATAATTAGCCAGAGCTGGTTAATTCAAAGGCACGGGAAGAAAGAAAAAAAAAGTGGGGTGGTGGTGGTGGGGGGAAAGAGGTGGGTATTGGGGGCGAGGGTACTCTCTCTTGGGTGTGTGGTGTATAAGCAAACATGGAGAAAACAATGCAGTGAGGAATGTGAAGGGAGGGTAAAATGGGGGGAGAGGTGGGAGAGGGGGACGTTGGGGGTGGTGGGGGGGGGGCACAAGAGGACAGGGGCCTCTCTCTCCTCTTCGGTTCGAAAAAAGAGAGAGGAAGAAGCAAACAAATGAAGTGAAGGGTATAGAATTTAAACAATTTAGTCTAGGAAGAAGAGAAGGGGACCCTCAGAGCGCCACCCCTCCCTGGTCTCTTTCTCTCCCACTCTTATTTCTTTTTCTCTCTCCTCTCTGCCTCTCTCTCTCCCTTCTTTCCAGCTAAGCCCCTGTGAAATTCCCGGCCACTCCACAATCCCCTCCGTCTAATTAAATCTCCAATGTATCAGGTAAGACCCCCCAATCTCCCATCTGAATTCCCCTCTCTCTCTCTCTCTCTCTCTCTCTCTCTCCCCCCAATCGAGCTGTCTTCATTAGAGAGGGCTTTCCTCCTCACTTGGTTGTCCAGTGAAAGCTCTCAGGTTATCAGGGACACACCGTTGAACCATGAGCCCCTTCGCCTGACTCTTTAAGGTTTAAGTGGGCTAACTGAGGTGTAGATGCGCTGGTATGTGATGCAGCTGGGCCTCACACTAAACGCACATTCATAACTAATCTGTGTGGGTGTTTATATCAATGTGTGTGTGTGTGTGTGTTTGCATGCAGAAAGGCAGGCATCGCACAGAGGAGCCACAAGTGAGGAGAGCTGTTTTTTGTCTACCCAGCATGGGTGGCCTCACCTTCACAATACGGTTACTCTAGAGTCTAACTGTGAAAAAGGATGGGAACTTAAGAAATATGCAAAATGCCTCCATGCTAATTTGGGAGTGCTGGTATGGACACCCACTTGTGTTCCTTCGCAGTAAATTAGGCCATGTGAAAAAATTCAGTTCATATAAAAAAATGCCCCTAAATGCATTATTATACAAAATTTATAAGATCCAGCCTGCTGTATCTTATGTTTGTTTTGAAAATGGTCACTCGTTAAGAAAGGTCAGATTTCACCACTGGGGTGCATTTCCTGCGTCGTCTAATTCAAACTCCACCTTCTGGCATTGACAGTATGTCCTCCAATGGCAGTGAACTTATGCCCAAAGTTCATGTTCAACAACGTTTGGTAGTGATTGTGCTCTGAAAGCAAGTACCTATAACTTGACCTCTGACTTGGTCTCTGGCAAAGCTCTTCCCACACTATACAGTATTGAAAGCCCACCCAACCATCTGTCATCTACTTTATTAGATTATCAGAACTGTTTCTATAAGTGGAACTGAAATAACTGTGTCATCACCACAGTTAGCATGTCCATACACACCAGGAGGGGTGAACGCCACGTCACCGCTGGATACACATGTACGCACAGACATCTCCACATGCACGCGTGCAGCCCACATACCAGGCTGAGTGCCCTGCCGGGCTGTTTGGAGTGAAAACATTCACAGGGCTGAACGGGGAAAGCCAGGGAAACATTTCTTTCGGCGCAAGCAGAAAAATACGAGCCGGGCCTGTTGTTATTGAACCGTCTTGGGGCGCTGCTTTGTTTGCTCAGACAACAGCAGAACCTTTAAATGGAGCCCGGAGACTGAGCCAGAAACCAGAGCACACCACTGGAGGTGAGGAGAGAAGGTCTATACGCCTCCCTGTGTTTGTGCGACTGTTTGTGTGTTCTCAGAGTGTGTATCTGTGTGTGCTTTCACTCGCAGGCATGCCATCATTGACCCCCATGATTACAAGGTCAGGGAGCAGGTTGGTATGTGTGTGTATGTGTGTGTGTGTGTGTGTGTGTATTAGGGGGACTAAGTGTGATTGTGTGGGTGTGCATGCATCAGCGCAGGCCTGTGCACATGACAGAGTTTGCGTGCTCGAAGATCACATGGACGCCAGTGCTCCCTTTTCTTAAAGGAAGCATGTCAACCAAATTATACAGCTACCTCAGCTCCTTTAACTCATTCAGTGAGCTCACTGGAAACTTCTCATAATACTCCAGGCTCGAGAATGTACAGGATCATTAATTTTCCTCCCTTGTAGGGCGGCTCGTTGCTACCTTTCTGTCTGATGCTTACAAGAGCACGCGCACACAAAAGGAGCCACCGACGCAGAGCCCCCACAGTGTGTCGGTTTTAATTTCCACTTCTCCTGTCTTTCCACAACTGCCCTCTTGCCCCTCAACCCGTAACTCCTTCCCATGCTAATAAATGTCTAGCGAAGGCCGTTAAACTAGCTGGAGGAGATTACAAAGGCCAGAAGACTTTCCTGCTCTCTCTCTCTCTCTCTCTCTCTCTCTTTCACTACGTTTCCATCTGCTTCCCCATCAACTCCCTCCTGGCCCCCCTCCTCTTCCTTCTCTTGACCTTGAACTCTCCATCTTTGCCCTGGTTTCCCTTAAAATGTCAGGCATGAGAAACACTAAAGGGGAGAGGAGGAGGATGAAAGAAAAAAACACAAGGGGCGATGCGGGTGGAAGATGAAAAAGAGACCGACAGAGGGAACGGTGGAAGAAAGCGAAGAGCCTTCATGCATGATTGGTGGCTCAGGTAGATTCCTGTGTCACATACAGGTTGAGGCCTGGTCTCAACGGTCTACTGACGCCAACACAGACACCGTACGGTAACCTTTGTACGTGCTCATACATTCGGCTCAATGAATGTAGCATTTTTTTCACAAGGTTTGCCGTTTAAACTCACCTGACAATAAAGTCGAACTCAGAGCCAGCGAGCATTAGGACACCTAATAAGGTGGAGAAGGCTCCATCGAGCACCGGAGCAAACATGTGCTCCAATGCCAGCACCGCCCGCCTGTGACGATCCCCTATAGCTGTCAGAAACGCCTACAACACACACACAGACGCACACACGCACACGCACACACACACACACACACACACACACACAACACGCACACACAAAGAGAATTTACGTCAAGAGGATCAAAACCAATCAAGAAAAATAACTTTTTTGTTGTTATTGACAAAGACTTAAATCTTTGAAATCATATATTGTTCTTTGTGTCATGTCTACATACCAGGGCTACATGGACGGTGAACTCCACTCCAATGCCCACAGAGGCGATGAGAATGACCACAGGGACAGCACTCAGCTTGATTCCCATCAGCCCCATGAAGCCAAACAGCTCCACAGTCATGAGAGAAAGCACCAACACCTGAAGAGAGAAGGATGAGCTTCCGTTAGACAGGAAGGTGGTTGATAAAGCGTCTTTGAGTACCTTTTAAAGCGCTATACAAATAAAATGTATTATTATTATTATAAATATATATATATATATATATGCATATTTATACATTTAATCAAACACAGGACAGGACATAAATAAGTTAAAAATACACATATTTCTTTTAATACTTTGATGTGTAATAACCAATCTGTGTACACATTTTATGTTCCTAAACTTCTCTGTCTTCTTTTGGAGGAAATTCAAATGCTTTCTGTAAGTTCTTTAATGTCACACATTTATTTTTCTCTTTTGTGTTTTGAGTCCAAAATATACCTTTTATCCAAAGGGGTACGAACATGCCAATCAATTCATTATCATAATGCACATTTCCCAGGTGACAGACATGAAAAGTGCATCAAATGACCATAAATGGAAGAAATCTTCGACTCTATTGTTCTAATATAAAGAAACTATTATTCACTGCACGTACTGTGCTAATGTACAGTTGACCTGGACTTTGCATGTATGCATGACAGATGGGGGGCAATAATAAGCAAGGATGATATGTGTCAGTATCTCTATCTTATAGAGGTGTTAAGAAACTATACATGTGGGCAAAATATGTGTGTCGGTGTGTGTGTGTGTGTGTGTGTAGAGGCTTCAGTGAAAGGCGAGACAGGAGCTGGGAGTAAATGCCATTATCAGCTGACAGGCGTCAGGTTACATGGGGCCCAAATCCTTTGAAGAGGGCTGAGGTGGGCAGGGGAGGGAGCTGTGTGTATGTGTGTGAGTACATATACAGTGAGCGAGCACAGAGTATGTGTGTCCAGCAGAGTGTATGTGTGTGTCGGGCTCTGTTGACACTTAAGATCTTGCAAGTGGAGAGCAATATTGAGTAAAGTATTTGGACTATTGTATTATTTTAAGATCTTAGTTGACTTAGTTCTTTTAAATATCACACGGCAGACTCAGGCACTATTTTAAAGTCTCTACTTGTGTTTTCTTTTTCTTTTATGTCACAGTTTTCCCACAGATAAAATGCAAATCCAGAACAAAACAAGATCACAAGTGATCACTCCAGATGCGGTGGTCTATTCAAGTGTGAACAGCAATCAGCATCAAGTGAATTAGAAACATCTGTATATATCAAAACACAAGACCCAATGTTTAAAACAGGCCTGTCTCTGTGCTTGAGATGGATTTCTGGGCAAATAGCTAAGAGGGTTTGACGTTGTAGGGCTGGCGGTGGTCTGGTCCTGGACAGAGCAAATGGTTAAACTTGACGCCTATCCATAACTTGTCTTTTGATCTTGCTAGTAAAGCCTGAAGGATGAACATGAGGTCTCCCCCTCCCCTGTTTAAGGGCTCGGGTGGCCTGGCTACTGCCTGCCATAAAATACAACCCACCAGAGAGAAAGACCAGAGCGCTCTGTGCATGTGTCTGTGTGAATTATGTACCTGCATGTTTACACGTTCATACTGCATGTGCGCAAGTATATACATGTCTGCGTGTGTGCTTGAAGTGTGTGTCTGTGAGCCTGCGTATGTGAATGAGTGTTTGCGCGTAACCGTTGAAGCTCTTCTAGCGAGAGGAGGGGGAGCGTAGGAGTGCGGAGGATGGAAATAAAATCTACGTTTTTATAGGTTTAGAGTGGGAGCAAGTTGTCTGAGCGACTTTGTGTTCTCTCCCCATTTATCTGAGCGTTGGTGTCCGGGAGTGTTGGACTAGACTAAACAGACGGCCCCTAACAAAACAGCACAAGACTGGTGACTGAGGCTACAATAACACACACGTCTTCTTTTTGACTCCGTCCTCTCTTAGATGCCTTCTGGACCGCACATTAAAAAAAAAACAGGAATTAAATGCTGGGGAAGAGTAAAGGCGAAGTAATACGCTCATCAAACGTAGGTCACAAAGAGTGAACAGGTTTTTTTCGACCATTATCAACCATTTATGCACGTCTGTTTTTTCTCCACCACTCACTATGATGCCGGCGGTCCACGGGTTGAGCAGGAAGAGGGCACAGACCAGAAAGGTGCAGGCGAGCACGACACTGATGGACAGCAGGAGCCAGTGGCGCAGACTAACATACTGTTCCCAGAACAGGAAAGGGTAGCCATTGGGGTAGGAGGGCAGGCTTTGTCGGCTGTAGTTGCTGCAGATAGCCCGCACGCTCTCGATGGCCTCCACAAACTGCGGCGTCTCCCGGAGCCCGTTGAGGTAGAAGGGGAACTGTGCGTATTCGATTGGCTCAGCAGCCGGGACTGGATGGAGAGACAATGAGAGGAAGGTCGATTAGTTAGAAGAAAAAAAGGAAGATAACTTTATCTTTATTTAGCACCACATCATTTTATTAGACGCCATGCAGCAATTGAGGATGGTTTTGCACTTCGGGGCCTTGGAAGCAGAAGCCACAGAGCCTTGCATGATGATGACATTTTAAATTCAGAGAAATTTATTATTTCGGGACATGGATTACATATGTAGATGATAGTTTATCAATTCTTATGAACAAGCATTAGGTTCTGATCATTTAGTGCATCTGCAGAAATAATTTTACACTCTTCAGCTAAACCACCAATATCAAGGCTTTCCCTCCCTAATCCAACCTTGTTCCAAGAGCAGCTACATCTGTGGCCAAGTGTTTGTGTGTGTGTGTGTGTGTGTGTGTGTGTGTGTGTGTGTGTGTGTGTGTGTGTGTGTGTGTGTGTGTGCGTGTGTGGTGGGCGGAGCAGCCTGAAACAGAGCTCCATTGACTCAAACCCAGCCAGTCTGTGGCCCAGCCTGGCTAATGAGGACCTATCAGTTCCAGACACAGCAGAGTGTCAGAGCTAACTGTGATTCACGGTAATTACAATGTCAGAACCACCGCCATTACCACACCCCAAACGTTGCGCTGCCGCTTAAAGCATAATGTAGATGCATGAACACGCGTACCTGCCTGTCACTCTGTCATGAAGTCATATTTGGTGCTGACAAAATGCTGTGTTCATTCAGACTTTTGCATGCGGTGTAATTAACAACACATTGCTGCATATGGAAGATTCCACATCTATTTCGAGTGTGAATATTCCAGTGCCTGCAGGTCGTCAGACAGGAGCACTTGCTTACATGGTTTGGCACGTTATAATCTCAACTATAAATTTCCATCAGGACACCAGTTGGCTTTTGGCCAACACAGATCTGCTCCGGGGGGCTCCTGCACAGCCAAGCACTTCACGCTGCTTATCCAATCATATCCCCCCCCCCCGCAAAGGACTTCCTGCTTGTTATCCAATTGTGCTTCCCACCCAAACCAAGTCTGTCCTTGTTATCCAATCATTTTCCTCCCCCGTGGAGCACTTCCTGACTTGCACCAAATCACAGGCTAGAATCAAACAACATGACTGTACTTTTTTTATGTGAGTTACAGTCTGTGTGTGTGGCAGGGAAATGAGAATAGGGTGTGTGTAGTGTTTAGGGTCACTGAGTTTTAATAATGTGTGTGTGTGTGTGTGTGTGTGTGTTTGTGTGTGTGTAATGCTAGGGCCCCATGGTAGCCAGGGTTATAGCATTCACCACAGGCACCATTAGAAGAACCACAGTGAGCCGTGTCTTGGTCCTCAGCCTTGCAACCTGAGCTCACACATACACAAACGCACACACACCGCAGTGGTACTGTAAAGTCTACTACCTCACTTAAAGCTAAGAGGCAGACAAGGAGCAATAACTCAAACCACAAGAGGTAAACACTGCTCGCATGTAGCAGCCGCCTTATGGAACCTAAAAAAAGACGCAGGCGAGACCAATGAGCCCCACAAAAAGTTGCCTTGAAATTTCCGTGAATGCAATTTGTTCAATTGCACCGTGCAGCAGGTATGAACTTTATCATTTCAAATTAGCCTCATTTGTTGGAGCAAAGGCTATTATTGACATTTCCTTCCTTAGGTCAAAGCAAAACTTCATTCCATTACACTATAAAGCTTCCTGGTGTTAACTCTAGCATATTTTGCGGATATGCTGACTTACTGCTGAGGCGTGTCTCGGGCATGGAGTCAGTACGGTCGTGGAACCACTCAGGAGGGTGCGGGCGAATGTTGGCCTGCGAGGCAGCGTACGCCACAGGATCATTGCTGACCCAGGCGGTCAGGTAGATGTAGAAAGCCGCGGGGTTGATGATCCCATCTGCATCCACAAGCCTCTGACGAGTCAGCTACAAAACCCAGAACGGAGATGAATTAACGACGGTAACATAATTACTAATGTAGACAAAAAGTTTTCTTCTGCTGTGTTCTCTTAAAACATTCAAACACATACTTGCATGCATCTAAATTAAATGGGTATAATAATACATAGGCTGAGCCACATTTTAAAATTATTAAATGGAATAATTAGCAAATAGAAAAAGTGCAATAAAGGTGAAAAAGAAATTAGGTGGAGCATGCATATTGCCGCCGTTATGTATACATTGGACACAAAAAGGTATTGTGGAAATAAGACATGTTTAACCAAAACATTTTACAGGTGAGCCGACCACAGAAATGCTTACTTATACACATGCATGAGTGCAAGAGAACGGACCAGCTTTCAAAATAAGAGTCAAATATTAGTCCCTCTCTCTTTCCAACCAAAGAAAAATCAACAAGTCAAACACTGGTCGCCTTTCTTAGAATTCCCGTAATTCTCATCACGGCTTCCCAGAATTATCATGCCACATTAAAACATGGAAAACGTTGAATCAGCTTCTCCCTTTACATACAGTAGATATTGGCTGGCCAACCTCAGGCCCAATGTCCTGACCACTCTGAATACATTTCTGATGGAAGCCTTGCAGCAATTTTCTGTCAGGAAGCAGCTGTGGAAGACGAATGTTCTACCAAGTATTAATTCTAATAGTGGCAAATGCACCAGTACATTGATATATGTTGTATTAGACAAGCTCTAATCTGGCATTCTGGTTCCTCTACCTGTTGCTCAAGAGCCCCGGCTGCCGGCCGAAACAGCCGAAAAATAATTTAAGTCCAGATGGATACTTTATTATATACATTTCTGATTCTAATACAATACTGTTGTTTAAGTTGCGATTTTTGCTATGTGTGTATATAAAAAAAAAAGGTGATACTAATGCTTCTGAATTACAAGTCAAAAATAGGCCTGTTTTTGAATATCAACAGCTATAGCTGTGTGCTAAAATGCTAATTCCCCTTTACAATAATTCACTGCATGTTAATCAGAAACACAAACTCATTCAAAAACGCACTTATTAAGGTCAGCGTATATGAAGGAATAGTAGCTGGCTACTCCATAGGCTTGTGGAAAGCCCTGGTTTCTTAAAGGCTATATTATGTTGGGTGAAATAAATGTGTTTCTCGGCAGCTCTATGGATGCAATGTCCATATAATACTGTATATGTGACTACTAGATACATTGCCATGACATTTATGGTGCTAAGACAATGAATCGTAATGACTTTGGTGACTTTTATTCTCATGCCACATTTACACATTGTAGTTAATATTACTCTCAGTCTTAGAAACCAGAGCCGGGTGATAAAAAGTCTCTGTAAGCCGTGAGCTAACCTCCTGACATCCAGCCACTATGAATCAGACCAAACCCACACAGAGCGTTTCTGTCTGGTTGCTGATTGTTCCCAAGCTGTTTCAGTCTGTGTCACTTGCTGTGACGGCTGCGGTCAGTAGGTAGACAAGAATGGCTGTCTCGCTCAGAGCCATTACTTTTCTTCCTTCCCCTGTGGAACCAGAGGAGTGTAGCCTAGCACTGCTACCTCCTGAGAGGTAAAACCATTACTGCACACCGCTCTGCCACTCTCCTTTCTAGGAACCATAAATCCCTCCTTCACTGAGGCAGGGAGAGTTTTGGGGGTGAAGCTGGACTCATGGGGTTAGGTGGATGAAGAAAGGAGGAGTTTTTTTTTTTTTTTTTTGGTGATGGGTTGGAGGGTGAGGAGAGAAAAATTGCTTGAGTTAGCGTAACAATAAAAAAAATTGGCTGGAGTCCCTGAGCGCATCTGTGTGCAGTTAACCTGGTTGTTAACACTGAAGGAAATGCCACCCAGCAAATGGAGTAGAGCTATAAAAATAACACAACATCTGTACAAATGTTGCTCACACTTGCTTCCCCTGACCCCTACGGGTACCCAGAATGCCCAGCGCCGCCGACCGACCCGGTCCTGAGAAGAAAAGTGCTGTTTCCTCCTCCCCCTACTCTTTATACCGACCTCCCCCTCTCCAAGCTTTGTCTTCATATTGCCTTACATTCAAACCACACACAAACACATATACAGACAGCAAGCTACAATATGGCTCCCAGACAAGGCCATAAGGAATGAATGGTCGCCCCAGCACAGAGGGAAATGTTAGCAGCAGCAGATCAAAGCCAGAACACCTTCTGCACAGATCCATGGAGTGGCATATCAAAATAAAACATCTAGCTTTGCAATTTGCCAGGGTTGGAAAAGATCTGGTACTCATTTTGAAACACACACACCAAAAAAAAGCAGCTACTGCTGTAAGTGCACGCACAACAGACAAAAGCAGAACACACACTCAAAACATACAAATGCACACACAGAGCTGCCTCAAAGAAACCACGTGTTTCAGCTCCCCTCATTGAAAGAGGACACAGCAGTGGAGCGCTGAGGGAGGGAAAAGGGAGGGAGGAAGGGACGGAGAGAGAGAGAGAGAGGTAGTGCGAGCACAGGAGTTAGTGTAGGAGAGGGGGGGGGGGGGGGGGGGGACAAGAATGAGAGCCGGATTCCAGAGGATCTGGATTGAATTTAACAGCGGGATACGCAACAACTGTATGTCTTCAAGCTGTCACCGGAAGCCCAGGCAGCTCTGCTGGCGGCCCCAATGCCTCACGGCAAATACACTTCCCTCACAGGCACAGGAAGTGATGTCACAGGGCCGCACACCAGGATTTGCCTCTGCTTCCTGCAGGTTAGTGGAAGGGATTGGGAGTGTGGTATGCTGCTGCGATGGAGCTCAATGGGTAAGAGAAAAAGCAAAAAAGAAACGGCTAAGAGTAGAGAGAGGGGGGGGGGGGCTTTAATACTGTAGACATGCACGACTTCTACACAGACTCACACACAAATCATGTAAATGAATAAAAAGACAAGACACAGCGGAGCTATTTGTCAAAGTTAATTATCTTTTGAGGGAAATGATCTCAGTGTTGAAAAGGACCTGGCTTGTTTTGTGTTTGGAGTTTTGATAAATCCTGGCCAAGAATTTTGTTTTTATATTTCCCCAGTTCCTTATCTTCTGTTTTGTGCCGTTTCTTGCCAAGGAATGCAGCCATGCATCCATGTGTGTTGTTTTTTTGGAGGTGGCACTAAACTAAAAACAGAGTGCAGGGCCCCACTGAGGCTTCCTCTGGACCTCCTTCTAAGGCCTTAGCTGCTCCCTAGCTTGACTTGTGCCATTGTTGGATGTCAAACACCCCTCTAGTTGCACACTGGAGACCGGGCTCATTTCAACAGCTGAGCTGGAGTTTTTCAGGAGATTATGATAACTGTGTGTACAGTAGTGATGAAATCTGGGTGCTTTTCAACCCCAAAAGTGCTGCAGTGAAAACACTGGACAGCAAAAATGTTGATTTCCAAAACTTAGTTCGAAAATAACTAAAATAAGTTTTTTTTAAATAGATTACTTTGTACGATGAACTCATTTATCTGCATAGTGAGGCCAAGTAGCTCAATTTATCATTTGTCAAAAATATGCAACAAATGCAAATATTGTTTTTGAAATCCATTCAGTTCCATTTTGACAAAATTATTCGTCTTTACCACGGGACTGAAAAATCCAGGCAAATTATTTAGAGCGCCGTTGGGGCCTGCATGACTTTCTACATTGTGCACCGATTTCTTTCAGCCTTCCGACTTCTCACACTATGAACTGTGTCTGGAATCACTAACAAACTCAAAAGGCTTGATGCTAAGGGAAGACATCTCACTGTCAAGGCGCTGCACATGCACACACAGAACCACAGAGTGTGACAAATGGTTTTAAATGAAGAGTTAATAGGTTTTTCAGAGGCAGGCTGCAGCCCCAGTGAGAGCTTTAAATTCCTGGGCTCGGTAAAGTCATCACAGAGAAGATGAAGACAGACACAGGGAGAAAGGAAAAAAAAAGACGGGATGGAGAGAGACAGTCTTTAAGCCGGGTGTGGCTCTTCCAGCCCCAATCCCATTGGACAAAACACACAAATATACACGCACACAGAAAAAGAGGAAAGCAGTTTTAACACCGGTGTCGGTATCCTCAGATCGCAGTCCTTGTAAAACAGTTCAATCACTTTTAATGGTGTGAATAACTACACATACCAGGTTGAAGTTGATGGGCGTCCTGCGTCCTGTCTGCACCAACAGCTTGTATGCAAGAACGCCGTCATCGGAGCCATTCCTGTAGCTGTTGAAGGTGATGCGGCCGGCCTCCCAGTCCTTCTCAAACGCCTGCTGGAGACCTGCATGAAACCACAACAAAACAGATTGGTTAGATGCGGATGTTTGGAAAGGTTACATGCCCTATTATCTTCATTCTTTCTCTGCAACACACTCATAAAGCTAAGTTCAAAAGGAAAACAACACACAACAACCCAGCGCAGCACAAGGCAATATAACACAACACTGCAACCTAACCCTATAATAAGCCTGATTGATTTTATATAGTAACTTGGTTCCATTCTCAACCACCAAACAAGACTTCAAAAGCCTAAAAAAATGCTGCTTTTGATTCAGAGCCATCATTTGGGAATATATCAGTAACACATGTCTCCTTTTCTATACTACTCTCTAATCCATATGTGCATCACTCTCCCCCTCTCGGCTCTCCCCCAAGACTCATGCTGTGGTCCGTCTGTGGGAGATGTTGTTTTGGGTCTCGTTCCGTGGCCTGTCTGGCTCCAATTTGTCCCACCATTGCAGAGAGCAATATCAGACACAGTTCTCTCTCTTTCTCTCTCACCCGCACACTCTCTGTGTGGTTCCCCTCCGGCTCAAACACACACACACACACACAGAGACTCACACAATGTGGTTTATCGTTACGGGGCAAGTCAGCGCTTCCTCGCTGAAAATGAAGCCATTCCCGGATTTGGGCTGACATGATGTGAAAGATGATATTCTTGTCCTTTACAATTATTAGGAGCTGTCAGTGGGATAAGGGGAATACAACAAGCAACCCATCCAAAGGTGAATCCTGCCATCCTACTGAATGAATTCAGGGTCCCATAAAATTAAAAGTGTGGTGTAGTGCTTGTTTTATGCCAAATATTTCAGATTATTTATGAATAGATTATAAAGAAAAATTACAAAAGCTAGTAGGAACAGTGCTAATATGAGTTGGATGAGTGAGTACGAGTGTCAGTTTGCGCTGCCGACATCATCTTTACTGCCAAAGGTTCTCACATTCTGTATATTGCCTGAGGCCAAGTCTAAAATATGGCCTCCCACTTCGTCCTCCTCCGTCAACCCCACTCTAGGATGACACAAACGATTTTAATCAGGCTACTGTCAGTGTCCATTTCGAAATCCCGCCTACATCTGAACTCCTGCCCAACATCTTGTTTCCTGCAGATTCATGTCAAAACACTATGATCTCAAGACTGTTTCATGAGTAAATCATTACCATGCCTGAACTAACTTGAATAGGGATGTTAAACGAGGCATTAATAACAAAATCATCTGTAACATCAGTATTAGGGTAAAATATAACAACGAATCATACTGCTACATCCGACCCAAAGAGAGTTCTTTCCTTGGTGTGACTGAATCCACTTTTGGTCTGGTTGGGATGGTAATTATCAAGCTTAACTTTACCTTGCAGCCAGTCCCTGAAGTAGTGAAGCCACATGCGGGGCAGCTGCCCGTTGTCCTCCTTCAGCACGTAGCGAACAGTGTGGAACCTCTGGTGGAGCTGGTACAGCAGAGGCTGTTTCTGGGCGTAATCGGCCCGCTGCGTCACCACGTACATGTTGTAGAAGGAGAAGAACTTGAACTGGGCACCGATGAAGTCGTACTCGCTGGTCTCTCTGGGCACGATGTCTGTCAACTCCAGGCCATCCCTCACCTGGGTGGTCCCGTAGAGACTGACTCCCAGCAGGCAGAGGAACAGCACAATCACCACCACCTGGAAACAGAAGGACCGAAGAAGATCATCATCAATCAATTCACTGCACAGAGCGATGGCAGGACAGATTCAGCTTACACTAATTACTGCTTAAACCATGTTGCATATTCTGAATGAGTGAAGAGCAAAGTTGTGGATACTGTGCATATTCTAAGGTGGATGTTAGCAGCATATTCCAAAAGCCAACAAAGGTTACCATATGAAAAGAGAAAAGACAGCCTGCATTTAAAATAGCACGGAGCAAGGCACTTATAACAAATTAACAACAGTCACATTGCTAAAATATCCCTGACATGGCAAGAAACACAAGCAGTCAGATGATTGGAGAGATTCTAAATAACCCCAAGGTACGCCAAAGACAAACGGTAAAATGACTATTCTGCTTTGAACTGTAGGCACACCGTTTTGTTGCAGCAGATTAGCCATGATGGCCAAAAATAGGAAAATAAGAACAGAATTTTACTTTAAGTCATTCAGCAATAAGGGGATTCAGCGATTAAGGCATCAGAGGACTGCATGAAGCAATTTGGCAATATGGTGAAACATCTGACAGTGTGATGAAAATTTTTCTAATAATGTCAAGTACAGGCCACCAGATGATTTCAGCTCTGGAAGGCTGTCATATGACTGGCCACCCACTAGACTGAGGTCAGACTGTGTGTGTGTGTGTGTGTGTGCTTGTATGTGACTCAGATGTGAGCACAAACTCCAGCCCAGATTTCCTCCTACTATTCACTCTGGTGACTAATCCTCCCTTTCAAATTATCACCACGGCAAGTCAGCGCAAACACTATTTCACCTCACACAGAAGCCCCCCCCATCTATCTCTACCTCCTTTTCTACAGAAACACACACACAGAGATGCTGAACTCACCTTGGTGGTGGGCTGCAGAAGGAACGGTGCATAGTGCCTCTCCGCAAAAGAGGACAGGGTCCAGCGGGAACAGGATGGCCCGAGGCAGCGCAGGCCCAACGAGCCCTCTCCGTACTGGGACAGCAGGTCCCGTGTGGAGCTGTTGTTCTCTGGGCCCTGGCCAGTCGATGAGCCTGGATCACCCTGAGGAGCTGAGCTGGCACTTAAAGTCGGAGCAGCAGGAGGAGGAGGAGGAGGAGCAGGGTGGTGATGGGAGAAGGTGGCAGAACCTCGAGATCCCCCGTTACTTCGGCTCCCGCTGCTGTTGTTGTTGTTGTTATTGTTGTTATTGCCGTGATTGCTGCTGCTGCTCCTGCTGCCGCTGGCGTTGCTGCTGTAATAATCGTTGTTGGGGTTGCTCCTCGTCGGAGCTGGGTTCATGGGCTGCACGGAGATCTGGGACCTGGGCTCAGCCGTGGTGTAGAAGGCCT
This sequence comes from Anarhichas minor, assembly GCF_050575085.1. Taxonomy (NCBI): domain Eukaryota; kingdom Metazoa; phylum Chordata; class Actinopteri; order Perciformes; family Anarhichadidae; genus Anarhichas; species Anarhichas minor. The sequence goes on along the minus strand of NW_027466471.1, from coordinate 7,881,837 downwards.
GAGTCCGGGGGTCGTACTCCGTCCTGAGCTGCACTGTGGACTGCATGGTAATTTGGGTCTGCTGGGCAAAGCCGTGGCTGCTGTAGGAGGGAGGGGGGCTGCTGTAGCTCGGCGGAGGCGTGCGATATGAGGGAGGAGGGGTACAATAGGACGGGGGAGGGCTGCAGGGACTCCCGTCAGCACCATCCAGGTACGCATGGGGCTCGATCTGGATCACACGATTGGCACATGGGCTGAAGAGATAACGACAGTGGGAAAATGTCAGACCATGGACTACTATATGTAGGGACTAAACAAGGGACATTCTTTACATATTAACATCATCCTATTTAATGAAATGGTTTCTAACATTAAAACTTTCATAGTTATGTTATTCTATAATAGTGTGCGGAAAAAAATGTTAATATCTAAGATTAACTGCATTAAATCTGTTAAAAGTCTCTTATCTGCACATATTTTAATTAAACGTCTCTTTTTCTGCCAACAGCATGAAATATAGGGCTGAGACCCAACAAGGGAATTTAATAGTGTGTTTGCAGATCCATATGATCGCTGTGCCAGCAAGCATGCCCAGACTGGCAGAGCGGTTCAGTTTAATAAAGACTGTGACAGATAAACACAGTGAAACAACCAAGCAGCCAGACAGAAACCGACAACTTAAGCAGTAATTAGGCTGTGACTGAGGGGGGATTAAGGTGAAGATAACTCAGAGATAACGTTGTGTTAGAGTTATTCATCGACGGATCACAGGTCAGAGGAAACCATAAAAGGGAGAATTAATGAACAGGAGAGCAATTTCACCGTCATCAGACATGAAAGAATCTGTGCACACACACACCTGTAGAAGCAGCAGAAAATGTCGAACCGCCTGTCTTCGCGTCGGTAGAGGTCCATGCTGAGGATGGCGGGGAAGATGAGCAGCACCATGGCAAAGTTGAACACCACCACCACTGCAGCCTGCAAGAGACAGGGGAAACATGATGTTAGTTTTATAAAAAAAAAAGAAGAAAGAAAAAGGATTAGTAATTTGTATACAGTTGAGAAGGTGATACACGGAGTAGAAAGTTGTGGTGGGATGAAGTCTAAATCAAGACAAAAACACAGAGTGTGCAGAGAAAAAGCGAGGCTTGAGTGAGTGTAATAGAAGCCAGTGCAGTGTTGTGGTTAAGTATTTGAAGGTGGTGCACTGGAGCAGAGGGTGGGGGTTGGGGTTGGGTTGGGCCCCTGCCCAGAGTACAATCTGGATCTTGCGTAGTTGCCAGACCACTACTTCCACGCGCACACACACACATGCACACAATCCCGTGTGTGTGCCAGACCACCCAAGGAGCCGGAGGCCCGCGGGGCCTGAGGTGATGAGCAGGCGCTGTGGCTGTACAGACAACACACACCCCTTACACACACACAAACACACACACAAACACACACACACATGTATCTACTGCCATCTTCTGCCTCCTACTTAAACCACACCTTAACACCAACCAGACACAGACACACACACATACACACACACACACACACACACACACACACACACACACACACACACACACACATCATTGCCCTCCCTCATTCCTCAGCTCACAACTCAGTCAACGAGAGAGAGAAATAATGTGAGAGAACGAAGCTTCTGTAAGTAGAGTAGAACAATGAATTCTCAATTGGCCAGACAGATACAGTAAGACTCCACTCACAATCACACGCACAAACACAGTGACCGCTGGCTGACCCGTGAGTGGGGAGATGTTTCATCACATCTGTCCTCGGCGCACGAATATGTGTGAGTTCCTGTGTGTGTTTCGTGTTGTTATCTGGACACGATTCCACTTTTTTTTCCTTCATACTGATGGAAAGAAGCGAATGAGAGACATAACGGAGGGGAAGAGAGAGAGAGATGAATCCACGGAGGAGTCGACCACAGGAAGTGCTTGATGTTGATAAAGAGACGCACACGCACATACTCACACACATCTCTACGAGGCTGAGAGATGACTACCACTGATTGCGGTTGTGAAGTGTATGTGTGTGTGTGTTCCATAATAAAAGATGGGTATCAGCATGATTGTCTGCCTCACTGCAAGTCTGCCCTCCACCAGTTACAAAACCACAAGTGTAAAGTATGCATGCTATGTGCATCTGTGTATGTGTTATGCATGTGTGTGTGTGTGCGTGCCTGTCTCCAAGTGTGTGTATTTGTGTGCATAAAAGGAGGCGGCATGGATTAGACCCATGGGGTAAATGGATCATGTTTGACAGACTCGCTGTACTAAAGCCATCTATCCACACATGCTAATATTGTACTCACTGTGGCGACATCTTGCCTCACTCTGTGTGTGTGTGTGTGTGTGTGAGAAAGAGAGCTAGAGAAAGTAGGACGGGGGTGGTGTATGCAGTACTTAAAGCACAATTTTACCTAACTGCAAATACTTGCATACATGAATTAATCAACACTACTCATTCATATCTCTCTTTCTCAAAAGTTGCAGAAATCGTCTATTGAATGCTTTTGATGTGCACGTTTGTTTGACCGATATGTTTCTTGAAGATTTGATTTTGTATTTTAGCTGCTGGTACCTAAAAAACTTTGCAAGCTTCCAATGTTTTCCCCCAGAAGGCAATTAGCCAACCGGAACATAAAGCCTCTGAAATTGGACTTAACATAAATGATAAGGTTTTGCGTCACACTTAGGGATTATTGGAGGCATCTTGTCCCGATTTTCACTGATCTGGTGACGTCTATAATTACTGACAGATGTTAGAGAAGTCAGAGCTCCCCTCTGGATCCCCCCCACCTTTACACACACACACACACACACACACACGCATGGGGCACACACACAGACAAACAGCTAGACCATTGCTTTCCAAACCTCCCACACAGGTACTACAACTCACAACGCACACATGCACATGAGCGTGAGGATATGCAACACACGCACACACAGAGGGATTCGGTTACATGGACCTCAGCCGCAATCTGGACAGACACCGGGCCCACCACTAAACAGCCTCAAAGAGGGAGGCAGAGGGCTGGATGGATTTAACAAAACACACACAGACACACACACACACACACACACACACACACACACACACACACACACACACACACACACACACACACACACACACTTTCAGTTCGATGAAAGAAATCAATAAAACAACTGTCTGGAGAAATCTGGAGCCAATGAGGACTGGAACAGGAATATTAGTGAGAGGGGCCCCACACGACTGAGCTCTCTCACACAGACAGACAGCCACACACACACACACACACATAAATACACACACACACACACACTCACTACCGGGCATACCTGTAGAGAAAAGGCTCTGAGCGCCGGGATGGGGATGAGGGCTGCCATGAAGAAAGCTGTGACGTTGCTGATGGAGGTGAGAGCCACGCTGGCCCCGGTCCTCTTCAGGCACTCCCCCGTACGGTCCTGACAGACAGAGACAGACAGGTAGATGAAAGGAAAAGCAATGAAACTCGACTCTCTTGATCAGATTATAGCCGAAGGCAACTGTGTAATACTTAAGATTATGTACAATTATCATAACACTGATATGACTGACAGTGATTGCAATGATTCTCAAAGCCCTGAAGTGCTCTTTAATAAGCCACCTGGGCCTGTCTACTTCTGTTTGAAGAATAAAGGTAAAAGTTGAAAGAGATGACATGCCGTCGCTCAAAACAAATGAGATTCTTTGTGTAATCAAGACTTTTGATTGGCCTTTTTTATTATTATTTAGTGATAAGCATGCACACACCAGGTTTGCCAGCAATTTGAGGACGTGCAGGACCACACAGGGAGTGTCTGCAGGCGTGTGCATCTGTGTGTGTGTGTGTGTGTGTGTGTGTGTGTGTGTTTCAGACAGGAGAGATCAGGTTCAGCTCTGTTTAGTTTTCATCAGAGCCACACAAAGGAAGTTGGGGGATGAGGGAGGCAAGGCTGGAAGGGAAGGGAAGGGAAACGGGGGGGAAAACAAAAACAAGCAAATACATGCCTATGTTTTCCCCCCCTCTGGAGATGAAAAGTGATCCTGCTCCACACACACACACACACACACACACACACACACACACACACACACACACACACACACACACACACACACACACACACACGAGGTACATATAAAAACATAGACTTTATTTACTGGTTTCTGCAAGTTATTCTTTTTCTTTTAGTGTTTTTAATTCTGTATTCTGATTTATGATCTAATTAAGAGCGCGATGGACCCCGTTCTGTTTTCACATATTGAATATGGAGCATTGCTTAGATAAGCAGGCTGAGTGTGTGGCACATGCAGCAGGCTGTTAGACGCTACATCACAGGCACCGACAGGCTCTTTCACACATTCCTCCATGAAGGAGTTAAGACAGCAGAATGGGTCGGAACAGCGTGGACGTTTGCCTCACCTCGAATGGGATCCTCTTGTTCTGTCCGGTCTCACTGAAGGCATGGGCGAGGAGGAAGACGTCATCCACTCCAACACCCAGAGCCAAGAAAGGGAGCACCTGTAGCACACACGCAAGCTTCATAAGCTCCATGAGCCATAAGGAGGACCACAACCGTGTTGGTCCTTTTTTAGTTCCTAGCATACAGAATGTTACATGTTGTACGAATTTCTCTCATTTTCAATTTTTGGAGGGGTACAAACTAAATGCAGCGTAGCCAAAACCATGCATCATCATTGACAATATCTCACATTTTGTATAAAGGTTGTTAAAGGATGACAATGGTAAACATTGTATCTCATTGTGTTAATCTGAGTTACCTGTGTGGTGGCAGCATTGAAGGAGATGCCCAGGAGAGAGCAGAGGCCCAGGCCGGCTGCCACAGACAGTGTCACCAGCAGGACACCCGCCAGCCCTACAGCCCCCTGAGACTTGGCACAGTCCCACCGTAGCATGGTCAGACACGCATAGGCCAGCTGGGAACAGCAAACAAGAAGTCCATTTATCAGCCAGTCATTAAACGTCTTCCCGCCTCTTTTAGCTTTCTGTAATCCAAGGCTAGACCTGAGTTGCTCAAAGCTTTTTTTTTTGGCTCCGTTCTCACCATCAGCAGGTATCCACTGGCCACACGGATGACACTGACGTCGGAGAAAGACTTGAGAATATCTTCCAGAGTGGTGCTGGTGAAAGACAAGACCTTCTGAGACGAGTTTGCTGCCACACTCTGCAGCACCGCCTAGAGAGAGGCAAACAGGAATGGGTAGAAAGAGAGGAAAAGCAACATTAAAAATGATTTTAATAAGTGATCAGTAAGGAAGAATAGATAGAGAGTCTTTGAACAAACTTCCAAGGCAACGAAAACGATTTGAAATATCATTAAAACAACAAGCTTGAACACGCTGCTTATGAATGGATAAAATCCATCCCACAAAAATGTAAATTTGGCAGGAGTGCGTTTGCTCTCCCACAGCGCAGCTCTAGTTCAGGTTCAATGACCACACAGCCAGAACTCCCTGATTTGAACGCTCAAATATTGTGCTCATGTATAATCATGCATAATCCTGCTCTCTTTTTCTTTCTAAGAGTTTTGTTTCTGAACTAAATCAGTGCAAGTTTCTGCAGAATAAAATTGATTTGTCTACCCTATCATATTTCTCCCTCAATATACCAGCTCAAATTTGCACCTATTTTACATGTAGAACTGATGAGTGCATACTGCCTGATTTCCAGTAGCAAATATTATAACTTAAATGTGTATTATTGAGAGAAAGCATCTCACTGATTCAATAAAAGTTGCACCTCAGATGGCAGACCAACTGCACCTCCAATCTGTTCTCTAGCCCGTTTGTTGATAAATAACACGGAGCATACAGTACGTCTCAAGGTGGAGAACAAGTACATCTCTCTCTGTGTGTCTTTGAAGACAACAAAGACAAATGGCAGCCCTGAATAATGAGCTCTGCCTCTGTTGGTATTTGGAGGAATCTGCAGACAGTACCATGACCCATCCTCTCCCTCTCTCACTATCTCAGGGCAGACAGATGGCTTCAACATTGAACTGCAGTTACTGCTCAGTGGGGAGCAATGCTGGCTGACACACATTAGGAAACACGCAATAGATCACACACACACACACACACACACACACACACACACACACACACACACACTCGCACCCACATGTGAACTCGCACATGTGTCCGGCGCATACCAACTTGCATGCACATACTATTCATGCAGGCACGCCTAACCGTGAGTAATACACGCCAATATAAGACAGAAATTTGTCATCTTTTACTTCTTTTTTGATTGCCGCAGATAAAAAAACCCGCTGTATTCAAATAAACGATCACACCTATTTTCTAGCTATCTGTGATCTCTGGGCCCCAAGACGAATGGCGCGCACACACACACACACAAGGTCACACTATGTCGAACAGAGGTTGGGGGGCCCCCAAAACAAAGACCAGATGATGTCACACACATGAGCCACCAATGGGGCCACAGCTGGGAAAGCGATTGTGTGTGAACTTCTGAGTGTGTTTGCATGTGTGTTTGTACGCGAGTTAAAGAGAGAGAGAGAGAGAGCGCGGGAGAGAAAGAGAGATATCCAGCACTCCCTTAATGTATTCCAGACACGCTCACCCTGTTGCTCTATTGCTCCTCTCTACTGAGCATTAAGAGGAAAGCTTTAGCCTATTACCACACACCAACAGTGGTGCTAGTATCTGTCAGGGGCCCGGGCTTTGGATGGGGCCTTTCCATGTTCACCTGTATCCGGTCGTTGATTTACGATGTGGTCGTAGAGGATTTAGGGTAGATTTCTTTTCTCTTTCGGTGCCCTCTTTTTTGGATCTCTCTCTCGTTTCTGAGCGCTTTGGCCCTTACCTCAGAGTATTTCCTCTGCCAGGCTTCTAGTATAGCTGCAGCCTTTTCTTCATTCCAGTTGATGTGGGAAACCTCCTCGTAGCCCCGAAAGTGCTCAAACATCTGCTTGGGAGTCATCAGCTGGAACATGGTCTGTAAGGCCTGGGCACTGGAAAGGAGGAAAGGAGAGAGGAAAAGATGGAAAGGATGAAAGAGGGAGAAGAAACAGACAGATCATGTTTACACGAGAAGATCAGCAAGGTGGTGAGCTGGCTTCTGGATTGTGCAAATAATCATCAAAGATGATGGATTCCCAGCACCGACTAGAATTAAAAGCTTTGGGTTGTTAGAACTCCGTCTATAGACGAGGAGTAAAAATACTGGCAAGCTTTGAACACTTGCCAAAGATACAGCATTTGCAGATTGTGTGATTGTCAAAATAACAAAGTTGATAAGGAGCACCAACCGGGAGACGAGAGGAGCATAAAAGATAGAATAATCAAACCAAAAGGCCAGACCGTTGCTTAATTTCGAAACCGCTTCAAGTAATCTGTGGATTCTTCTGATTTAGTGATTGATCAGCGATCAAAATTGTGAAAAAATGCCCAAAACAATTTCCCAGAGCCCAAAGACAAGTGTTTGTTTTAAACAACCATTAACCTGATTAAACAATCATCATGATCATCATCATAACCTCGATCACATTACTTATTATTATTATTTATCTACCCATTAAAAAGACACTAATAAAGACAACAGAAATGTGTTTTTACATATTTATTTGTCCAAAACAATCTTCCCCTAGTCCAACATGCTCTCCCTTAGATTCAAAGCTCTTCTCCTTCAGCCAGTATCACGGCTAATATTCCTTGCAATGATATATGATACGGCAACAGGAGCCATCAAAATAAATATACAGTGCTACTAGACGTAAACAGTGGCCTTGTTTTCCATTCAGTGTGTCTGAACCAACATGCCTCAGAAATACAGGTCCAGATGTTATCTTATCTCTTCTCTATTCCAAAGTTGGATGGCACAAAGGTTTTTGGACTGGATTTGATAGTGACAAAGGAAGTGCCAGATCCCATTTAATGGGTATCTGGTCCTAATCTGCAAGATTCCTGATCATGTTCTGACAGATTTTAACAGGACCGTGGGATCCAGTGTGGTGAGGAATGCACCGTCCTCGATGTACACACCAGGAGGGTAATAAAGAAAGAAAACGTATGAGTCATTAAAAAGTTACTAAAGAACAGTAGTCGAGTCAGTCTATGTGAATTAAAATTTTAGGAACCAAGGGAGCAAGCATTGGCTCGTTGTTCTCTTTATGAATGTGATCTGTGTAATATGGTGATAATGACGGTAATGGTGGCAGTTCCACTGCGTGGCATGGCTGCAGCTCGACTCTTCCATTAAAAAAAGTTATTGACTGGTGCTTTTTTTGGTACCATGTCGGTACACGGGATATCGTGCATAAGATCTCCATTTCTATATAGCAGAGCTAATGTCGTTTAGATTGTTAGATGTTAGATGTATCTATTTATTCATATGTCAGCTACGCCGTGACCAAGCGCAGACGTTCCGCTGATTGGTCGCCGATGAAATGATTCAGAGAGTGTGGCGTGGAAGAGGATGTCAGTTTTTAACGCGGTCTGTCTCGCTACGGCGATTAGCAGAGAAATCCCGCTTACACTGACGGAACAGAGAACAGAGAAGCACCTGGTCCTTAAAGTGAGTGTGGTGGAGTCGAGCCGAACCGTGCAGTGGAAATGAGGCATTAGTAAACAAGATGTAGAAATTGAGTGCCAGCAGTAACAACCCAATGGACAGAGCAACTAAACCACATACACACACACACACACACACACAGGCAGGCAGGCACGCACAGACACCCTAATGACCCAATCTTGCCAGGAAAAAACACAACCACAAAACAAACAACGCACCCCACTGTACTCTGGAGCCAGTTTGCGTGTAAATGTGTGTGTGTGTGTGTGTGTGTGTGTGTGTGTGTGTGGGGGGGGCTTTAACTTGGTGTGTACATGCCATCCAAACTGCAATTTCACATTAAAATAAGTGGTCCATTAGCAAAATGTTGGATAACTTGTGTAGCTTTCCCCTGTTAAAAGGGAAGCTTCTCATTGCTTGATAAAATGTGCATGTTTTTTATTCCCGTATACGTTTTGTATTTACATAAAAATCTTGAACAAAACGGGGACTGACAGATTGTAATGTGTTGTGTTCTGGAGAGCATACAGCTTATTGCACACATAAAAATGTGTATATTATACATCCATATGTATACTACATCATCTTTGCGCTTTGTCCTGGTGCTTGTGCCGTGCTTGTCCATTGTAGGAAATTTGGGGTTTAGAAGTGTGTTTTAAGAAATTATAATAGAAGTGTTTAATGATTCATAATTAAGAAATCATAATTAGAAGTATGTTGGAATACATAATTAGAAGATTCATAATTAGAAGTGTTTTAGAATTTGTAGTTAGAAGTGTATCTTAGTAGAATTGTAGCACCTTAATATTTGCTTGTGAAACTTGTGAAGGTTTTTGCCAAAAGTTGCAAATCCTAATCTTTATATAGAATGTTTACCAAAGAAGTGTTAAGCCATAAAAGAAAGTCATTGAATGTATTAAACTGTGAAGAATAGCCAAGGGAAAGTCAGACTTCTAGACAGACATTTGCAGGTTGTGCCCGCGCGAGGGTTTTCGGAAGCCTGACGCCAGGAGGAGGCAACCGAAATTAGCCAATAGGAATTAAGATGGACAAAAGGGAGGGGATTTCAAACTGTAAGAGGAAGTGCTGGAAAGGTATTCACTCTCTTGCTACTCGGCTCTCAGCGTGGAAGCATCTGTGTTTTCAGGCTGAGTCGCGAGTGAATAGCTTTTCCGCGCGGATCATATTATTATATATTTTGTTAGTAGTGTACTTCATTCTGTAATTGTATTAGCTTCAGTAGGATTAAATACTTTTAATTGTAAACCAGTTTAGGGTAGATTTATTAAGAAGCAACTCTACTGTAAAATGACAGTGGAGCGTGCTCTCCGGCCTTCTCTCGGTGGGGGAGATTCAACCCTCCACACCATGCACCCCAAATCGCTGAACATTCGGACAAACTAGCCCGGCAATAGAGCCCTCCGTGTACATGTTTGTGTGCGTATGAGTGGGAAGTGTCCAAGCAGAGTGTCCAGAGCTGAGCAGGAACAGCTGGAGCTCTAAGATTTCACTGGAATCTGCTAATGACTGCAAGATTCACAGCACACCGTGCACATGCACGCATACCCGTGCTGTTTCGGAGCGCATAAAAGAACAAAAAAAGAAGTACACACACACACACACACACACACACTCTTTTTTCAGAATAAGCCCTGCAGTGATCACCACGGTGTTTATGAGGGTGTGTATGTGTAAGTGTGGGTATGTTACCTGAGCAGGGGTCCGCTGCCGTTCTTGGTGGTCCCTCCCACGATCAGTTCCTCCTGCCAGTGCATGTACTTCTTGGACAGACCATGGCAGCCGCCGCTCAGGGCCCGCGCCACGTCGATTGGCTGGTGCAATAAAAGCACCAGGCGAGAAAATAACTGTCAGAAGCTAGTCTCAAACCAAAGACTTTTTGTTTTTACTAAAACGTACAAAATGTTGCACAGCGTTGTGTGTACTCCAAGGCCAAAGCTTGAGACTGCGTGTGTGTGTGTGTGCCTACCTTTGTTGAGTTCTTATTGGGCGCAGTGAGGGGGCAGTCGGGGTCGGCAGGGTTAAGGCAGGGTCTATCCATGTAGCCGTGTCCAACATCTGCCTTTTCCAACATGTCCTTAAAGCTTTCCACGGGAAAATTCACCCTTCGCAAATCCTCAAGGAACTCCTTGGGGTCAAAGTTGGTCCATTGCAAAGGGTCTTTACCTCTGCAGAGTTAACAGTAAGTAGGAATACTGTTAAACCATGACTTCAACCATGTTTTAAGATGCTGTGTTTCTGTTTCTGGGCATTTAAAAAAAAAAATTTATGGAAACATTTATCTGTACTTTAAGCCATCCTACCTTTTGGAAGAGAAAACCAAAGTGAACTGAAAAATGATTACCCACGCTGTACATTCTAAACATTCATCCCAGTTTACAGGCCGACTTCCTGGTTCAACTTTGGGCTATCAAGCTAACCACAATTGATTACTAAAATTGTGGTCGAGCTCACTTTCAGTTTTGCCTCCAAATTAAGTGGTTTAGGTAATCTGGTTTGCTGATAACATGTTTACAACTGTTCTCATTGAGCACTAGTGTTTCTTGTTATGTGAGCTAGTTACCGATCATAATCAATGGAAATGATGAATGAAAACTGTGAAAATAAGCTGGAATGTCCCTTTAAGAGCAAACACACTGGATGTTATCTACACTGGGTGTTGTGCTTTTGGTCATCATGCAGGTGCAATTACTTGTCTAACTTCATTTTAGAATATATTGTTAGTTCTTGTTTTGTCGCAATTGTGTGTGTGTTGGTGTGTATTTCAGGGTTTTTGCATTTGTCAGATATTTGGGTGCAATTACCTCCAAACTTTACCACTCTAAACATTTTTGTAATCCCTTTTTTGCTAGGTGACAGAAAACAATAAATGGAGATTAATTCCCATCATGCAATGGCACAGAGCTGAATTCCTGCTCCAAAACCAGTCCTTGTCTCTCTATGCCTCACACATTCCAATCTCCCTTTCTCTGAATCTCTCTCTCTCTCATTCAGACTACATTGTATGTGCTTAACCAGGCTTGTGTTATTATTCCCAGCCTTCCAACCAGAACATAGTAAAAACCTTTTTTACCATCTGAGACCAACGGGCAACACACGCGCACACACACACACACACACACACACACACACACACACACACACACACACATACTCTGATGACACGGACTCAAGCTGATACACTTTCACACAACCACATAACACACGCATGCACTGATGGCAATGGCACACACACACACACACACACACACACACACACACACACACATGCAGAGGTAAAGGCCTGCTGAGTATTACTGTAGCAGCAGGCCATTAGCGACAGAAGGGGCAGACAATGGTGTGAGGCCCAGGGCTGGAGAGAAACGATCACCAGCGATACGCATGCCAGCAACCACTACAATAGAGCCTTCAGAGGGGACGACACACACACCCACACACACATGCACACGCACTCTTGTTCCTCTGTGGTGTCTCTTTGGATGGCCTGAGCGTGTTTGGGCAGCTTCTATTAAAAGGGGTAAAAACAAGATCCAGAGATCCAGATCTCCTCCTTCTCGCTCTCGCTCTCTTGACAACAATCTGAAAAATACTGTAACCATAAACACTAACTCCATAACCCCTTGATCGCTGAGCACTCATGAGCTCAGCGATTAAGACCTTGTTGTCCCCAATCAGTTTGCCAACTGGCGTCACGGTGAGGAAAACCCTTCTGATCATATGATCGTTAACAACCGTAATCTGACCTTGAAGGAGATCAGTGGATCTGTCGACATGCTGCGTTGGCGTGTTGAGATTCGTGTCATTAAACACAGATTCTGAGGTTTTTTTTGCATACTTACGGGAGATAGACCATTCCAGACTGGAGCTTGGCTCCCTCCCAGAAACAGTCCAAAGGGGTGATGATGAGGCAGGGATGAAGCTTTTCAATGACCTAATTGGACAAACACATGCCGACACACAGCGGGTTTGACACACATTGACAATAGGATGCGTATATAGCAAAAAAACACCAGAGACAGAAAATGTGGATTGTTCTATTGTACTAGTCATGTTTCAATATGATCCAGAGTAAAATGAAGTGAACCATATTGAAGCATTTGCATCTTACCTGATCAATATAATGAGTTTCTGTGACTAGTTCTCCTGATTTGTAGCATAGGTTTTCTAATTTCCATTGTCTGAAAATGAGAACAGAAGAGTTTCTGTTCAGTTTTTGTCATAGCCATACAACACCATGAGCCCCTTAGGCTAGACTGATCGAAGAAGGATAATACATCTTTCATCATTATGAGGTGCTGCTAGCCCAGACATAACTCAATACAGGTAAATCATAAACACCATAAATAACCACCTTAAAGCTTCGGGTATTTCTTGCAGGGCTTTTGTTATTTGATTGCATTAAACTGCAGTATGAGACAAAACTGAAATTGACTTGAATTGTCCAGAACTGGAACATATGATGATTATATGATGATTATATGATGATTATATGACGACCGACAGACAAGAAGCAAACCTGGAACAGAGGTAGACATGGAATAGTTAGTTACCTGTTATAAAGGTAAACATGAACTCTGCTGGCTCGGATGGCCGACTCCAGGTGCTGCAGGAGCGCATCTACCGTTAAAATATTGGCTCCGTCCTCCCGCGGCGTCTGGATCATCAGCTGAGGGTTGAACATGGCCTCCTCGCCTATATTCTGCCGCGTGTACGTCAGTTCCCGGTTCACGCGCCCGCCGACTGGACAAAGGGAGGGTGAATGTGTTAAAACTTACATTTAAAAAAAATAAACAACCTCTGTGCAAATATCCGACAGCCATTCTTACTGTCAAATATGCATGTGTAGTTGATCAATTAGATGATTAGTCAGTATATATTTATGGCTCATCCTTTTCAGCTTTTACTGAATTTCATCATTTGGATATAAACTGATTTGAAATTTGTTCGAGTGTCCAAGCAACATCATACAACCATCAAATCCTACCAAACTAAAATCTTAACCTTTCTCACCTAAATGTCTTTGGGTTTGATTTGAGACAGGATCACTTCTTGAGCTACAGATGTTTCAGCACATGATGTGTGTGTGTGTGTGTGTGCGCGTGCATGCGTAAACATCTGTGACTCAAGTAGTGATCCTGAGCCCAGGCCCTTATCACACTCGTATCTCAAACAAAAGCACTTTGCTTACAGTGAGCTTGCGCCACAGCAAAGCCAAACATCCAAACCCCTTTGAATCCAGAAGAGTAACATCATTCAAACAAATCCACATTTCACAAAAACAGCTCGATCTTTCTACCCCAATTAATGGCTAACAATTCAGCAGCGCCAGATCACGTCGACTGCATATGTTTGTGTGACAGTGTGTGCTTGATAAAGAGAGTGAAGAGAGAGAGAGAGAGAGAGAGAGGCTGTCCTCCAGGCTTTGCTCCCAGTATCGTGGTGGGGCTAAGCCCTGTGCGTGCGCTCTGAGCTCTGAGCTAGCCCGAGCTACAAAAGCAGCCTTTCAGGCCCTTTTAGCTGCCCTGCTCCACCCCAGCACAGCCAAGGCAAGTTTGGCAAAGTCTCTCTCGCAAACACACACGGACAAACGCAGCCAATTGCTGTCATCCAAGCATGCACACATTTTCAGTCAAATGCAAGGGTAAACACCGAATACCCCCCAAAAATGGCCCACAAACTTTAAAGCGAAATGTGTTTTTGTGCTCGGTACAAGCACATACATACTCGATGCAGCCTGAGATTTGTGTGTGTGTGTGTGTGTGTGTGTGTGTGTGTGTGTGTGTGCGCATCCTTCAGTTCGGTGTATCTGTGTCTGATTTATGAGCAGAGGATTTGAGCTCTTCCATCAACAGTGAGTGAAACCGCTCGGTGAAAGCTCAGGCAATTTATAGTCACCTTCTTTCACTTGATCTCTCACACACACACACACACACACACACACACACACCCAACATGAAAAATGCCGGTGAGAGAAAGCCGACTGTGTGAAAACTCTAACGTTTTATTATGCCTTAATCCAATTTAACAATTCCGCTCGATTTGTGCAACAGCAGGCATATATATTGAATATCTTCAGCCCATCGTAATGGCATTAAAGTTGAACGTAAGCATGCCTGTTCTGCTGAGCCGGACCACCCAGTCAGACCAAGGGAACAGGGAGGGAGGGGGCCATGTCTTGGGGCATTAGGAGAACACACTTGATTTATTTTTTTCTGGACCCAAACAGCATTCTCATCTGATCCTGTCTGAACGCATGTTTATAATACTCATCATTAATAGCAGGCCTAGGCTAACCGGAGCGACATGCTTTCCGCTGCTTGGCCGGCTACACGGCTACGTTACACCAGCCCTCCCTTCAAAAGAGCACGCATGGAACTGATTTAGACCCTACGCACACTGACAGTGGACTAACAAGTCAACTTGTCGGGTACACTCAACGCTCAAAAGGCAGAGCATATCGCCCCGAGGCTTGGTTAAGGTGCACTGCCATGGAGAAACATGGGGGAACGGGTATTGGGAAAGAGGTGCAAGGAGATGAGGAATGGTCCGATTGAAAAAAAAAAAAAAGACGAGAGAACGATCTTGGAAAGAACTCACTGTGTGTTTTGAACACATTGAGAGTTCTCGACTGCCACCCAAAGACCTTGAGTTTACAGCAAGCAGCGAGGAACGGGACACATCGAAGGAATGTACTCTTTCTCTACAGGAAACAGCACATCACGGCCTCGGGCTTAGAGAATTCCACACTTCACGAGGTTACAGCGTTTTGGGGTCAACACTCGCACAGCCTCGGGGTGAAATTAACACCCCAGCTGGACCAAGAAAATGTGTGAGTGTGCGCGGGCGCACTGGCGAGCAAGTGTGTGTGTGTGTGTGTGTGTGTACACACAGCTGTGTTTCTTCAATGACACATATCTCCATATTCCGTCTCCTAAGAAAAACTGGTTGACCCCGGCATGTGTTGATATCTTGAAGGTGTCCCGCTCCAGGCTCGGCTGCTGTGACCTTAAACAAAGTGTCACTGATTTTCAAATGCTTCCTATACCAGCTCCGTTGCTCGCTAACTTTCTTTCTCTTTCTTGTTCTGCATCACATTCTTTTGAAGTGTGGCCTTAAACATGCTCACAGAACAGGGAATTCTCACATTTGGAGAGTTGCACCGGGCAAATATTTGACATTTTCACACAATAAATAGGGCTGGACGATATAGACAGATATCGTCCAGATATCTGTCTATAGATATTTTTTACCAGCTACCTCGATAAGGATACTGCGACAACATTGTAGGGTTGATCGTTTGCTTTTACAAAATATTTGCACAATGAGATTTTTGATAAATAATCATCAGTAATGTGGATATAATGACTAAGTGGGTAAAGGCAAATAATAGCACAGCTAGAAAAGTCTGGTAAGTTGAGAAAATGACACTTCACTTTACTGTGATGCTTAAAACCAGGAAAAGACAACACTCATGTCCTGTTATGAATCTAAAACGACATCTAGTCTCATTTCACAATATCGATAAAATATCGATATCTTGTCCAGCCTTAATAATAAATGTCTTGAATAATATCACTTAATTATCATTTAACTTAATCAACTTTTCAAACTTTTGTCATCAATTGACAAATAAACGTATTAACCGATTAGTCAATCATTTTCAGTGATAGTAAACTAAGTATAGTCAGGATTTTTGACAACAACAACGATTTTGGATAGAAAAAAAGTGCATCACTGAATCAAATACTTGATCAATCACGTCAGCACTGACCTCCACCAGCCCTCTCGTAATTCACACACCTGCTTTAATGTGTGTTATATCTGCATGTGTGTGCTGCCGGGTGAATGATCAGAAACCAAAAATAAACCAGAATCAAAGTGAGAAGGGAAGAAGAGAAGAAGAAGAGAAGAAGAAGAAGAAGAGAAGAAGAAGAAAAGAGAAGAAGAAGAGAAGCAAGCCAATGTGTGTCCCTGTATTGGAGCGCTAAGTGCGGGTATTCAGTGTGTTGCATAACATTAACCCCTGGTCCCCCCTATTCTCAAAGTAGGGGAACGGGGGGGGTGGTGGGGACGAAGGGAGAGAAAGTAGGTTTCTAAGGAACTGACATCACCCCCCCTCCCTCCTTTCAGTTCTGAACTCCCCCTCATCTTTATACTCTCATTTTCTCTCTCTTTGCTCCATTCAGCTCTACTCCGTGATTGGCCAGATCATGATGGCAATCAGCCCGGCCCCTCTGCCAAAGCCAGCCCACCCCCCTATCCTCTCGCCAAATTTCTCTCTTTTCCATGCAACACACACACAACAGTGTAGCCCCACCCCCTGCACATCTCTTACTCCTGACAACGGAAGCATCCCTCACTTTCAGGGAAAACATGCACCAGCGGCAAAACAGCATTCAGCAGATCCAGAATCAGTTTGAAGCCCGTGTGACTTTCGCCAGCACTAGCAGAGGTCGGATATAATATCTGACCTGATCTATCTGTTGTAAGATGCTAAACGGATCTTTTGTGTGTGTGTGGGACCTCGTGCATGCACACATGAATATACTGTATGTAGGTGCGTGGGGCTAAACACATCTTTGTGTGTGTGTGTGTGTGTGTGTGTGTGCAGAGAAAGGATTAGCTGGATTAGGGACCCTCTCAGCAGGGACCCCCTGTGGTGAGGAGGAAGCCCCCCAAAACCAGGTCATCTCTCTGCCACCAAGTCTACAGCGACCTCCCATACGCTGAGCCCCCACACCGCCAGAGGAAAGGAAGAGGACTCCACAGCTCTTTGCAGAACACCTACAGTACATCAGGATGGGATCTGGAAAACCATTCCCAAAAAAACCTACAAAAATAGCCAAATGCTACTTTGTTAAAGATAGTTTGACAAAGCCAATACATGAATTACATGCTCCTTTGACGCAGAACGTTTTATACATATATTACACTTTGCGGACAAGAGATTTGTCAGATTTACAGGAATGGATAAAAAAAAATAAACATGCTGTTTATTCGTGTAACCTTATTAGATAAGGCAATTGTTAAGATAGAAATATCATCATCTGCATATACAGGATGAGATCAAACAAAGGGTTCTCTTTTGAAAAATCTGACACTGCTTGCTTCGATGCTACGGCTGGTTTTCAAGTTACTTAAAAGGGACAACTCACTCCAAAATCAAAACTACATATTTCTCCTCTTACTTGTAGTGCTATTTAGCAATTTTAGATTGTTTTGGTGCGAGTGGCCTTGAGATTTGGAGATATCGGCCATAGAGATGTCTGTCGTCTCTCCAATATAATGGGACTACATCTCTACGGCCCACATCTCCAAAACTCACACCAAAACAATCTAGATTAACAAATAAAACTACAGATAACAGGAAAAATATATATGTGAACTGTCCCTTAAAATGGTTTAGCAATGAAAGACAAATGTACAGAAGGCACACCAGATATACATTTGTGTTGTTCCCAGTTGCCTCTTTCTCTGAAACATTTGTTCTTGCTTGGTCCTTGCTACCGGTCAGTCTGTTGAGTTTCCCACACTAAGTCCTCCACGTAACATCACCACCTCCTCTTTTCTGTTTGTCTCCTTCTCAGCTGCCACTGCCAATCACCTGACAGCGCTTTGATCACTAAGACGAACCCACCTGTTGCCTTCCTCCGCTATTTGTCTGCTTCTACCTCCTACCATCTGCTGCCACTCTCCGTCTGTCCCGCAGTCCATCTTTGCTTCTGGGATTTTTATGCCAAGCAAATATCAGCAGCTTCTTATTCTTGCTGCCACTGTACATCTTGATAGACCCGCTCAACAGGCTAGGTAAATGTCAACAATTCTCTGCGGCCACACAGGTCTGGCTGAAGGTATTGAGAACTTATATGTGTGAATCTCTTCGAACTATGAAAATATTTAACAATAGGGTAGCAAGAAGGGCCACAAGTTTCCTGTTAAAGTAACAACTTTTGAGAGAAAGAAACAATGATTTTGTTTACAAAATGTCATCCCACGACTTGGTTTTGCTATACTAATTAGCAACTTTTGCCTTTTCTGGAATCAGAACAGTATCTGGAGCCTTTCATCGTTTGCTGGATTGCAGCGGCAGAAGAGCCGATGTATTTGAAACTAAGGGCGACTTGCATTCTCTCTCCCTGTTGTAGCAGCATTGGTAAGAGTACTAGCAGTAATACTTGTAGTGCTGGTGGTAGCAGCATACACAGCAGTGGTAGTAGTAGTGCTGAATGCAGGCTCTGCAATGCAGGTGTGCAACACAGCCACAAATATGTGATGAAAGGCCTCACTGAGAGCCGAGACCCTATCTGACCCATGTTGAGCTCCCCCTTCACTCTCTTGCTCCCCCTCTCTTTCCTTTTCAGCTTTCAAAGAAGAGGGAGCTGCAACACAGAAGAAGAAGAAGAAGAAGAAGAAGAGGGTGACCACAAAAATAGAGAGAGGAAGAAGTGCTAAGAAACAGGGAGTGCTCTGACGTGCATCTGTAGCAGAGTGTCCCCTGGTGCAGCTACACACCCCCGAGCAGCCCGACCCCTGACACAAATGTGACACCCCAGCTGCCAACCCCTGCCCCCCCACCCTCCTCTCTGAACCCCCACCCACACCACCAACCCTCACCCCCCAGCTCCAGCATTACCATATGTATGGCTCCCCTCGCCCCTGATTATGCTAATCACCTGTCCGGCCCCTGCAGCCCCTAAAATGGGTGTATTTAGCAGTCGGCTGGGTCCCAATGCAGCTTCCACTGGGCCCGAGGTGTACATTCACACACTCCTCAATGGGCAGATTCTTCCACGTTGCTGCCTTCATTCAGGTCCCACTCTCCCCTCCCAACCCCCCAACTCCACCCGAAGAAATCCTATTCAACACCAATGGATTCACAGAGCAGTGGAAAGAGTAGTAGGGCAAGAAAATGCTGACAGAAAGTCTGTGTTTGTAGCATGTGCGTGCAGGCATGCAGTGGTTGATTAAAAATACCCGACACATCGGACAAATGATGTATTAATTGGTGCATGCGACCAAGAGGATGTGCGATTTGATGCCTCTGCCACTGTAAGTGATGTAAAAGTGTTAAACACTCTCCACAGTGCACTCTTTTGTTATGTTAAAATAAGAGCATTAAAAAAAAATGAATTAGAAAAACAACTCTTCCATCAACTCCAGGTCCATTGGGAGAAAAATTCTCATCCTGGATCTTCTGTCAGTGGCCTGTCCAATGCAAGCCAGGTGAGCGACCCCCCCCCCCCCCCCCCCCCCCCGCTGCATCTACCGCCCTGTGATTGGCCCACAGCCCAGCCATAACAGACTGTGACATGAGCCTGAACAGCCGATCTCAACCAGCCATCTCTCTGTCATTTCCTGGAAAGACGGCCCATGATTCCGGGTATCCCAAAATCACACATTCCAAAGTGTCAAATAGAAGAAACAGAGAAAGTGTGAATGGGAGGAAGACAAAAATAAACCGCATTTCTTTCCCAGTTACATAGGTTCTTTGTGGTTACCTTTGCGCATAATTAAGTTTACGGTTGCTAGGGCTGGGTATCATATCAAAATAATCAATATTGGTGCCAACACGAAATGTAGGTCTCAGTGCCGGTACTTCGTCATTAAATGTTTTTGGCCACTTTTAGCTCTGTTTTGATCTCCGCCAACTCCTGAGGGAAATGTCTGGCTCTATAGCTGCTAAATGCTTCCTGTCAGTTACTAACTTAGTGTAGCGCACAGCTGATTGACGAGGGCTTTTTTCTTTAACACGGCTGCCTGTTGCAGCCAAATATTGACGCTGATGAGAGCAGAGAGAGTGAACCAAAACAGTAAAAGCTGCGGTCTAAAAAACCAAAACAATGAACTGAAAGACACTAAAACGCTCTGTAGAGCAGATGGGAACTGCAGTGTTGGGTTATTGTTTTCTGTGGGTTTTCCACTTTGAGTTATCCCGTTCCCATTGCACAGACATTCGATTCATTGTTGATATAAAAAATATGGATAAGCTAAGCTGCTTTAAATAAATAATACTGATGAAAGTTTCAGTAAACAAGCCTCAGAATCTGACCAAGCGATACTAAAGCTCAATTTACTATTGCATGCGCTGTGAGCGGGACAACTGTATCAGCACACTTGGTTAAAACTTTCAAGCTAACACTGAAAAAGTCAACGTTTTATGGAAATGTTTATTCATTTATTCAGTGTGTAGATGCTCGTCTTTTTTCCTACACTGAATTTGTTATGCTGCATCCGTTCCGCCCAGGACAAAACTGTTGGATTTAAATGTCTAAACAGAAAACCATGAAGACAATGACAGAAAAAAAAGTGGTGCCCATCAGGCCTCGCTGCACTTCATAACACAACAGCCGAGTCACAAGTTCCCAATGTCCTCACGCTTCAGCCAGACTCGCAGGGCGGTCTCAGTTCAGGAGACCGTTTCACTCTGACGCATACTGACTTAATCTGGAGTCCAAACCTCTCAATCATCTGGGAGAGGAAATGTTTTATATCACTCTATCTTTATGCCTCGTGTGTGCATGTGTGGTACTTGTGTAACGGCTGTGGCTGCCAGGTTCTATGACGTTGTGCTGTAGGAATTGCAATGAACTATACTGCTACGTACGTAACCCGTGTGTGCCAGAGGGGCTAAGAAACTCCGACGACACACACAATTCGGAGATGTTTATGGCGCGTTTGCGTGAAAAATTCTCGGCAGGCACTACATTCTGAAAGGCATCAATCCACACCCCAATCTCTCTCCTGGTGTACGGTAGGCACTGCAGCCAAAACACAAACACACTACCGCTACTATATTCCTGCTTCTTCCCTCGCTCGGTTCCCCCCCCAAACACACACACACACACACGCTCTTTCCCTCTGCTGTTGTACTTTCTCCACCCCTCTGGCAGTCAGCGCTGTGAGGGAGGGAAGAGAGGAAAGGGGAAGAGGGGAGGGAGGGATAGGATGGAGGCCAGACCACCCTGCTCTCATGGCAGGGCTGAGTGTTTACATTGCCGTGGCTCACTCTGTAATACATCTGGCATTCTGAGGCCACTCTCTCCAGCCAGGGACGGGGGAGTGGTGGTGGTGGTGGAGGGGGAAGGGGGGGGCCTCGGGTAAAGAGAGAGACCTTTCTGGCAGAGGGGAAAAGAGAGGGAGAGAGGGAGAGAGGGAGAGAAGGAGGTAGAGGGGGAGGGTAATTCTCTCCACAGTCTCCTGTGGTCGGTCATTCGCAGGGCTCTGTTTTTTGAATAAGAGCGCCTGAAAGAATGCAAAATGTAAACAGAGAGCTTGGAGGCATCTCAGGATGTCGTTTGTGAATGGGAGAGCGTTCGCGCGCGCACATACACACACAGCATGGTCAACAAGCATCTGAAATTTACTTTCGCCAGGTAGGGGTAATATACACAAAACTGCTTTCAGATGAGGGAGCGCTAGCTTGAGAAAACAGCGCTGCGAGTCTGTGTACAGTACCAGAGGCGCAATGTTTCCCCACACTAAATCCCTCACCAGCAGGCCTGCACTTTTCATCAACTCGTAAAGTTGAACACAACACGCTGGAATGTTATTCCATCTATAGAGCTTTAATCCTGTTTGTCAACGGATAAACACAAACCTAATTGAGCCCAGTTTTGAAAAAAATGTAAAAAAAAAAAAAAAGTGTGCAGGCTCACGTGTGTGTGGATGGAGAGAGAAAGACGGATGACTCTATGTAGTGGATTCTGTGCAAACTAGGAACGAATATTGGGTGTGGGCGCATTTGGTGTGTGTGTGTGTGTGTGGGTTTGATTGCTTGCGGCTGCTGAATGAAAGCAGTTGGAGATGGAGTGTGAGGGACAGAGTGAAAGAAAATGAGAGAAAGAGAAGGAAAACAGATGAATAAAGACAAGAAATAGCCTGCCATGCCAGCCCCGGTCAACCACCTACTCACTCGCAGAACCAGAACTGCAAAGCCTCACAGTGAGCCTGAATGTGTGTGTGTGTGTGTGTGTGTATGTGTGTGTGTATGTGTGTGTGTGTGTGTGTGTGTGTGTGTGCATGCATCCATGTATCAATGCTCCCATACACATCAAACGCTGGATAATTCAATCACGCAAACCACAATCCTCTCAGTGGAGACGCCACATTCAGGGCTCTCCTCCTCCTCCTCCTCCTCTTTCTCCTCCTCATCTTTGTCCACAAGAAAGGATGTCAGGGCTTCTTCCGCATGCACTTAACATTATACCGCTCCCCTCTCCGCTGCCATTACCAGCAAAACAACAAAACAACCACCAACTCTGTCAACTCAGCTCTTAATCACCCTAGATACGAAACAGACATGCGATCGAGGGAGGGAGTTGCTTTACAAAGACAAACCTTTGGTCCCATCAGACTGGATTCTGAAACCTTAAATCAGGCTTAGGATGCACACAAACATGGATAGGCGGCGTTTGAACCGTTACATATGGATTTCAGGAATAAGCCGAAAGCAGACAATAAATAATGAACATTCGGGGAACGGGACTTTGAATTCGACTTTGAATCCGTCTGTCGCGTCATTTCTCATATATTCTTACGTTACAGCAGGAATGATGACTTGCATTGAAGTGGAAGATGGACATTTGAGTTAGGATAATTTAAAGAAAATCAGAGATTAAAGAAAAAATAATTACATCAGATTCACTGCCCTCTGCTGGAGGACAGATGTCAAAAGGTTAAACACAAGCTCATAAAGTGCAATACTGACACAGGAAAACAACGCACAGTCTCCTAACAACATCTGGCTCACGTGAGATGCCCTCATACCCGCGAACACACATGCGTAGAGACGCATATGCAGGACACAAGCAACGCCTGGTGACAGCTGCGACTTCTGCTGCATTTCCTCCAGCCCTCCCATCCTCCATCCCCCTCCCGCCCTCCCTCCTCTGCTGCGAGTCTTCACTCTGCACCCAGGCCACAGGGTGAGTATCAGGTGAGGTTTTAAATAGCGGGGCCTCCGCAAGATGACCTCAGGGTCCCAGGGGTCTACCCCCGTGGCCCCTGGCCTCTACACTTATGCCCCCCCCCAAGAAAGCGCTCCGGGACCTGGGGCCTCCTCTCAGTCTGTAGCCTCGAGGCTACAATCCGTAGCCCTGTGCCCCCAGCCCGGCCAATAAATCTGCAGAACTCATTTCAAGTTGAATCGCTCACACGTATCTCTGTGTCCGCGACGAACGCATGCTACCGGCCCCGTCCTCTCCTTGGTCGATGCTAAAGCTACAGGCTTTAGCATCCCCCCCCAGTTTCAACTTCAACCCCTTGCCCGGAGCTTGAGCTTCAAAAGCCCCGATTCCAAACGTTCTCCTGCCTGTACCTTCTCTCACCCATCAACACGGACCCCTTAGGTCCTCTGTCAGCACAGAAACCGAGCGAAGGAGCGTGGGGGCCGTCCTACAGGAAGGCCAATGTTTACGCGATACTGTTTTAATTAGAGGCAGGCGGCGCCGCTATTTTCTTTACAATTTGGCCTGTGTTTGCCTGAAACCCAGAATGCCATGGGATGGCTGCGTTTTCCATTCGTGGCCAGGAGGAACTTTCTTATTCCTCTCCTCTGTGTCTCTGCTCCCTGAACGTGGCTTATGGCTAATCACCGCAGGATCATCGAGAATCATCTGCAATCTGAAACCAAGGACGCATCTGAAGTCAAACGCGGGCCAATGTAGGCATGCGGTCGGACATTGAGGAAAGCACACAGACGAGGGGGGGGGGGGAAGCTGGAGGCCACAATACTACAACTTCCTGTTTGAGCCCATAGTTTCCTGTGAGGGTCACAGTGGACACAAACGCAGCGTTTATCTGCAGTGTGGATGCCATCTTCCCTAAATACACGCCACTGTCATTTGCATGTGGTCTAGGGAGGAAAAAAAGATTTTAAAAGATAAAAAAAGCGTTCTCTAAATGTTTAGCAAAACACAAACCCCCATACATCCTCGTCGGTTTGACACAATCGCCTCTTTGTGCAGACGTGCGTCTCACTCCCCATTGGTCTCTGTCGCTTTGTCTAATAAACAGAACTTCCTGTGTCTGAGTGTTTATAAACAGTGTGCTGAGTGAGCACTGTGAGAAGAGACGATCCCTGCGAAAGCTGCTGCACGTGACAGTGCGCAGAATAAACACGCCAGTCCGCTGCGGTTTACGCGGCTAATAGGTGGTCTGCCGTCAACCTCGGCACCGGCTAGAAGGCAGGTGACGACGGACACGTTTGATTTGAGAGATCTAATATGAGCTGGGTGTATTGTGTGTGCGTGCGTCCACAGGCCACACAGCTTCCAGGCGGGGTCGTCCACGGGTCGCCTGCGGAGGGCAGTTCCAAATGAAACATAAACAGCCGCTCAGTCCTCTCCTGCTCTCTCTCCTCTTTTTCCTCTCAGACGATGGGCCAGTCCCCCAGCACGGCCCAGCACAGCGCTCAGCGGTCCAGGCAGAACTGATCTATCCCTCAGCTGTGCAGTCTAATCTAAACAAACAGATCTCTCCCTATCAACATCTGGAACCCCTCACGTACCGGGGACCTAGGAAACCACCGCAGCCTAGTCTCTTTGTCAGTGTGTGTGTGTGTGTGTGTGTGTGTGTGTGTGTGTGTGTGTGAGCAGGTCTCTGTGCATTGGCCACGTTGTAGACGTCTACCAGAGGTTAATAGGCTTGGTTCAACATAAAGCTAGCCTGTTCTGACAATACTAAAACGTGATGCTGTAACTTGGGTGAAACACTAAAGAGTAAAGTAAGGGCCAAGCAAAAAGAAAGGCTATACAACTATTTAATCATCAGTTATGTGCCAGTAAAGTTGATGTAAATGCCACAGCTAATAGTGCAAGGGGGCTGGTGGATAACAAATATCCAATATTTGTAATACCTGACTAATCTTTTAGTGCAATAACAAGAACAATGCTAAATACCAATCACAAATTAGCGGTACGTTTTCAAAGTGCCACAAAGCATAAGCATCGTGCATCATGTACTTCTCTGTTGTCCTTCCGTGTGCTCAGTATGCTCCAAACGATATATATTTCAGCACGGGTCTGTCATAACAGACCCCTCACCGCGGTGCACATGACCGCCGGTCTGACATGTGAAAAGAGGGTGTGAAAACAAGTGTGTTCCTCTGGCGACAATCAGGAGCCCTGTACTGAGGAGGCTCCCCTCCTGCCTAAACCTGAGCCATCTGCGCCTGCGCCACAGATTAGAAGAACACGCCGTCGGTCAGACCCCTGCAGCAGCACGCAAGGGGACAACAGCCAACCCGGGGACGAGGTGGGGTGTTTGATCCGTCTGCTTTAATGCTTGATCTCATGAGCTGCTATACATATTTTTTTGTGTGTGTTTATTTGAGGGAAGGAAGGTAAAATGGGATGAAACCAGAAAAAAAGGCGAACACGCAAACCTGACAACGACTACTATTTAGTTTCTTTTTTTCATGACCAAAAGAAAATACTTTTTTTCAGTTTTTTCAGCAGCAAAATCTGTTCCTCCATTCATGACTCCTACAGCCGACTCTAGCCCCTAAGTGCAGGAATGCGGATCAAAGGGAAGGAAAGCCCCTTACCCCCCCCCCCCCCCCCCCCCAAAGCACCACCCATACGCACAGTCCCCCTTTTTTTTCCTTCAAGTATTCAGTCTTCATAAGTTGTTTCTGAAGAAAAAACAACAACAACAACGACGAGGAGTGAGTGAGCGGCCCATCCACTCCACAAACACGAGTTCCTGTCCTCACTCCGCTTTTTCCCTGCAGCCGGAGACAAATCTTTTCGGAAAGTTGAGAGCTGTCCAAAACGGGACCACACACAGTCTCTGAGCATTCAACTGCTGGGGGCAGGCACACACACACTCACACACTCACAAAATGGCGGCTTTGACGAAAATTTCCTCGACCCCGAAAGCTGCTTTATGAACTTAATTACGACCTTACTTCGGAGTGCAGTTGCAGTGACCTCTTGCACGGCTTGTGTGTGCATCCAACGTGGTTTTGGAACCAGAAGAGGCATAAATTCAATTGATAAATGAAATTATTTTCAAGTTTCACTTGGCCACTTGCCAGGACCTAAACAATAAACAAACCCCCTGGCTTGTTTAGTAGCAGAATCAACCCACTCTTCCAATCTAAACCATCCCACGCAGTTTCCACACACGCAATATGGAATTGCATAGCTTCAAAAGCACTGAAAAAAAAACTGAACAGTTCTGGCATCTTACATTCAAACACACACAAAACCAGATAGACTTGTCACAAACAGCCAATAATGAATCAGAAGTGTCTTACCTTCCACCCAGAGTTTCTCCACGTCCGTCTCCAAATTAGCTGCCCTTAAGCCCACGGCGAAGGCTCCGAAAATCATAAGGCCCACGACCAAGAACTTTCCGCAGTTCTTTTGTATGTAACAGCCCAGCCTGAATAAAAGTCTCTGGAACTTCGCCCTCAGCCATAGAGGTGCTTTCCTCCCAGTCGCCTTCCCCTACAACGAGACAAGAGTCCTGATGTCAGCGTCAATTCAAACCCAAAAACATTGGACTTACCTGGACAGACACTACCTGTAGGCTTTAAATAGAAGCGGTTTGATTGTTAGACAGGCAAAGACATGACAACCACAGGTGGACCCAAGTGTGTTTAAGTCAAAGAGTCTTCAAAATATCTGACCCAAGGAACCTCATCGGAGAAGGCTGGCTGTTAGGATTCGCTTTAAGACCGCAAATACATTTATAAAAAGGGGTCTCAGAGCGAAAATGGGAGCTGTGATCAAAACCACAATACAAACACATTCACCGCCTCACTCTGCTCGCTGACCTGTGATGGCTGAAACGCACGCATCTGCCGAGGACCACCGAGAAACCACCCAGGACTCCTCAGAGTGAGAGCCACAGGTTCTGTCATATCGGTAACACATATAAACTGTAACCTTAGCAGGAGTCATGCAAA
The DNA here is from genome assembly GCF_050575085.1 of Anarhichas minor. Classification (NCBI taxonomy): domain Eukaryota; kingdom Metazoa; phylum Chordata; class Actinopteri; order Perciformes; family Anarhichadidae; genus Anarhichas; species Anarhichas minor. The sequence goes on along the minus strand of NW_027466471.1, from coordinate 7,854,346 downwards.
AGGGAAGAGATCTTCATCCCCTACAGGGTACCCCCCCCCCCCCCCCCCCCCCCCCCCCACACACACACACACACACACACACACACACACAGAGCCTGGTCCCTTTTCTGTCATTTCGCTGGTAGAGCGAGGGGTTATGAAGATGCTAATACAGACACACTGACATAAGGGTGTCACAGGTGTGTGTTGCTGTGCTCCAAAATGGATTTGCAGCTGGATCTCCAGAGAGGATGGAGGTAAAAAACACAGTTATACACTAGGTGGCCTTTTTGATAATACGCCTCTCTGTGTCCCTGTTTCACACAGAGACATCCTTATTTAAAAACAATATAGCCTGGAACCCTTCTTTGGATGCATAATCATGCTGTAAAATAGCACAGCATGGTCCCTATGAATAGACTGAAGAAGTATAATAAAGGCATTGGTCCCCAGAATGTGATCTATTTTGGGAGTGCTGTGATTTGTCACCGACACCCACACACACACACACACACACACACACGCATACATCAAACGTTGATTATAAACACCGTGAAAAGGTGCATGTGGTAAAAACCCACAAATACCACCACACACAACTCCCACTCCGCGTGTGTTCTCCAGCCTGTGCACGGGGGAGTGGAGGAGCCATGGGGGGGGGGGGGACTCACAATATTTGTGAACGGAAGAGGGCAGCCACATGGATTATTTTTTGTTCTTTTCTTCACCTGTTAACGCGAGTCGCCTAAGTTGGGACACTGTCACACACACAAAAAAACCTCAATTTAACCACCAAAATTAAAAAATATATATATTATTATTATGCAGTTTACAGAAAAGAACGTCAAGCTGTCTTGTTATGAAAACTGCCAGTGACGGGGTTAGTGTGGACCGCGAGAGAAAGCTGCATGTTTTGCCCTCGTCTGTCTCGAGACCCGTTACTATTTGGGATGTGGTGATCGCGTGTGCGACTACAACTTGTTTTCACATCCTAAAAATAAAAAAAAAAAAAACAGAAGCCGGGTTGCACGAGAACGGTGTAAAATGTTGCTCAAGTTTCCGTTCTCTACAACCTTGCCTTACCCCCGTGTCCCCCCCACACCCCCTGCCCAGCCCGTCCCGTCCCGTTACCTAGCAGCGACTGGACATGGTTTGGCCACCTTTTTTTTTGTGTCGGCGAATACAATGAAACCAACACCATAAAGCTCCCCGGTTAAGAGATGATAAATAAGCACCTGGGTTATTTGCTCCAAAGCAAAGCTCGCGTCGCAGTAACTCGGCCGCTGCAAATACTCCAAATCCAGCGGTGCGTTGCGGGTATAGTCCCCCCTGTTCCTCCGCGTTATCCTCGGCCGATCGGGGTCTCTGTTTTCCTGCTCGGAGGGCGCATTAGCAGCCGAGGCCATGTTGCGGGGACTGCGAGACCGTTTCCCACTTTAGAGTACCTCCCCGAAAGCGTGCAGCGATATCCCAAGGCAACGGAGTTTCACTCTCGGAGATCTCACACCCGCGAAGTAGGACTTCATACTCCTGTTGGAGACGGAGAGTCAAAGTCTGCGCCTTCCATCCCAACATTTCGCGATCCGGAGGTCTCCGCCGCTTTCACCGCATTCACCGTGTCTCTTCCACACACAAACAGTAGGGTTCTCTCAAAAAGCAAAGTGCGCAAAGTGATTCCCATACACAAGTCGTCGGGTAAGAAACCTCGATGGTCGTTGCATTCTGGTGAGATCTATGTGGTCTTCCCCCTGGGCCGCGCGTCACGGCCAACTCTGAGATTCAATAGAAGAGGAGAAAAAGACCTCTCTCCATTTGGAGGCAGGAGGAGGAGGGGTGAAGAGAGAGGGAGAGAGGGAGAGAGAGAGAGAGAGAGAGAGAGAGAGAGAAAAGACTGGAGATCCCGCCTCTGGGGCTGTCAGATTGCAGGACTTTCTTGGATCTGATTGGTTCCAGAAGGGCAAAAATTACTCAGCAAACACGACTATTATTAGCTGCTTAGCAACAGCTCACTAAAGTAGAGAGACCACCCAGGCGGGGAGACCTCATGTGTGCATCTCCAACTTCAGGGGAGGCTCGACGAGGGCCAACCCCGCTCGGTGCGTTTGGTTGTTCTGGGTTTCTACGCAGCGCCCTGTCGCCAGAGAGAGGCATTTCCCAGAGATAGAGGACCTGAAGTCGGAGGAAAGGTACGCGGTTTGAGCGACGGAAGGGGGGCAGAGGAATGTCTGAACTGCAATTTTAAACTTTGATTTTTTTTTTTCTTCTACCGCCACCATGATGCTGCTGGTAGTTGAGCCTCAAATTACAGCGGTTCAAGGGGAGGTCCTACAGATACAATGTCAGCCCCGCTATAGCGCATAGACTCAATGCAATTGATACTTTTATGTGGCCTTATTTATTTAGAAGCTTGTTTGTACAAATAGCAGGGATACATCCAAAATGATTATAGTTAATAAATAAAGTTATGGTCACAATGATAAAAACAAAACAAACAGCGTCCCCCCAACTATGGCTGCATGTCAATCTGTAGACACAACCCAACAACATTTAACATGCAAAACAATCATCTTTTGACATAATTAGTAAACATAAATATAATTTTTGCACCTAACGCGTGCGGCGTGAAAAGCTCTGACACTTGGAAAAACAAGCGCATATCCAAGGATTTAAAGACTTGTCAGGTTAAAGAAATATGAACATATCAATATGTTCAAAACAACATCTGCTTCCCCAAATGTCACTATCTTAAATCTTCATGACGCCTAAACAATAGAGACAATTAGATCTAAGAACTATTAAATATTTGTAACTTTTCTTTAAAAAAGAAAAGCAAATATCACATCATTTAGCTGATACTGTCTTAATGGAACAGGCTTAACAAAACGAACACATTGACTGCTCGTTAGCCCGTGTGGCCGCTTTCATGGGATCTCTCCGCTGTTCAAATTTCACACCTGGGCCACTCCGCGCTCAGCAGCGGCTCGTTTGGCGGCCAGCCGCGCGCACTTACCATCTTCAGTCCAGGTGGGGAGAGCTGTCAGAACAAATCCGTGATATCCGCCCCCCGTGGAGACCGACACGTGTCCGTCACGAGGAATACAAAAATACCTGCTTTATTGTTGCGAGGAGAAAATAAGTCACATTGTAATCCATCTTGGTCGCAGGCATCGCGCTATCAATTACATGGCTGTTCATTTTTCGCCACGTGGGTGGTCCCGTTCGCTTCATAGGCAGGACTCTTTGACTGTCACGTGATTAGCCCAAAATTGTAAACAGTACCAACCCATGCACGGCAGCATCCCACACGCTCAGAGAGGAAGATGGCACAGAGTCCCACGCACTGCAAAAAATGTCGTCACGCACCTGTGCACGCGAAATGTACATTACAATTATGATGACGCTTGCGCACACATTACCAATTCACATATTTAATATTCAGGGATAGCTTCTTAAAACTGACTGCTATTGTCTGAAAATAGACACCCAAATGATCACCAGAATGCCATTTTTTAGCAAATACATTTTTTTTCTCCTGTACTCTTTTATTTGGTCAAAATCAAACTGTAGGATTTAACTGTAGTCTACTCCTCCTTTGGCTCAACCCTTGTCAGAGAAGCTCAAATGGCTCAAGTGCCACGTTTTTTTTTTTTATACACAAGGTTATCCATTCACTTTAACATAAAATACTTTTCTTTGGATAAAGTTCTTTTGGAGGGTTGGCTGCAACAATAATGTCACTTCAGTGGCATCAGATATCCGTGGTGCGGTGTCTGAGTGGGAAAAAAAGCGTCTCAAGGAGGACAAAGTGGGCTACGAAGCCCCCTAACGCCCCTCAACAGAGCCAGGCCTGTCTTACAGCCAGCAGGAGTCGTAACTGCTGCACCGTGTCTGTGCTAGACACGTTCAAGTTGTTGTCGTGACGGGAACGCTGCAGGACTCCATCAAAGTGCCCTTAGTTCATCGTGGAACATGGTCCTCCCCTACGAATACTGTAGCGTGTAGGCTGTAAAGATATGCCAGTAAACATTCTCTGGGAGATTATATTGCAAGCATCTGCGTGAACTAATGAAATACATGTGCACATAAGATGCCAAGACACCCTTGACCAAACATGAGCATATTTCCTTTTTTTTTTTTTTTTTTAATTAATTCACCATCATGTGGTAATATGGATCAGATGGACTCATTGTTCACTTCAGGAATTATACTAAGCAGTGAGAAATGTATTCATTTCATTCAGTTTGGATTTCAGACTTTTGTTAATAGAGGGCAACGAGTCTATCTGGGCCTGTAAGTTATTGTCCTGTAGATAAAAGCAGATTCATAGCTGCCTCATGCATGTTTGGCAAAGCTTTCTTTTCTTTTTGGGATAAAAAAAAATACAGAAACTATTTAAAAGAGGCAATAAAATGTTTGGTTGTTATCTATTTCAATAAAAAGAGAATTAAAACGTGATTAGAAATGTGTACAATAGTACAATCACTGATTGAAAGAATCAAAATGTATTGTAAAATGAGACATTTAACAGCTTGTCACTCATCTGCTGTGTCATAGAACAGAAAGGATTGGTTGATATACAGCCTCTCCATCCAGAGTATTTCCTGCCTTTCTTTGTCTGATATGATACTTCACTTTTTATATTTAATGTATAGAGCTAACAACAGTTGTCGAGACAGACACTTTGATTCCAAACAAGATACGTTGACAGCAGCTGATTGCTGTGGCAATGGGTTTAGCTGTATCCATCACTTCCAGAGGATACATTTTCATATTTTTATTGATGTTCTTATCTTTTCTTTAGTGCCACCATCAAACCTACTGTCAACATTTTGCACCGTCTCTTATAAAAGGCAGGTTTTTCATTAAACTGGCGGAGCACATTGAAGATTTACAAGACAACATTTGATTTCATGACCCTGTGACCTTGCGCCACCTTCAGGAAAATCGTAAAATTTAAACTCCATTATTCTGAAAACTCTAAAAATTGCAAAATCTTCAGTAAGTGATTTGATCTTTTGATATTAGTTCTAAACTTAATAACAATAAAGGTGATAATGTATTCCAACAACATCGCGAGTCAAAGCCTACTCTCCAAACCATGTGTAGTTAAAAAAAATGAAGCACCATTTATTAAACTCAGCAAGCTTCTTAGTTGAGTTATGAATGGAAAGGATGGTGCAGCTGAGTTTGCCAGCCATCATAAGGCCAGACAGAGGAGTGGTGCTCGGTGATCAGGCAGCAGAAAGAGAAGAGTGAAAGAATGAATGCAAACAAAGCACACCTCGTTATTGAAAACAAATGTACTATCCCAATTAAGTAAGAATGTCTCTCTCTCTCCCCTTCCCTCTCTCTCTCCCCTACCACTATCTATTTTTTAAGAGCCCCGTCGCTGCACTCTGGGCTTAGAGCCGCCCCAAGACAAATGTGATCGGTTTAAAGGAGACGAGCCAAAACGCTTTTTTTTCTGCATTTTGTTTTACCAGAATCAGACCTGTCTTTAGCGCTGACACAATGCTGTGACTATGCAATGCACTTCACTAAATCATATTTTCAAATCGGTGCTGATGGACTCGTAGGAATGTTGCCGTGTTCCCAGATGTCCCAGATGACCAATTACTTTGGTGAGAATATTATCACAAGTAGAAATGATTGCATGTTTGACCCAAGTTGTATTTAACTGGAATTGTCCTTTTAAGATGTGTGTTTCTATCTGCATATATATTTACTAGAAAACCTCCCTGTCAGTGCACCTCCACAATATCTCTGATTGGAAGCACAATGCAGGTATACCATTTCCAATATTTCTGACAACTCATAAAACTATCCCCCCCTCCTCCATCTTGACCCAGCTGCCGGCTCCCCTCTGGTCCACTATGGCTGCCGCCTGTGAAGCAGTAGGGGCTGAATGCACGGCAAGAGCCCGCTGGAATGTTTATGCTTGGGCTCAAGGTTGTCTTCAATCATACACAGAGCTGTTTGACAGCTTGCAGCACCGCCTGGCCTCTGTTTACCTCACCCAATTTCCAACTGGCTTTGTGCGCACAATCAGAGCAGCTCAGAGAGGATTCAAGAGGGCAGTCGCACCATACCCCATCCAGCAGCAACACAGAGAGCTGGACCAAAGGCGTCATGATGTGATACAGAAAATGCTAGTGTTTGACTGGTTTAATCAGAAAAGGTAAACAATAAAAGGTAAATAATTCAAGTTGATTTTGTATTTCTCGTGGTCCTTTAAGATCGTGAACATTGTTCTTTTGGAAACATGACAAATGCAATCATAAGAAATGAGGGTTTACAGAAAGTGAGTGTGCACAATATTCTAGAAGATGATGTCTTTGTTTCAACCTATATGTTGTCACATATTTTGATACATGATGTATCTGATACCCACACGATAATGTCACGTTTGACAAAAAAGAAAAAGAAAAGAAAAGTGTGCCTGACAGAAAGGGAGTGATACAAAACTCCAAATCTCAGATGAATATTGATTTTGATTTGAGGGCATTTAAGCACTTTTAAGTCCTTCCGGTCTCAAATTGGGCAACGCAGTCCACTTCGCTGTTTGGCCGACATTTACTTTGAGATCCGGGACAGACAATGTTGGAGCGGGTCTGATATTTAGACAAGGCGGCGGTCTGTTCTGCAGAACTGGCCTGAGAAGCTGTAATTTTTGGAAGCCAGCTCAGCCTCCAATGTTAACAGGAAACGTGTGCTGCTCTGAATGTATACACGCGGCCTCAACAAATAAGCAGTATAATACAATATCAACGCTGTGGCTCCACAGAAAGACGGGGTTTCGAAAGAAAGAAGGAAAGAGAGGCAACCTAAAATAGGAAGAGGGGGAGCAGTCAAGCAGATGGAGCTGGTCTCTCAGCAAATTCATTTTTCTATGTAAAGAAATGAAAGGAAAGTTTTTACACAGACTCACACTCACAAACAAATACATTTGTTGTAAATTCTTACAGCTGCAGTCGTGCACATGTTGACTTCACACATTCACCTTGGTAGAAGGTTTGCTTACTTCCACTCGGGCTGAGGTGGTTCTCTGTGGGAGGCCCACTGGAAAAAGTGACACATTTAAAGGTAAGGACCTCATAAGCTGTCCAGACCTCTGTTTACTCACCCAGACCTCCTGTTCAGCTGAGAACAGCGGGAACTGTTACCTCCCTCGATGGAATTCAAGCTCATAAACAAGCAGCATCAACCTCCATTAAGAGAAATTAGCACAGAGCATCGACGCACACGGTTGTGTTCCTTAATGCATCTACTAAATACCTCCCGCATAATATTAATGTTCCAAATTAAAATGTCACTAATCGTAACTTTCTTAGTGACTGCTTCTTTTCATGGGTAGATGTTTACAGTTTTGGAGTAAGAGCTGTATTAATGTGGATTAAGCAATGTTTGGAATACCAGAGCTATTCTGAGGTGTGCCTAGCAGCATAATAGACCTGCAGTTACAGGATTTTGTGTGCGTTTAATAGTTTGTCTGCAGAACATCATATGTGAAATGATATAAAGAGTCCGATATCCAAAGAGTAAAAACAATAAAGATATATTTACAGTAACTACTTTTAAAAATGTAACCATGTTATTGTTTAACGAAGCAAGTAGCATCATTGGTATATTAGATTTGAAAAATCTAAAGAGTAAAATAAATAAGATCATATTTCATTAAGTTTTATTTGACCATGTTTGAGTTTGACAAATACCTTAAAAGCCAACTAGAGGAAAGTGCGATAAAAAGCACAGTTTTCACTCAGAAACAAGGCAATACACAGTGGACTCTTAGAGATAGCACGTGGTTGAGAGCCCCTACTGACACAAACACTCTCATTACAGAGTTTGGGACATTCGTACAACTTCTAAGTATGATGCTGTTTGCATCAGTCGTGTTGGAATTTGGGCATCCTGACAGAAAGGTAATATTTATGCTGGAGAATTAACTTTTTGTGCAGCCACAGTGGACTCTTGATTGTTTTGACCTTTTCAAGAACACATGTTGGAACTTGGATCCGTTTAAAAAAAAAAATTGGTGCTCCCTGGTTGAAATGTAGATGCAACATGGGAACGTTCATTTTCATAGACAGAGCAAAGTCATGTTTGAGCCTCACTTTCACAAATTCATGATCCCCTCCATATATATATACAGTATACAGTATATATATATATATATATATATCTCACAAGAGAGACAGATAGAGACAGATGGTGGGAGAAAAATAGGTTTCATTAATATCATTGTTGGAGATGTAGTGCAGACCTGCAGCGTGGGTGCTGACAGCACCTGCAGCCAAACTGCTGTGAGTGCATTAACTCTCTTGTGGCTCATCAATGCACCCTCACAGTCATCATCTGCTTGTTCTCCCCACAGTGCCATGAGGTCATAGCTTAAGTGGCCAATTAGCCCAAAACACTGTTCAATCTGTGCCATCTCCAGAGATAGAAAGAGTAAGGGATGAGGAGGGGAATTTATTGCTGCACCGCAGGACATCTGTGAATGGAGGATTGTGGAAGCTGTCCACCTCATGCCTGTCATCTTACCGTAACACCTGCAGTTATGTGAGTGCAGTTCTGACTCGTGTCTGTGGCCGTCTGGTCTGCTTTGGTTAAACGTCTGGTGGGCTTACTGTGAGGTCTGACATGAGCAGGGAGGGAAATAGCTGTCACAATTACCCACGCTTGTATCTTTCAGCTAAAATCCCTGTTTCCAAATTACCGTCTGCCAACAATCTTCTTGCCTAATTTACGCGTATTGGTCAAGATGTTGGCCCTCTCTCCTCTGACCGTCTCTGTCCAGCCAAAATTGTTAGTGGTGAATATTCAACTGTAATCGCTCTTGAACAAAAACTATGCATGAGGCCACAAGAGGATGTGCAACAGCGTTTTTCTGTTCTGTTCTTCAGAGGCGACAGTTTTCAAGCCAGGTGGGCCTGAATGTGGGAATAAGTGATCAAATTAGATTAAAGGAGGATTGAAGTGCTGAAAGAAAAGAAGGTCAGTATATGGAGAAACAGAGAGACATAAACGTGTTCAACGTAAACACAGCTATGTGATGAAAGAGCATTTATTGGCTGCGTTTTAATTATTGCTTTGACTTTCCATAGACTGCCAAGGACTGTTGTGTATACAGAGAATGTCTGAATCCAGCCTCACAGAGAAGGTGCTAGTTCAAAAGTCTTGGCAATGCTCAGAAATGCATCCGCTGAATTCAAAAGCGGCATTGTTTGGCACTGCCGTGGCAATGTCAAGTGTGACGTAATTGGCGCTCTGTGCGTGTCTGTTGCTACCATCTCTTGATATGCAGGAATAATAATGAGTGGAGACTCATTATGAGTTGAGGGAGGAATGGTTAAACCTTGAAGAACTCAGTCGTTAACTGAAAAATGAAGTGATGCGGTGCGAATCTGTTCCAGAGTTGATATAACACAGGCATGCTAACAACAGTGTTTGCAGGTTTGGGTCTGCAGGCATCCGATAAACACACATCCATCTGTCCTCTCACCACCGTGCTGGTGTGTAGCACTGCAATGTCAAACAATCTGAAACAAAGTTAACATGTGTTTGTATACAGATTGACTCTTTTCAGTAACACCACCACCTTGGTTTTATCGGTAGTGACACAATGACAGAGCGCGGACCTGAAACATTTCAGGAATACACTTTAGGAGCTTTAAATACTCCATCCAAATAACAGACACCGTAGCATTTATCTCTGTCCTCATATCATAACATTTTTTATGGAACACTCAGCACAATGTGGAGCCGCCCTGATCCTGACATACACAGTCATGCAGCAATATTTTTGTAAGACTTTTAGTCAAATCCAACAAAGACAAATGGTTCCCTTAATTAAGCATCTGGACATAAAATACAATTGTCAACAATGAGTGGAATTCATCAGTAATTATGATGTCATTTCGAGAAGAAAAACTGAAATCTGCTGATGTGGTAATTCACCAAAACAAGAAAAAAAGATGGGGATGAAGCATGGTCTTATTAAAGGGTCTGGATCAAGCTGTTAACTAAACAGCGCATGTGGATGCATGTGTGACAATGTAACTGTATACATTTTTTTAGACTGGCAATTATGTGGGTTTAGTTCAAGGGCTTGAGTCAGATCAGAAATAAACCTGGGAAAATATGTTGAAAAACTAACTTGTTTGGCTTTTACCTGTTGTGGAACTTTCAATCACATCGCATGATCGCATGATCTTCATGAGCAGATACAAGTTTGTTGATGCTGGAATTGTAGATGTTCAGATTTGCATTATTTTCTGAGCATTTTAAGGACTTCTCGTTATTTTTTGCCATTTAGTAGCTGTTCTGGAGCTTCCAATCATATCATCTTCACATGATATGATTGTAATTAAACTTTACATTAAAAGTGTAGACTTGTTAATAGGCCTGCAATTTAAAATTGCTTTACAATATGGATGATGCACGGTTAGTGAGATGATTCCCTGTCGGGGATCCCAGGAAACCTAATGTAGTCATACTAAAATAAATTTTGGTTTACTTTTATTGTTGAGGGTGAAAAACAATGATTTGGGACAGGTCTTGAGTAATTGCTAATAATTACAAACCCCGTAAATTGCCAGTTTTTATAATGGACATTGGTGAGCTACTAGACATTTATCCATTAGTCTCAAAAATGACTGATATCACAAACAAGTTGTAGCCAATGGCTACGATCATCATTTTTCTGGCTTCACTTTACACCAAGTGAATAACCGATAAGGTCGTCGTCTCTTTTTCTGCTGTGTTGTAAACTAAAAACTGTGAAGAGAGATGACGGTTTAATTATCATGAAAGAAAACATTTCCCCCATTTCCAGAGCTCAACAAGTCTTCACTAGCCGTCACTCACACAAAGTCACACAACTGTACAAAGACCCACGTGCAACCGAAAGAGAGGGGAGGAAAAAAAAGGGCACATCCGCTCAGAGGATGGGGTCTTCCAGTAACTATCGTAACATCTGAATGAAGGAAGTGGCCTCACTCCGTCATTGTTTTGAGTGGTCATTCCAAAAGAGGTCATGCATGACTTTAAAGGAAACCCAAGAAGGCCTAATCACACTCACAAAACCCATAGACACTTCATCTGGTGCCCCCCAAGACACACACACACACACACACACACACACACACACACACACACACACACACACACACACACACTTCAAAACAAAACATATTTGCTCACACACACAGACAGACACACATGCCGAACATACCACAGAATCGCTCAAACAAATGCATGAGTCACTCAAACTGTCCACCACTGACAATTGATCAGAGACTGCCCTCGTACATATTTCAAACACACACACTCTGACTCCCCTGACCTTTGACCTTAGGGGAAGGGGGTTGTTGTCTGATGATGTGGGTTCATTTTCTGTGCGTGAGGTCATTTCCTGCCACAGTGACTGTGAGGGGCGAAAGGTGGCTATATTGGTTGACCTCTAATGGGGGGCACAGTGGGCGGAACGGGTGGGGGCTGATCATATGGGACGTAACCCAGCAGGGCAACACAACATTTAGTGAGAAATATGTCTTTGAAATAAGAGTTCCAAACGGGTTCTTCAGAAGAGCTGAGGTTCTACCCAGAACCATTTGCTTCTGGAAAAAAAACTTTTTTTTGATGAAATGGATTTGTCTCTCTTCGTCTTCTTGGGAGAGGATGACATCATGGGTAATATTGTCATCTCTTAACTGTCACTCAGAGAGTTCTGCTGCACTTTTTCTCCTGAGTAAACAAGCGATATGAGCAGACTCACACAAGCATCACCACTGTTGCAATAAACCGTGGCCCTGAGCGACATTTTCTATCAAACAGAGCCCTTTTTATGACAGAACCAAAATGCTCTTTGTTTGCCGTTCATGTCAGAATGAGAGTCTGTGTATATAGATCTGAGGGAAAGGAGGGGGAAAAATGACAGAAAATGAGGAATCTGCTCTGAGCTGCGTTTGTAAACAAGACAAACATAATCAGCATCTCAAGAGCCACATCTGGCTCTGGTCGAGCCGGGCCTAGACTCTGATTGAGGGGCCCAGCAGGCACCATTGTTTCCTCAGAGTTGTTTTGTCACATGTAACCAGAGAAAAAAGAAATCGATAAAGACGTTGTCATTTTGTAGAGCAAACGATTGAATACAAAAAGCATCATCACCTGTCAAAATGCCGCATTTAAACATCATATTACACTCCATGTGTAATGTGTAGTAAAGTGCATGTGGCTGTTGGCAAAGAGGTACTTGTAGTTTTCAATTTCCTGTCGTTTCAAATACTTGTATCAGGTTTCCACTTTTCCCTGTGGTTTAACGTGTACATCGTTATTGTTACGTCAGAGATTTTGGCGGTTTCGAGAGCAACAGAGGTGAGGAGATGTTGAGTGCGACGGCTGTTGACTGATGGTGCGGCTACACAAAAAGAAAGACGAGAGGAGCTGAAGAGGGGAAGGAGGAGAAGGAGGTGCTTTCATTAATATACAGATGATTGTCTTAAGTATGAAAAAAATACCATATTGTAAAATATGTGTTATTGTGTCAGTTTATACAATCAGATTGATCACAAGGACCCATAATGCAAGACATGTGTGGACTGGTGCGATATAACATTTGTAGATTTAAATATGTCTAAAACTGAAGTATTGTATTTCTTTAGTATATTTTTATGCATGTGCATCAAATGTTGAGTGGTTTTTAAATAACCGTCATGCCTTAAATTGTGCCTTGGTTGCCTAATATATTTGTTATTTGAATTAAATTAAAGGGGAGTCAGACAATGGGATTCAGTGGCATCAGTGATGACGACATAATTTTCCCAGCAGTGAAAGTGCGTAAAGGTTCATGCATCTGTCGACAAAATCACATAGTGACATGTTCGTACCATTACGACAACAGCGACTTTTGGGGTTTTAATGTCTTCTGTTATTGTCAGGAGTATGGCTGCACAAAGATCCGCAGCTACGCCTTAAAAGGAGAAATGAAACAGGACAAAACTTCAACTTAAACATCTCCCATTAAAAACCCAGTGAATGTCAGAAAGGGTTTCTGGCTTGTATTTAGCAGACAGCGTGAAGCCCCAAGCGTATATACAGAGTGCAGTTACAGCTCTCCAGAACTGTGTGTAAAAACCATTGTGCTGCAAGGAGAGAGCCCGAAGCATGCCCCGGGGGAACCTTCCTTTTCTTCTCTTTATAGGAAAGGCCGTAATTCATGGAGACAAACCATCATTATATTTAACAGAGTATCATAAACATTCCTGCACGCTGGATTCAAATGGTGAATGCGTCTGGTTAGATGGACGGTTGGGTAAACACAGGGACGTGACCTCTCAACACACACTCACACAAAGGTCTCCCATGTGGGCACACCTGTATGACTCATATGCATAGGAGGGAATGCACCCAATCTCGTATTATACACCTTTACGAGCAGCTAGCTAAGTGAACAACAGCACCCATGCAGATAAGGCACTAACACGTCACTGGTCCGTACATCTCCGTGGGTTACTGCAGTAAATATGAGGCCCTGAAGGAAAATTAAAGACACCCAGTTAGCACTCGAGTTAATACTTGCTTGACTAACGAGAAATACAAATCATCATTACCTAAACTAAAACTTTTGCACAATCTCAATAGACTTACAGGTACATAGATGACATTTGATCTCTGCATTTAACCCAACCTAAGCTTAAGGAGCAGTGGGCTGCTGTTGAGCGCCAGCGGAGCAAATTGGGGTTCAGTGTCTCACTCAGGGACACTTCGACATGCGGACAGGAGGAGCCGGGGATTCGACAAACATGTGGTTTAAGGACAACCCGCTGTCACCCCTGAGCCACAGCGTTTTTTGTGCACAGCTCCTGCACACAGAATCTCACGGTCTGTATGCCTGCAGGAATAGAGGGAGGATAGGAGTGCTGAAGGTCTGCTTCTGGATTGAAAAACAAATAGAGCATGTGCGGCATAGAAAGTAGGCTTTGTCTGAAGGAAAGGGGAAATGGAAAGGTATTGGCCCAGACCATAAGTCAGCCATACCTGGGTCTGGTGTCTTTGCTTTTGGTGTGTGTATGCATGTCTGCAGATGTGTGTAACCAAGGCAAAGTGACTAATGAAGCTGATTACTTCTAGCTGTCAGACAGGACATCCTGCTTGCACTGAGGGCCATGTGCGACTTGCTGCTGATGACCTCAACACATGCTGTAATTCTGAAAAAAAAAAAATCCCTTCTTGATAAACACATCAATGTTTGGACGCAGATGCCCTCATCATAACAGATCCTGCATGCATGTCAGATTAATGTGCTTCAATCCACCCATCGTTGAAAGAAGTCTATGTGTGCCGTATAGCATTTTTGTGTTTGATAAATGCTCAAGTGGGCCTCAAGTGCATCGCCCTGATTGTGAAGCGGACCCATGAGAAATACTCTAATTTGTGGTGGAGCTCCGAAAACTGTCCAAAAAAGAAGGCGATACTTTAGATGCGACACTAGCACATTATGAACTCTTTAAAGCCCTAAACCAGATGCTGAATAACAAATCACCTAGCTCTGATGCTTTCCGTTCAGAATTCTGCTCACCATTTTGGTTCATATTATTTACACCATTTTACAGAATGACAACAGAACAGATCTGTTTATTCTTTTAAAAAACAGACTCAAACTACAAGCTTAATCACCTCTCTGATAAAAAATAAACATTAGGTTCTGACAGCGTGGTGGGGTTGAAGACGAGTCTTTACAGCAGAGCTGATTGAAGATGATTAACTGATCCCACTCCAGTAACCAAGAACGCCCAAACACGGGGAAACAGAGAGACAAGCTCCTACCTCGGATGAAGCAGATTGTATGATATTCTTACATGCAGTCATACCTCCTTTCCTCCTTACTATTTGACCCTTATGTTGTTGTTACTCATGTATGCTTTGCATTTATCGTTTTCAAAAAAAGGTTCAGGAGCAGACTTAATCACAACTTCTTCTAAATGCTCAGTTATGGAGCAGTTGATATAAATAATAATGATCGCCAAAGGTTAAAGGTGGAAAAACCTCTGGTTCAACCCTAACAGATGACTGATGGGGTCCAATCAGAGTCTTTACTTGAAGAAACGGTACGTGGCGCTATTTGGGGCACTCAGCAGTGGACTCATATGTAACCCTGTCTGTTCAGCACCAGACCTTTCTCATTCCAAGTCTCTGCAGTCCCCTATATGCAGCCCATATTTCACCGGAGGGGCATAAAATCTCTCTGGGAACGGTTTCAGGGTTTGAGGCCTCACTGAGTGTTGATTTTAATTGAGCACAAGTATGTGTGTGTTTGATGTATGTGGGTGTGTGCAGTCTGTTTGGGTTTGTGAGCTATACGTGTATGCACTCATACTGCTATACTTGCAGATCCTTAGGTTGTCCGAGGGATGGTGTCTTATATTCTGTGTATAAGCGTGCATATGCACTTGTGCTTGTGATTGTGCGTACACGCGGTAAAAGCAGCTCCATGTTTGTGTGTGTGTGTGTGTGTGTGTGTGTGTGTGTGTGTGTGTGTGTGTGTGTGTGTGAGTGCTTGCCTGGATGTGCATTTTAAGAAAAAGAGAAGGATCATCCTCACAGCTTATTACATTTCATGAGCACATGTTGTGCAATAGACAACCGTATATCCATAACTTCATATGGTACAATTAATTCAGTTTATTTAAAACAATGCAACATTCGTTTCACAACACACAAAATCTATCATACAATTCTGCTTAAGCCTTTGCCAAGAGAAAACACCAGCATACACACAGGTGCACGTATTTATAAATATATATGTGTCAGAGAGAAAAGGCTTCATTCTGGCAGGGTGATGGCCCGATGAAAAGCACTCTGTTTGGCCAGCTAGCCGATATATTTGCAAATAACACGGTAATCTCCCCACGGCAGGCCAAACATGCCGGCGTTTGCTTGCTTATTCCACATGAAAGGCCAGCTCACTCATTTGCTCTCACACACACAAGCAAAGGCAAACATTCCCTTTATTTTTGCAGACTTCTCTCTTTCTCCGTCTTTTATTTCCCCCCCCCCCTTCCCTCTCAGAGCCCAGGAAGGGAGCACTCATACACTCACCCCGGAACAAGCCTGGAGGTCTTCAGACCACACACGGAGCAGTGCGAGGATCTCTCCCTGACTCTCTTTCTTTTTCTCCTGCCTCATGTCTCTCATTCCCACTGTTTCACGTGGTCACTCTGTCTCTCTCTTTCCACGTTTCACCTCTTCTCAGTCCAGCCTGACCGAGGCAGAGTAAAGATTGTGTACCCGCTTCTGCGTCGTGTCTCTTATCTCCTTTCTAGCAGTGTGTTCTGCCCCTCTGTTTGTTTGAATGTGAACTGTAGAGAGGATGGTCACTTAGTATGATATTTATGCCTGCGAGACCACCCAGCCGGCCAGGCCAAGACATGGGGAGTAAAGGCTTTATTTTTCAACGCCTCCGCTGTTCCCAGGGCCTCAGAGCTGAATGAGATTAATCCCTCTCTGTCACCAGTGTGTGTGATTGGGACAAGTAGTCACTTGTGTATAGCATCCAGGTGAGAGACAGGATGTGCAATCACAATGTGCATTTTGTATTGATTAAGCGAGGAGAAGGAAAGAAAAGCGTGAGTCACATGAGGTGGGATTTGTTGAAGCAATTCCCTCTAGTGGCGGCCCGTGGATGAAAAGTCAAGGTAGAGAATCAACAACTGTCCTTCAGAATTTCAAAGGTATAGTGCAGTGAGGGTAGTAGAGGGGATTAATAAATAGTGGAAACCGGTAGCTAAATGAATGAACGGTTTAAAAAGTTTGCTAAAAGAACAGTCCAAGTTGCCGATCCAAGTTTGCAAACATGACCAAAGCACTTCATTGACAATTCAACTGTATCCACTTTCATGATAGTGTTAAATATAATCGGAAAGCCATTGAAAATCCAGCCATTATAAAACACGATGGGTTGTTTGGACAGAGAGGTACTTGAACTCATCTGACAGGACTGTGCGGGTCCGTCAGACAGTTGAGAACCACTGGTGTGGGGTATTCCCTGATTTCAACAGCATCTCTGAGGCTACTACAATCCACTGTCAATTATCACACAGCCACAAACCACTTGAAGATAGAGAACCAGTTTCAGAATGGGTGAATACATAAGTTAAGTGAATCTCAAAGTGGTTACATATTGTCTTGCTATGCGTGTGGAAAGAGTTCATTTATCCCTTATGAGGAAGTATAAAGGCATAAGTGGCCTTGACCCGGTTGGTCTGACATGGTAGTTGATATTGTGGATAAGGAGGCCTGAGCGTCGTGTTGGGTGGCACTGTGTGTGAGCTGGGGAATTACAGTGTCTCCAGACCACACACAGACAGACATTGAGAGGGAGGGAGGGATGAATAAATGGAGGGAGGATATGGAGAGGACGGGGGAGATAGATGGAAGGAGAGGGGAAGGGATGTTCTGGGCTACTCTTAATATTAGGCCACTGGGCATTGTGACTCTATAGGTCAGCACAAGTGGGAGCTGTAACCAACGTCCCCAAGTTATAATAAAGGTCCCATGTTGGAGAAAGTGAGATTTTCATGTCTTTCATATTTATCAAGCAGGGCTAAGTGCTATATGAATACTAGGAAAGTACTGTAACGCGCAACCATGAAGAAATACACACAGCCTGTATTCACAAACTCTGCTTTTAAAATAGTGTCCCATTTTATTTCCAGTTGCAGTGTATCTGAATGACATCAGCTGACAGGAAGTAAAAATGGACGCAAACTGTTGCCGAACAATGCAATTCCGTTGAAACCTGCTAAAATAGAGCATTTCAGACAGAAGGTGAATACAGGTGTATTCAGACGGATATTATGAGAGAAACAAAGGTTTTTTTTAACAAATAAGCATGTTCTAATCAAAACCAAAAATACAAGTATGAACTAGGCGGCAACCTTGGCTAATGAAAAGTGAAGCCAGTGCAGAAGTGCCTTAAACTTGCATTCTCTCTAATGGACAGCAGGGGGCAACTCCTCTGGTCGCAAAAAGAAGTCCGATTATATAGAAGTCTATGAGGAAATGACTCTACTTCTCCATTGATTTATTACCTCAGTAAACATTGTGGACATGAGTTTATGGTCTCAATCGCTAGTTTCAAGTCTTTTTAAATACAGCATGATGGTCATTTAGTATATTATGGTCCCATTTAGACTAAAATAGACCATAAAGCAGGAAATGCTTTAGGCGTGGCTTCCTTGTAATTGACAAGTTGCTACCGCTAGCAGAACCGTATCAGGCGTCTCTACGTCACTCCTACGCAAAAATGGTCACTTCTGTTCACTGTCTGCAAAAAACCAAGATGGTGGCGGTCAAAATCCAAGATGGCGTTATATGAGTTTGATGTGTCCAGTGACGTCAACACTGCGAGGCGCCGTGGCCCAACAAGGTGTCCAACAGAAGTAGAAGCATAAGAAGTAAAAGATGATATCAGCGTTTCCAGCGAGAAAGCTAGAATAAAAAAAATACATTACTACATCTATTCAGAAGCCATACTTTTCTTAACAGGGTTTATGGTTGTAAATCACAACAGTCTACTTTGACAGGGCACACCACACACTGCAGTAGCACTGACAGATTTAGATAGATGATATCCCACAGTATCAAAGAAATGACATAAAGGAAAATGGAAAAATGGACAAATATGCCAATGAATACAGATCTGTATATCCTTGGAGTTAGATCCTCTGTGCCTTGTGGGGCCCTTCTTTGTGATTGACTGTGAAGTTTTCCAGCCCTGACTTGTGTACAAGGGGGAGTGCAGTGCAGCCATGAAGGAGAAAGCAATGTGTGCTAAATGGTCCATATGCATGGCAAGCCCCTCTGGACCCCATATGGTGAATGTGTGCACGCTACATGCATGGACGCATGGCCGAGCCCTCAGCAGGACTGCTCCCCACTGGATAACATCCCATAAAACACTGACACACGTATGCACACACACACAAACACACACACACACACACACACACACACACACACGTAAAAGAATTATGCATACAGTACCAGTGGTCAAAAACAAAACTCCTTCAGTATAATCATCCTTGAGACTATTATCAAGCTATTTTCTGGGACCTATGCATGAAGTTGTAGGGTCACATTCAAATGTGATCTCCCAACCACACAAACACATAGCAATCTCACACATTCACCCACGCACACAAGTGCCCCATTCAACTTGTATCTCTCATCACACACAACAACTCCTGCTGCAAACAAAATCATCCCAATCAAGACAGCAATGTGCCCTTGTCTCCACATCTCCCCTGTTGGAAGTGAACTACTACAGACACCACGTTGTACTCCCCCGATCCTGATTGTGAAGTGGGGAGTGGAGGGGAACATAATTGCATGCTTAAACGCCTGAGAAACGGACGTCCAGTTCTGCTGAGTTGGTGCTTTTTGTGTGGCCTCATTGTTGGGACGTGCAGTCATGCAGCTCTTTGAGTCCCTGTCGGTGTTCATGTTTGGTTAGGGGTGGTTCAGAAGAGTGGAAGAGGGGGAAATATTGTCTGGCGGCCAGATATTTCATTCCAAGACCAGGCACTTTGTGCCCGTCCGCCATGCCTGGCAGGAGGAGGGTGGCTGTGACCAGAATGGAGTAAAATCAGAGGCTGTTCCCTCTTCCAGTTGCATTTCTGTCCCGTGGTCAAACACTCGTCAGCCATTTTAATCAGCTGTTTTAAAGGGTTTGTGGAGAACACACAAACACAAGGATGCACCCATCATATGCACACATGCGTACACATGCACAGGACTGGTTGATGTACTTAATGTGGCCGAAGTAGACGAACAAAAGGTTCCTTTACGGGGTTGCAGTGTAATGAGGGTCGGTTTGACCGTAAATATGTTGCTCTACAGAGTTTTCCATCTCACTGCAGGACAAAAGAGACAAGCCATCAAATTCGGGTCAATCAAAGGTTTCTATGTTGCGTATCAACTCACTGAGAGGAATCAGTTCTGCCACCGTGGCCATCTGTGGCCCCAACGTGGTTTACAGGGGCAGGATTCCCCAAGCACAGGTGGCACAGTAACAAGTGCCAGAAAAGAAGATCAAGTAAGTGGTTTCTCTCTGGTCCCCCATTTCATCACTTGTAGTTCAGAGCTCTGCGACATAGAGAGTGAATTCAACCATCAGTGCTCAGAGGTTTTCATTTAATTAGGCCTTGTGAGTAACAGAATACCTTAGAAATAGAGAACAAGAAAGAGCGTACAGCAAGAGGTGTGGGGTAAGAAAAAAACTAGATACTGTTCAAACATGTTTGGAAGAGATTCAAAGTTTTCAAAAAACTTAATTAAAGAGCACTGCAGTGCTTTTATTGTCTCCAGCTTTGCTGAATAGACACAATTTATGGTGACAAGCCCCACTTTCGGAATCCCTGGAATGGGGTGATAAATAAGACAAAGACACGATGATAGCTGCATTTAAAAACAAAATAGACTTGGACTGGTCCAATCTCTAGAGATGTCATCACGTCAACAAGTCTGGGACACAAACAATGCTATTATGTCAAACGACTATTTAATTGTTAAAAAAGGAAGGCAATGCCAAAAGCCTTATCACAAAATTAAATAAAAAACAACTTGCAGCCATTCATGCAGTAACACAAATGTGTCATAGAGTAAAAATATTTAAAACTCACCTACAAATCATCGGATTTTATCAAATGCAACTGTTTTTACTATAACAATGTCCCAACTACTGTAGTCAAGTTAGGTGGCAAGCGATGAGAGGTGGAAAAAGTAGCCAAAACATCATAACCAATAAAACCATGTGTGATATGTTGATCTTAGACATGTAACGTCATATTAATCCAACTGTTTTCAGTTTCTTTAAGTGGAGACACACTCACACCATGAATTCATTATTGAATTGGATAGGAAAGCAAGTGAAGACAAATGAAAAAAAAGAGGGAAAAAAAGCTTGAATTATCAACCTCATTTTCCATCTCTGTAATCAATGCTTATGAAGCTGAAACTGTCATTTTTGGCATGGTGGTAATTGCTTTTGGCCCGTAGCGGATCCTCTGACTCATGAGAGAGAGAGAGTTGGTGGAACACAGATGGAGTATTTCCCAAGCTCCCGAGAGCTGGACAAGACCTCCATTCAGGTCTTCTTCTCCAACCACTGATTAAGACCAACAACAGAAGTTTAGCAAACACTATGTTTTATTCTATTCAAACCTTGATTCAGCCAAATGAATCAGATAAAGATGAAAGCTGTAT
Source organism: Anarhichas minor (assembly GCF_050575085.1). Taxonomy (NCBI): domain Eukaryota; kingdom Metazoa; phylum Chordata; class Actinopteri; order Perciformes; family Anarhichadidae; genus Anarhichas; species Anarhichas minor. The sequence continues at coordinate 7,833,100 of NW_027466471.1, read as the reverse complement.
GGCTGCAGGAAACACCTTGTCCAAAGAAATACGTTTATTTAAATCAATCCAGGTGGGTCTCAGGAAAGCCAGTGGAGAAATTCCATGGTGGATGCCAGAGAATGCAGCCTCCTGACCCGATTAGAATAAAATATGAAACAGTTGCCTTTCAGTTTGTAAAGATTATGAATAAAATGGGATGAAGTTGACCTTAATTAAAGAGGCCCCTCAAATAACCACAAAGCTGACATAGCTGTGTTATGAACACAACCATTACTGAATAACAGTGGTGACAAATAACTGCATGGAGGCTGCTTAAGACTGACGTGAAGTAATTGTATTTTACTTGAGTTTTTTTCTATTTCATTTTTCTTAATACTCATAATCCATCACATTTCAGTGGACATATTGTACTTTTTACCGCACTACAGTCTTCAGGAAACAAATCTACAAATGAAATATGATGCATTTTAGATTAAACTAACCAACGGCAGGGCCGTCCTTCAATCAGAGGATCAGCGGTTCGATCATCGGCTCCGGCTCTGCTAGTGTCACATCATGAATCAAACATTTTTCCTAAAATGGGACATATTAGTCCCTGCAAGCAACCAAACCAACACTTCATTTCAGAAAATCAAACCAAAGCCGAACACAGCCTTTACGTAGTCGCTCAACAAATTCAACTAGTCATCACTAGTGAGAAAAGGCTGTTGAGAACTACTTATCTGCAGCCAATGATCTATTTATCCCAACTCTATCTGCTTGAGCGGTAATGTATTATTGTAAATGAGGCCAGAGACTTGTGGTTCAGTGAGAGAACAAGTGTGTGTGAGATCCAGTGCAGTATGTAAACCGTTTGACATCAGTGTTTGGGCTTTCTTTATGAGAACATCTGCGACAGCTGCCCTATAAATTCCCAGTGTTGAGAAAACAGGAACAAAAAATTACATTTTTGTATGGCAGTGTACCATGGCGAGAAGCGGACCCAGTTGTGCCTCATCTGCAGAGCCACGGTCAACGTTTAGGGAAAGTCAAATCGGGGATGGAGAACTGAGACGGTGTTACTGTGTGTTTACACTGACTGTATAGCAACAGACAACCTTAAAGTCACTGATGGCCATCACGTCCACCCCAAAGGACAGACAAACACACATCTTCACCTTGCTTTTTCTGTATTTCTGTATTTTCTTCAGACCACCAAGTCTCGGGTCTTTCATACTGAATTACTTCCTTTCTTTCACCTTTCTTGCTCCATTTCCTCTCAAATCTGAAATTAGATAAATTGTCTCATGAATGTGATTTGAAGTTGGCTCATGAATGCGATTTTGAAGGGCTTTAATTTTGAAATGCTACATCAGAATGTCCTGGTTCTCTCTGAGTGACACCTTGAGGTGGTGTGCTATTAACCTGAAGTGAAATTATTTTGTAAATTTCCTCTAAACTCTCATCTGAAATTAGACAAATTGTCTCATGAATGTGATTTGAAGGGGTCAGCGTGTTATTCTCTTGACTGCTGAGCAATATTGGTTGATTGGATGATGCTGTTGTGTTTCCCCTATAAGACTGGCTTCGGTGTCAGTGCTCAGTCAATTACGTTTTTGTGACAAGACTACCCCGATAGCCACTAGGCAATAAACGCGACAGTAAGGCACTATATAAGACTATATTAATTAAATAGAAATGGTTTAAATAATAGAAGCCATTTAAGGTATAAAAAGTATAATACAGAATAAAAATAAGCATGTGAGTAACAGTATTGTTCCAAACAGTAAGTGCACATGACATTTCGATAGTGCAGTTATATTATTATGAAATAGCCTGCATATAGGATGACAACGTTTTACAATTTGCATGTAGGCCCATTTTGTACATAATGACACATTATGAATGTGCAGCATAAAACTTCAAAGTACTGTGAGCAGCAGAAATACATCCACATGTCATTTCATTTTATTTATGTATATATAGACCTAGTCTAAATTGGTTACTCGCTGCTCCTCAAATTTTATTGCAACTATTGTTTTTAGTGAATCAACTTTATTATTATTTCCATCAAAAAAAAGATAATTTAGATTCTATCCAGCACTTTCACCACAATTCCTGATATTGGGATTGTTTAACGGAAAGAATTGTTAAGGGAAAGAAAGCGACTGAAACAGACTTTAGATATTTAGAAAATATTGTTTACGTGATTTGTCATTTTTAGAGTAGACGTTTAACGTTAAATTGTATTTGAAATCGAGGAAATGCGTCGAAAGTGCGTTACTCGTTGTTGAAATAGATAAACATTCAGCAAGCAGCAGTGGAGCTGCAGCTGCTCCTGCTGTGTCTGTCTCCCTCTTACACACAGTCGATGGGCCTGTGCCTTTTCGGCAAATGAATGAACTTAAACGGATGATAAAGTAAAAGCCAACACTCGGTTTCTCGTTCTACATTTGTCGCCGTCCTGTCTTTTGCTCAATAGGTTAGCTAAGTTAGGCTAATGAAGCTAGCTAGCATGCTACAGTGACTTTTCCTCCACACGAAGAAGAGGAGGCAGGACATGGCTTCATCTTCTGCAGCTGAAAAAGGTTTGAAATGCACGTTTTTACCTGTTGCTACATTTCAGCTGGACACTGGTTTGCACAACTCTAAGGCTGCTCAAAGCCTCTGCGGCTAGCTAATAATTAGCCATATTTCCACCAGGGACAACAACTTAGTCACTCTTCAGTCATAAGACTGATTCGATCGATAGGACACACCCGTGTTTAGATGGGATGAACTAGAATGCTATAAGTTTCATAGTATATTGTAACGTTAGAGAATATAATGGTAGGAAAATGCATCCCCAATCCCTTCATGAAAAGATGGTATTTTATTTTGTAGAGATGTTTTGCTATGTCTTTCCTGTCTATTATAACTATACCCACTTAAAAATCACACTAATGCTGCCTTAAACACACCCCAGTAATATCCAAACTATCTGTGTGCCTTTGGTAAAGTATTTTTTAAAATATATATGGCTAAGAACAGTTAACTAATAATTGGTCTTACTTTATAGCAACGTGGCGTGAAGGTGAGACTTGTCTGGCTCCTGACCCGAGAGATGGCTCCCTGCGAGAAACCACCATTAAGAGACTGACCACCTCTCATGATAGTGAAACCACAGCTTGGGTGGTGTTCACTGACCATAGTAAAGATGCAGAAGAGGAGGAAGCTGTACCCGTCTCGAAACTCATGAGACCAGGCCCCAATCACTTCACCCAGGAGAAACCTTTGTTTCCCAGCAGCGTCACAGACACCAGGCTATGTGTCCCCTTAGAGTTAAGTGATGTTGATGGGGACAGAGTCCCCTACACCATCAACAGATACCTGAGGGATTACCAGAGAGAAGGTATCAGGTTCATTTACAACAACTACATCTGTTCCAGAGGTTGTATCCTGGGGGATGACATGGGCCTGGGAAAAACTGTCCAGGTACAAAGTACATTAGCTTCACGTCTATGTTCAGAATTGTTTAAATTATGTCCGCATGCTTTTCTCACATGCCTGTCTCTCCACCTCTATGATTTTGTCTCAGGTCATTGGTTTCCTTGCTGCTGTATTGCACAAAACAGGCACGTGGGAGGACATCGAGAACAACAGGCCTCAGTTTCTGTGGAGTCAGAAGTCCTCCAAGCAAAGTAAACCCCAAAAAGTGGGTATTGAAATAAGCTAGTTACAAATGGACAGTTCATGAATCATAAAAAATGTGTAGGGTAAATGAACAGTTTATTTTTATTTTTTTTAAACTACCAGGCGCATTCAATCATGTGCAGCGACAGATATGAGTATTGATTGTTTCATCCTCACAATTTGGGTATCTCCATGATCTGTTCTAGGTGTTCCTCGTTGTGGCCCCGCTGTCGGTGCTTTATAACTGGAAAGATGAGCTGGACACATGGGGCCACTTCCAGTGTGTGGTGGTCCACGGGCTGAGGAAAGAGGAGGAGCTGGCTCGCATCAAGAAGGGCCGCATCGAGATCGCTCTCACTACCTATGAAACTCTGCGCCTTTGTCTGGATCAGTTTAATAAGTAGAAACCATGCTCGACACACACATACGCATCAAACATAATAAATGACGTGTTTTTTGTATGCTTAAATATGTGATCAATTAGTTTTTGTCATAGTAATTTTTTTCTGTGACTAAAACATACCTTTGCCCTCTCTTCTGCAGCATAGACTGGTCTGCTGTGGTTGTGGATGAGGCCCACAAGATCAAAAATCCAAACTCTCAGATCACTCAGGCCATGAAGGACCTGAAATGTAAGGTCAGAGAGCTTTTTGTTCGTGTCGTTTAACTCGACTCTGTGTAAAGTCTTCTCTCGGGCCGTCCTCGTCTCTGCTTCATTGGCAGAAGATTGAATTGTATCACAATCACGATGAAAACATAGTTAGCTTAGCTTAACATGGGCCATGCTTTTGATGCTAGCTCTGCGCGTCTATTTTCATCAGGTCAGAGTTGGCCTCACTGGCACCGTCTTACAGAACAACCTCGAGGAGCTGTGGTGTGTCATGGACTGGTAGGTTAAGAGACTTTTATGTTACAACACATTTGTCATTTGCGTAGTTTGAAGATTTCAGTCATTTTGTTCCCTGTTGAGGAAGTGATGTGATTGCTGAAAATAGCTTTTTTTTTTTTTACCTTTTAAATACTTTTTCTTTCTATTCAGGGCCTTGCCTGGTTGTCTCGGCAGTTTAGGAAATTTCAAGAACGAGTTTTCAGATCCGATTGAGCAAGGGCAGAGGCACAGTGCAACCAAGCGTGCCCTAGCTACAGGGAGGAAGACTGTCAGGGCCCTGGTGAGGAAGATTTCCCGCTGTTTCCTCAGAAGGACTAAAGCTCTCATCAGGGAACAGCTGCCTAAGAAGGATGACAGGGTAAGCTTGTTGAAGTCAAACCGGACTTCTCCTGAAACAAATTCACCAGCTACACGACAACAATCCGTCATCATAAATATCCAGATGAATTTCTATGAAGTCTGAAAGCAACACTCAAAAGAAACTCTGTGATGCTGTGTTTTCTCCCAGGTGGTGTATTGCTCTCTGACGGACTTCCAGCAGACTGTGTATCAGACGGTGCTGGACACTGGAGATGTGACATTAATGCTGAGGTCTTCAGAGAAATGTGACTGTCAAAGCGGACGCACCCGCGGAAGCTGCTGCTACGAAGTCAGTGCGCCGCTTTCACCGTCGCGGGAATTGTAATGGGTTTAAGTTCGTACGGGTTGAGCTGTTTTCCACATAAATGAGTGAAATCCATCTCATAATTGACTCGTATGTGAACATTTTTTAGGGGGGTCAGATTCCCTAAATCAGACAAATATATTTCTCTGTGTGATTCAGGTGAACTGGCCCTTTAGTATCTAAGCGGCGCTGACTCATTCTACTTTTTAGATACAGCGTACTGCAATTCAAAACGCAACATTTACCTGTTACCATCGTCCAACTGACCCTTTTAACTTGGCATTTGAATGAAAAACTTTCATATGGTTAAAATAATTAAAAATATCGATTTTATTTTATTGCAGAGAAACGCGGAAGGTGCGCAAATGAAGGGGCTGTACTTCAGTTACTTGGCCATATTGAGGAAGGTTGCCAACCATACAGCACTGCTTCAGTCCACCGCAGGCTCCAGCAAGAAACAGGTAGCCCTATAACCGATCTACTACACTGGTTCATTAGAGATGTCTCCTGGACAGTTTCTTACAGACTGAGATCACACCTTCTAGTGCTGGAGTTGGTTCACCGTAACAACTATTTTGTGTCTCCCAGGAGAAGTACGTGGGTGCCATCTGTGCAAAGGTATTCCAGAAGTTTCCAGACTTTGTGCAGCGATGCAAAGACAAAGCATTCGAAGCGTTGTCGGACCCGATGTACAGTGGAAAGATGAAGGTATAATTCGGGAACGGAGGCTCAGTCACCTGCTCGTCGTTGGCCGTTTCAACAAATCTGTGTTCCTTTCAGGTTTTGCAGAAGCTGCTGAAACATTACCTGCAGAGGAGAGATAAAGTGCTTCTTTTTTCTCTCTCAACCAAGGTGAGAGCTGTGTTTATTGAAATCAGAATGTTTGTGTGTTTCGCTGCAACGGTCTAAACGTTATTTCGTCTCGCCGCAAAATCTTTGGTCGGTACTGAGCTTTACACTCGGTCTCATCCACTCAGCCTTTCAACACAACAACAGGCTTGAACACACGCCCCTTAATTGCCACTGCTGTTAGAGCAGATTACTTGTCAGCACAAAAAATAGTAGCAGGATGCACGGTTTTCTTCTGAAACACAGATTAATAAGCCTTTGGGTTCATAAGTAAGGGCTATTAGAGTTTTAAAGACAATTAGACTCTGCAGAGTCTAATGGTTGCTGTCACCAGAGACAGTATGATAACATTTCTGGCTGCTATGAGGTCATATTTTCGTGGCTTATGTTTTGCTTTTTTTGGTAATCATAGAGTCCATACAGTTTTGACCCGTATGGCTTATCTATAAATACCGAGGCCTGGGGATTTTCTGTTTAGTTTTACTCTACATTTGTTAGTCTAGCGTTTACAAACCCTTTCAACCTCGACGATGAGTGAATTCACATGATGCATGTAGAGCTGTCAGTTTTTTTTTTACACGGTTGATTCGTAGTGCTTTGAACCCTCCTTAATTGTTTGTTGTGTTTTGGACCTGTCAGCTGTTGGACGTGCTGGAGAGCTACTGCATGGCAGAGGGGCTGGACTACAGCAGGCTGGACGGAGCCACCAAAGCCAAAGAGAGACTCCAGATTGTCAAAGAGTTCAACAGCTCCTCTCACATCAACCTCTGCCTGGTTTCCACCATGTTAGTCAAACAATAGCAATCATATGAGTAGTATTTTCTCAGATTTCCCATTTATTTATTACCAGTAGTGGTGCCTATTTTAAACCTTGAATCTGCAGATAACGGGCTCTTTGTTCCATCAGGGCGGGGGGTCTTGGTCTTAACTTCGTTGGGGCCAATGTGGTTGTGCTCTTCGACCCCACATGGAACCCAGCCAATGACCTCCAAGCTATTGACAGGTAGGTTATTGGCCATGTCTTGAATTTACAATGTATTTTATTCTGTTGCTGCTTCTCTCAACTGGCTTCAAAAAGCGGTGTAGCTGCCAGTAAAGCGTACCTAGTCATTAGTCATATCCACATGCAAGCATATAGGCTTTTTACTATTTGTATGCATGATGCCTGTGTGTTGATATGTTTGTGTGTGTCTTCAGGGCATATCGTATTGGCCAGTGCAGGGACGTGACTGTTCTCAGGCTGATCTCATTGGGGACTGTAGAGGAGGTTATCTACCTCAGACAAGTTTACAAACAGGTACCAGGTCATTATAGGCGCGCACACACACACAAATCACATAATATGGGGAAAAATACTGAATTGCTACCAGTGCTTTGTAATATGAGCTCAGTGCTCTGTGTCAGTATCTCTGTCAGTAATGTACTGTTTCTGCGCCGCCTTTCCCGTCCTCCAGCAATTGCAATGCTCAGTTGTGGGCAAGGAGAGTTCGCGGCGGTACTTTGAGGCAGTGCGGGGGCATGGCGTCCACAAGGGGGAGCTGTTTGGGATCAAAAACCTCTTCAGGCTGCAGACCAAAGGGACATGCCTCACCCGCAAGATACTAGAGGTTAGATAGCCTGCACGCCTTTTACTGTTTGCTTGCTTGATGATGTGTTCTACTGCGGCCTACTGTCTGAACTCACCGCCTCCAGCTGATTCATGTCCCCAGTCACAATGCAAAGTCTCACAAAACAGTCAAGAATGTACTCGTATGTGGTCATGTGGCAGTAGTAATGTGTCGTGTAGTAATGGACACCCTTAACTCTAAGTATTTTTGTTCTGATATAGGAATAAGAGAGGCATGTTGCACTTCCTGTTGTTTTTGAGTATCAGAACGTCTAAAAATATCTCGTGCTGGTAATAAAACTATAACTAGCAAAAATGAAAACTAAAAGATAGTCTTTTGTTGATGATTGTAACATAATTCAATTGATGTTATTGTACAATATGTTTTGATAAATGTGTGTCTCACTTTCAGCGAGAAGGACGAGTGGAGGCCGGTGTGATGACCAGCAGCACACACACGGGCGAAGAGAAGGAGGAGGAGGAGGAGATGAAGGCAGTTAGCGTGAGTAGCTCTGCTGCTCTCAGAGACCCAGAACATAAGGGCACTCATCTTCCCATCGCTCACTCCGTCGTCTCCCCCTGGGCGACCCACTCATCCTCCCATTCCCATGTGAACGATACCTCAAACAGGGTCCTTCCTGTCCGCCAGTCAACCAACTCACGCGGTCTCATTACAAACTTTTTCCGCCTCAGCTCAAACTCTTCTTTATTGCTTCCTCCATTCTTCTTCGTCTTGTCATTTTCTGGTTTATTATTCCAAAACGTCCCATTTATGAGGAAAAATGCTTCTACTATGACAACATTGTCAAAATTAGATGAATTATGTTACAGGAAGAACATGGAGAAAGTGAGAATCTGGCCAAAATCTTTCTCATCAGTATCACATACTCACGCTGCTGGAGGCTTTTAAAGGTGGCTGTAAAAAGTTTGTAGTTTCCTTACAGCAGTTGTGGTCAGCTTGAGTTCAGGCTGTTACAATACATTCATATGGGGCCTTTTGTTTATAGTAGGAAAAAGTTAAAAAAAAACACAAATCTCTAAAACCACTCCTGTTTTAGTCGCCATATCTTCAGCATAAAGCTCAATACTCTGTCTTTATGTCACAGTATCATCGTCCACAGACTTTAAAGCTCCCTTTAAGTAGTAGTACATGCTTAAAGTGAGTGTTTGCAGCATATTGAGCATAGTATGTTTAGAAATTTCTATGGAGGTTTTGAATGCCTAACATTTTTAAACTCAATTCTTTGTATTGTAGCAGAACTGAAGGATGAGGTTCTCTCTGCCTGCTGTGTGAAACAGCTGTGTGTAATTACTGATCTGTCCTAATGGAAGGAGCAGACCACACTGACGCCAATCTTCTGCTTTTCAGCTATTTATTTACACAGTGATTCCCCTTATCATCCCGTTCCCAGCTCGGCCCTTTTTTTTTTTTTTTTTTTACAGGGCTGCTGCTCCACTGAGGCCTTTCAGATTCTTTCAAAAATACAGAATCCACTGGGGTGCCTTAACACGCACAGGGAAAGGCCCGAGGCGTGTGAGCACCAACACGCACACTAGTGCAGCACAACTGGGGAAGAGTCATCTAGTTGGCAAATTTTGTGAAATTAGAATCACAGTTGGTGGTCGTTCCCATAAAGGCCCATTCATATAAGTCCAGGAAATGTCATGATGTTTTATTCTTGTTACTCCGTGATGGGGGGGGGGGGGGGACATGTCACGTTGATATTTATTGTTACGAACATCTGTTTTGTACTACACAATATAATCTCACATGGGCTGGTCCACTGAAAGATGGCACAAACAAGGGAGTGTGCAGCCTATTTGTGCTGTTGTGTAGCAAAATCATTCCCATACAGTTAATTCAAATGAATTCCTTGTTCTCTCGCAATACATGCCCCGCTTTCTATACCAATCTGTCGCTACTTTTCTTACCCTTTTATTTAAGGAACCTGGAGACTCGCCGCCTATAGGCGGCCCGGTACTGGATAAAGAACCAGCCAAGGAGAAAAAAGGTGCATCGAAGGTCCCCAGAGGGGTGTTGGACTTCAGCAGTGGAAGTGATGAGGATGAGGATGAGCAGGGTCTTAAGAGGAAGGCGTCAAGCCCCAGTGCAGTGGATGGCAACATGGGTGGGAGTGCTGCCACTGGTCCTGGTCGAATGAGTCTCCTCCAGCACGGTTTCTCCAGGCTCCTCGAAAGGGTCAAAGAGAAACCAGAGTTGGCAGAAGGGGACAGTAGTCCGGGTGTCGACGAAAGCCCCTCCGAGGATGATGCTGAGGATCAAAAGATGGAGAGTACCTCCTCTGGCATCTGCAAGAACTCCAGTACTAGAAATGGCGCAATCTGTCTCCCTAAATTGGGACTGAAAACGTTGGACATCTCTAGCGGTTCAGACAGAGAACACAGGGAGGATGGAGATAGAGGGAGACAAGAGAGGTTTCCTCTGTTAAAACAAAGTGATGATGTTGTAAGAAAGAGACGGGGCCTGAAAGGGTGGACAAATAAGAAAACTACACTGGATGAGGAAAGCGATGAAAATTCCTCACCGGACAAAAAGAAACCGAACAAGCTCAAAACTCCAGTTCCAAAAGCACGCCGCTTTGAGGGCTACTCGGATGAATCTGAGGACTTGGACATAGAAGCAAAGACGTGGCCCAAGAGGGACCCTTTAAATTCACATGGTAGAGGAGGTCACCGTGGGAGAGAGAGGCAAAGTGCTAGTGTTAGGGGCAAGGCCAGATCCAAATACACAGAAGACATAGATACATTCACATCTTCGGAAGATGAACACACTCCTGTTAAGAAAGGGAGATCTACGGGATGTCACTTCACATCTCCACAGACCAGATCCAGAGTTGAGTCGGCAAAAGGTGAGCGAAGAGCCGCAACGACCAACAGGACGGAGAGAGAAGCAGGGATGCCCAAAGCTGTTTCATTTACAAATCTGAGAAGTCAGACGTCCCCTGCGTCCAAAGGAAAGGATGGAACTATCGACGGTGTGCTAGGTGAGAAACCTATTCTTCAATACCTGTTTCTTATATGCCAATACATTTTATCATGAATTTTAACATGAATGATGTCTATTTCTGTTTAAAGGGGGTGTACACGAGGTGGCGTACACCCACTCTAACCAGCGCGTGGTGGGCGGGAGCAAAGCAGAGGAGAGGATCAGCAGAGCTGCTGCACGAGACGTGTTTGAGCGCAAGATGTACTCTCAGCTCCCGGCCAATCACCTTCTCGGCACCCAAGAGGTACATACCGCCGTAACATCGGTCTGGTTCAGTGGTTCTTCAAATATACGATATTGCTGTTGTATCTTGCCATCTTAAATTAGATTAGATAAATCGAATTACATTTGAAGAGCTTAACAGGAATATGTGTTTTTGGAAACCATGACAGGATTACTCATCTAACATTCTAGACTTCGCCGTAAACTGTGACATTTAGGCCTGTTTTCTACCAAAGCGTTTTCTGGCAACTGCATATTGGCATGCAGGATAAGGCTTGCCAACGCTGTATCAGACACACATGCTCACTGTGAGTGAGAGTGGATGTAAACACATACTGCAGCAGTGCAGGTTAGCTATTTTCAAAGCGTGTTAACATCCACTATCATGTCAACATAAGCCCGCCACGTCTCAGCCAAAAAAATCTCTCGTTTGATTGTACCAGAGCTTGTCGGCGAGCCCACCAGACAGTCAGCCTTGCCCCCCTCCTGTCAGACCGCAGAAGCCCAGTGTGGACCATCCAGTCACCTTCGTCGGCAAGAGTGTGCACCACACCAGACACACCACCTTCATCATCGGAGAGACTCCCCAGGCCATACGCAGGTACTGAACGAGTGTCCGAGGAGGTGAGGTGAAGAGGAAAGAACAGAGGCAATGAGGAGGCTGAGAGGGAGAAAAACAAAGTCATGGGTGGACTTGAAGGAAAAGTGACTTAAGATAAGGGGGGGCATGCATGCTTTTAATGAAAATAAATCAGGCAAGTGGATGAAAGGAGGAAAGGGGGTGTAAAGAGTGAGGTCGGAAGAGAGGAATTCCTGGCAGTGTAGGGAAATAGGCCAAAAGTGACCACAGATATGGTGTTGAGCGCCCCCACCTGGGCCTGTGTGTGTGTGTGTGTGTGTGTGTGTGTGTGTGTGTGTGTGTGTGTGTGTGTGTGTGTGTGTGTGTGTGTGTGTGTGTGTGTGTGTGTGTGTGTGTGTGTGTGTGTGTGTGTGTGTGTGTGTGTGTGTGTGTGTGTGTGTGTGTGTGTGTGTGTGTGTGTGTGTGTGTGTGTGTGTGTGTGTGTGTGTGTGTGGCCAGAGACCACCTCTGAGCTTTCCCTCCTACCCACCTATTTCCCAGCATCATGCCAAAGATTACCCAGTTATGTTCAGGCCCAACAGTGCAAGAGTTTTTCCCCTCCACAACCACAGCCCTCCCGAGACGAACCAAAAATGATTGCCCGAGGACTCGCACACCGATGTACACACGTCCTAACAAGCATTTACGCACATGTGCAGACACACGGTACTCAAATACACACCTCTGTCCTGCCGCACCCCCCTACCTTCCCATCCCAAACACTCGTATAGAGACACCTTTATGGCTCCAGTCTCACTTCCCAAGAAGACTGGAGAAGACTGTATCTTTGCCCAGAGGCTCACCAGGGAGTGAAAATACACACTAGTCATATTATATCCCCTCAATTAACCTCGCGTACGGATTTTAATCCACAGGATTTTGTGTTTTACTGCCGTTTCTTTTTATTTATTGTTTTTCCAGTGAAAGCCACAACTGATGGTAACGCCACCACAATGCTGCTGTACCACCGGTGGCTTTGAAGTAGTTCTGTCCCCAAGTCTGGTTGGACCAAAGTTATGACTCCTCACACTGCATGGCTGTCTGGATATGAGCCTGAATATGTGGAGACGTTTTCATCCTAGGCCAGGCCTGACGGACCTGCAAGATATCAGATTAACAGGATAGGCTTTGTGTTTTGTTTTTTTCTTTAAAAGATGTTGTGATTGAATGTATCTTACTTTATGCTCACATGTGCCAGGTTAAGGCCTCGTGCTAACTGTGCGTGTGTGAACATAGTGTTAAATTCACAGGATATAAGCAGGTGATAATAACAGGTTTTTTTTGTGCGTGGATGTTTTTTCACACTCATTTCCGTCTCTGCGTCCTCTGTCTGCTCGTGTGTACTGCAGGCAGCAGCTGGAGGAAATGGCAGAGAAATTGAAATTCCCCTCAGTCCATCAGTTTGCAGTGGAAATTCTGAGAGGAAACTCAACCCGGAGACTGGCCTGTCTACGAGAGTATTACACTTCACTGAACCTCCCTGCCCTGGCCAACACCGTCACAAACAACTTCCCACAACCTGATTCAGCACAGACCTCCTCTTCAACTGTTACCTCCTCAACATCCTTCAAAGAGACCGCAAAATCTCACACACATAGCCGAACCCCACAAAGGGATGTTCCAAAAGCCAAGAGAAAGCCTAAACACACCGAGAAGAATCCTGAACCTAAAACTAAGCCCGAAGCCTCACACAATGCTTCTGTGCCACAGAAACAGTCTAGACACCCACAAAATGATGTCCCCGAACCCCAAACAAAGCGGAGAAACCCACAAAACGATGTTCTATCACCCGAGAAAAAGCGAAACGTCCCAGAAAAGAATGTGCTAGAACCTTTAAGTGATGTTCCGAGCCTTGAGTCAGAGGAGCAGGAGGAGACGGCCTGCAGTGCCAGAGGACATAAGAGGACAAAGAGGGGTAGTGTTTCTAGTTCTGGAGCCTTCAGAGCTGGTGGTGGTCTTGGCTTGGATCAGGCCAGCAGCAGTGGTCTGGGGTCTGCGGAGGCTACGGCTTTCCAGAACTGCACAGACAGACGTATCCCTTCTTCTCCGGACCTCAGCCATGGCAGGTCCACCACGTTATCCAAACCCAGAGCACAGGGAAGGGAGAAAGAGCAGAAAATGTCCTGCGGGACCAGTGAACCATTTCAGGGCCAGAGAGAGAATTCTCTGACTTCTCCTCCTGAACAGGCCAAGCCCACCGGCGGTCATCGCTCCCTCCTCACAGATCTGATAGGAGACACCTCGATCCTCGACGATCTGTTAAAACCCAAACCCAGGGGTGCACAACGGAGGGGCACCCCAAAAACACCCCCCGCTCCCTCCTCCGTGTCAGTAAGCACGTGTCTCCCTCCTCCACCCAGAATCACTCTCAATACGGACTCTGGTTCAGCAGGCCTCATAGACTCTATAAACAAACCACCTGTACACCAGGTGGTACCAAAGGGCAGTCGCAAAGACTTCTGGGACATCCTGAATGAGGGGAATGAGGAGAGCATCAACAGGTTAACGGACCCGGCGGAAGTGCAGAGGGTTTGCATCAACACTAACTTTGCAGCTCGAGGTAGGTCTGCAGAAGACGAGGGCAAGAGTCTCTGGAGGACTAATGAGAAGTTCCTGTGGAAGAAATGATACAGGAGAGACGATTAGAGTGTTGACAGTTTTCACCTCTGTACTTTTTACTTTTTTTTAGTTCTAATGGAGATGTATAAAATATTCAGAGTGGATATTTAAAGCAGGTTTTTCTGCTTTGGATTTTCTTAACAGATTTTCTTATTTTTAATTGTCATATTCTTTTTAGAATGTCTATTTTTATTTACTGTAATAACTTGAAAATATTCCGTGTTCATTGGATTAGTGAGTTACTAGCATAATGCTGACTGTTACTTGAATAAACAGGGTAAACAATCACTCTGGGAATTTAAACCTTTGTATATTTTATGAAAGTTATTGCCCTGTTTTTTTGCTTTATTTTTTGACAAAATACTCCTAGCACACACAACCCCTGGAGGAGCACTCTAATATGTCAGCACAGAGGCATTAAGCCAAAAGGGAATAATCACAACAGCAAATATGTCTTTTAGAGCTGCAACTAACACGTATATCTGTCAACGATTACTCGTTGGACTAAAAAAGGTCAGAAAATACTGAAAAGTGTCACATTTTGCCAAAGTGAGCCGTAAATAGCTTTCTTTGTCTGACAGACTGTTTACAACAATGTAAGTCTTGTCAAATGCTTGGCATGTTTGCTCTGAAAAAAATAATTAAAACAGTCGATCTGTTATCAAAATGATTGCAAATGAATCATCTGCTTATCAACTAGTTGTTTGGCTCCAATATTCTATAAAAACTAGTTGTGTGTTTATGTCTCTAGTGTGCATGCTTAAAGGGTCCGTGTGCTCAAACTGTCGCCGCACCTGATATGTTGTTAAGTGGATGACAGAGAAAGCCCAAGCGGCTGTAGGCACTAGCCATTACCGTTATTGGACACCATTAGTGCTACCCGGGGACTGCTGGTGGCCCTGCAGAGATATCACTTAAAACTCCCTAATGGCTGTTATGTCTCCGTCACTCTGAACACCTCACTGACTCCCACTTCCCGCCAGTGTGCGCATATTGTGTTGGAGTGTGCTTTCTCTGCACAGTGTTCTGCACAGTAATCTGATAGTCAAGCCCCCCCCCCCCCCCCCTCAGAGTGGAGGCTGCTGCGCCATTAGTGAAATAACACTAAGCGGTTGAAGACTCCGTGGAGCTGGGACAAGAGGGACGGGGGACTCGTTTCACACCCGTCCATCCACCTGTCCTCTCACACACTTAGTTAAAGTGTCTTCCAAACTCTGCCGACTGAATCATTTGCACTCCTCCAAAAAAAGCAAAAAAAAAAAGTGACATATCAAACTCGTAGTTTGGCTCTTAATGTGAAAGCAAAGACGGTACAAGGTGTGTGTGTGTGTGTGTGTGTGTGTGTGTGTGCGCGTGTGCGCGCGCATATGCACATGCTGAAGCCCACAGACCTCTTTTAGCTGTTGCACTGAAGTAAATAGAACCCCAAAGAGAGCTGCTCTGTGCAAGCTTGTGTTTTGTTTAGCAGAAATGAGAAAGTGCTGATGGCTATCAACAAACAAGAGAAAGGACTACGGGCCTCAACAGAACATGCAGCTCTGTAAATAGTATGTGCATGTAGACCTTCTGGGTGGTAGTTCACGACGTATCTTCTCACACACTCGTGTACCGAGGCCACACATCTGTCACACCTGTTCAAATCACAGACGGAGGAGAATAAAAAGCCCTTTCTCTGTTCCCAACACCCACACCCTTCCCTCTCTGCTTTTCTCTTTCCCGCAACTGAGATTTGCAGATCTCCTATCTGCCTTTTTGTGGTCATAGTCTGGTTCAAGTGAGATAGCAGAGAGGCTTAGCATTTTTACTGACAATAGGAAGGCCTCGCCAACTGACAGACGGCGGTTGGAGGCTAATGGAGGCCAGCTAGCACGGCTCAGTGGCAAACAAAGCTTTCTTTCTCGATTGGGTTTTATTACGTGCCGTGGTGCTACTTGCCATACGTTGAAGGAGTTAAGAGAAATACCAGCAAAGAGACGGTGTGTTTTTCCACTTCTCCCATTAGTGTCTCCTCTCTTTGTGTCAAGGGCAGGGTGCGAAGTCTGTTTATATTTCCTGCCACTACAAACCCGGGTGTCTGTGAGTCTGCTATAAACTGGACGGACAGACGGAGCGGCAGAGGGGCGGCCCTGGCAATGTAGGTTTATTTGCAGAAGTCAGACTGTGACACTTAGTTTGATTTCATTTGTAAAAAGCTGTGAACGAGCGTTGACCCGTGCTGACCCGGGCCTCCAGTCGTCTTATGCTCAGGTTTCCATACATTCACTCTGCAATGTGTTAAGAAGGTCTGCAGGCTGTGGCTGAGTAAGAACTAGTACAAATGCATAAAACATTAAAGCCCCTACATAAGATATTTATTCAAATGAAATGAGCAACAAGAAAAGTGAATGGAAAAACAAGATATTTAGGAATCATTTCTTAAAGACGCTGAAAGAAAAAGATTTGTCAAATTAATCTTAATCCTCCATACTGTCTCTGTATTAATTGTTCAGTTGTCTTTTGGATAATGGCAAATATATACATTTTTGAGTATTTGTATAGCGAAATCTAAGCTCACATTTGAGCGAACCAATCCTAAGATTTTATTGAAATCCCTCTTGGGACTCTACCGTGTGCAGGTTGCACATATTCCCAATCACTCGAAAACTCGTCACGTTACAGAAGGCGATTAAACTTTAGTTTCACTGTGACTTTAAGAGTTTGACGCTCAAAAACTAACTGACTTTTGTGTGGATGTGGTTTAATCAGATGTGATCGACGGTAACCAAACAACCCAGCGACTGTCTTCAAATTCTCATGTTACTGTAGCTAAATCCTGATTGGTGCACAGAAGTATGTGACATCACCAAGTACAGAAATCTCTCGTGTGAAATAACCCAAAACTGTGTGTTCACATGGGACCCCGTCACCCCATCATAGTAAGACGCTGATAATATAAATGAGAAAATTAATTTTCAGGGCCTAAGACTCAAGAAACATGTATTATTATCATTAGTGTGTGATTCTTCAAAAGCCCATTTCTAAACTACATTTGAAGGTTGTTTTCACCCACGTAAAATGAAGCAAGTCTCTACGATAAATGAGGCCTATAGTACTACTACTTTTACCTATATACATGAATAAATCAGTCAATGCACAGCATAATACAACAATATACTGTCTTTTGACTGTGTGGTCATTTGAGAAGCCAAACCACGGAGATTTAGGACAGCAGTCAGATTAGTGAGCTTTACATGTTATTGTAACGACTGCTTTTTAGTTTGAATGGATGTTAAAATGTGGTGTGACCAGCTACGAAGATGGAATGCAGCGGGGGTCCTACATCCACAACGTCAGAAGTGGTGGGGCGCAACGGAATGAGTTGAGCAGAGCTTTCCCAGGGCCCGTTACTGCAGGTCATGGTACCTAAGGTGTGGGGGAGGAGCCAAAAATAATATATGAACTGTTCCATCATCAGAGAGGGGGGGAAAAAAACAGGCCGATACAAACCTATTGTATTTGACCTCACAGATGACGTCATCAGTTCCGTCAGGTCTTGGAGACGTAGCTGAGAGAAACAATGATACGGGATCAATCAAT
This sequence comes from Anarhichas minor, assembly GCF_050575085.1. Taxonomy (NCBI): domain Eukaryota; kingdom Metazoa; phylum Chordata; class Actinopteri; order Perciformes; family Anarhichadidae; genus Anarhichas; species Anarhichas minor. The sequence continues at coordinate 7,815,416 of NW_027466471.1, read as the reverse complement.
AGGCAAAATGTCTAACGTACAGATCATACTTCACATATTGACATGTCATTTATTAGCTCTGACATAGTTTCTAAAAGGAAACAACAGTTTTTGACCTCAAAATCATCAAATGTCCTAGGTAGGATTTATACTTTATGAATGTGTTGCACACTTAAAAAAAAAAGATTATTTTGTGGCCGGGGGTCGGGCCCCAACCCGGGATGCTGTGGCGAGGACTCAGCCGCAGGGCAAAATTATCAATAAAAACTTGTATTTAAGTGACCATGTGTGTTTATAACGGAGCAGGAGAAACAGTTTCAATCAAAGGCCTATGAAAAAAGGTTTTATGTGACTCAGCAAGCAAACAACTACATGGGGGGGGGGGGACAAAGTCCTCCTGTTGTTACGGTAACAGGCCTAGGAGGTCTCTAAATGTAAAAAAAAAGAGGACCGCCCCCCCCCCCCCCCCTTCATTAGGAAATTACACACCATTTGCCCCTCATTCCTATCCAGTTACCCGGGTAACTGCTAGCTGTAATTTGGGTTAATTCACTGGCTCCTGGGCCCTTCCGTTCCCCATTGTGCCCGTCCATAAAAGAGATATAACACAGATGCACACACACACACACACACACACACACACACACACACACACACACACACACACACACACACTAAGTTTGAATGTGAATGTGGTTAACGCACACAGTAAGAGAAAGACTAATCCTCATTTTGTTTGCTTCACCTCAGCACGGCTGCAAATAGACCGTGCGTGTGAATATCAATGAATTGTGCCGAACGAAAGGTTAGATCTGCTCATTCCCAACACCTGTAAACAGCTGTGGGAGTGAGTAAGCGGTGGAATTATAGACAGAGCTGCATAATCGTTGAAGATAGAGTGTCCTGTATCGAAACTGTGCACAAAAAGCCACTTGTCTTCTCTGAACCTGTCCTGTCTTGAAGGTGGGAGAGACGGGGATGGAGGGAGGCCTACTCTTTTGCCCCTTTCAGGAACAAAAGGAATGGAAAATTGTGTGTTCCCCATGGGGTAAATATTGAGAGAGCAGAGATATAAACGTACGGAAGAAAGGCTTTTCTGAGCCGCCTGGGTCTCTGTTGCTCTGCCAAAGGCCTGTGCGTCACTTGATCCATTGTTTAGTGTAGAGAGCTCTCGGTAAGCAAGCGGCTGCCTCCCTGCTCCAGCTGCAGCCTCTCTACTGTTTATGTTTGCAGGGCCCTTCGCCTTGAAGTGAGGCTATACAAGCAAAGCCTAGCCATATGGGAGCACTGGGTCGTCAGGGAAGTCACTGGCCTTTTCTTTTCCCTTTTCCATCCATCTCTCTCTCTCTCTCTCTCTCTCTCTCTCTCTCTCTCTCTCTCTCTCTCTCTCTCTCTCTCTCTCTCTCTCTGAAACTCTTCCCCCTTTTTTTACCCTTTCTCTTCCCTACCTTCCCGTCTCTTTTATCCTCTCCGTCCCTCTTTCCTTCAGTCCGGTTTGCTCGCCCTTGGCTGACGGTGCAGCCCGTCCCTGACAGCCTGCTCTCATGGAGAAGATGAAGGGTCGGAATTATCGTCTTGAGTTTCAAAGACCTCCGTCCTCCTGGATGGGGAGAGAAGTGGTAGGTATTATTACTCCTGTGAGAAATAATTACCCCGAAAAACTCCGCTGTGAGAATGAATCTGCGTGCGGCTCGGCAGCACAGTTTGAGAGACAGGGTGGTAATTATGTCACAGAAATATTTCAGCTAGTATAAATATTCAAATATTTATACTGGTGTGTCATACTGACAAGCACAGCACATTCAGGGGATGGAAAACATCCAGGGAGAAAGCCACTGAGGGAAATATAGAGTCTAAAATGCATAGTGAATGTTAGCTTTTAGAGTTTTATAGCTGTCCCACTTTGGAATTCAGCATTAGTCTGTGTGGGGGGGGGGGGGGACTTTCTTGATTCAACAATTACCATGTTAGATTTTTTAACAATCATTAAGATGAACGAGTTCCAGTCTCAAACTGAAACCTCTGGGTCAACCTGGACAATGATTGGTGCGACGGGTTTTTATGTGCGAGTGCGTGCTTGAAGGTTACTGGTCCTGACCGTGGCTCCTGGGTGGGCTGCGGTGGCTGTGTGCTTGTCTTGGATCATCTCTGGACCCTTCTGTTTACTGAAACAACAAGCAAGCAGTGGAGGAGAGAGGAGTCGCACAGGGAGCATCCTCGAAGGCAGCACCTCCACCACCACCACCCCCTGCTCAAACGCACACAATCTGCATTGCAGAGGCCGTCCTCGGAGCCCTGACCACCCACACAAGGTGCGGTCACCCAGTGAAACCAAAACGATGACTTGTCTTTGACCCATCTCTTAATAGATCTCTCATCTGCTAGGGGCGTCAGACATGTTGAAGCCAGCTTGACTTAATATTTGTGCTAAAATAGGATCCCATTGATGGTAAAAGTATTATCCTGCGAGTGCAGAGAAGCTCACCCACATTGATGCTCTGTAATGGAAGAGAACTATTTTGGCTACCTATAACCTGCTATTATGAGTGCAGTAATATTGACTTGTCAACTCTGAGAGCCTCATTTTGATGTTTGGAAGGCTTTGAAAAATGATAAATTAAAAGGTGTTATGAATGCGTTTGCACCACTAAATTGCAGATCACCTCAGGTGAGGAAAGTCCCCGCTCGAGAGCAACCAGGGTAAACAACTTTTGATTTCAGTTGCGGGTGACATACACGCTGCTCTGACTGCGGCTTTTAAAGAGGTGCAACTATGGGAACATTACAGTTAAAACACCTCCTGGAAAGTCCCAGTGGTTGAGAGCAGTGTGTTATTATACTGGTAGTTGAATTACATTTAAAAATACTTTTTTGACATCGAGCCATTTTTGTCAATTTGTGTTTTGTTTTGTACATGGACTCCTTTTTTCTGTTAAGCATCTTTTGTTACATGGAAAGTATATGTCGTAGTATTCCTCCTGAAAGTAACTTTGTAGTTCTACTATGTTTAGTGTGACATCATTTGTAACAACTGACATCCCATTTGCTCCATGGGAATATTTTCAACGTGTGAGGCTTGATCGTTCAGTCTCTTCACTAAGCAAAGAGCAGCGACTGTTTGACAGTTTGACAGGACACAGGTTTAGATAATCAATCAGAAATAATCTGACCTGTCATCTGTTTAAATGAAGTGTTTGTGCGTGTGTGCGTGTGTGTGTGTGTTACCGTAACCAGGAGGCCCTTTGAAACCTTTACATTTGGCTCCCTCTAGTGGTTATACTGCATGTTACTGATCACAGGAATTTCTCACTATATTGTGAACACATTAGGGTTTAATACCATGTTTTAAATGAAATAATTCACGTTAATCTTAAAACCTTGTTTTTAGAGAATATGTCATATAGCAATTATAAAGGCTTAAGGATAAAGGGTGCCATGTGTTGTACAGGCTCAGATATTACATATGTTTGGAAGAGAGTCAGAGCAAATGTTTGCTTATTTGTAAACTGCTTTCCCATAATATTTTAAAAGCACTCTGGTAAGATGTTAATGTTTCCAAAGATAACTCACAAGTCTTCCTCTGGCTGCAGGCTGCTCCTCGAGGTCTAAGTGTGATTCACGGATGCAATGCAAGTTTTTACTGCCGATAGCAATTTAAAAACTGTATTACTTAACTTAACTGGCCCTTCTGAAGTGTGTTAGCTGTGTATCCACTTTGAACAAAATACATTAAATCACACCATTTCACTCTTAGATTTGATTGGGTTATGTAAATCTACAGACACTACTCTAAATCAAGAATTGGTGATAAATAAAAATGTACAAAACATTATTCAAACCGAGATAACTTTATTTCAATTGTAACTTTATTTATCATAAACATCTTGATGTTGGAAGATAATACACAATATGTTTACTGATACTGATCGGAGTGGACCAAGATTAGGTTTAGATCCATGAGTGAGGAATCGCCTCCTCACTGCTCTCAACATGGTGATGGCTGAGCCGGCGGCTAGCAGCTAGCGGTACTAACAGAGCTCACAGTGCAAACAACGGCAACAGTGCTGATGGCGCTATCAGTATTAAGCTGGGGGGGGGGGGGGGCGCTGTGAGTCGGGCGGCGTTATCAACAGTAACCGCCGTATGAGCGCAGTGAGGAGGCACACAAATGGGGACTCACATGCACTAACATGCTAATATTTCCGATGTGCACAATTCCAAAATATGAATCTTATACACTACAGGCCTATTTCAATTACTGTGGGCGTTTGCTAATAAAATTAGAATTACAACCTACAATATTGCAATGGATTTGCTTTTATGTGATTATCTTTTAATTGCCTTTGACCTTAAGAGGTTTATCATTTAACTCCTTGATTAATAATTGTGATTCTTATCTCGGTATTGTTGTAAAATTGCTGTGCCTGTCTCAATAAGCATCAAATGGGAAAAACAAAGACTATTCTCATGCGAAGACGAGTTCGACTTTGCCTTTTTCAAACAGACAAGCCAGGCCATCTTAACTCCCGGTCACTCTGACCTCCCCGCTCTCTCTTTCTCGAAAAACTTTTCCTTCTCCCAGCGCTATCTCTCATGGGGAGGATCATTCATCACAGCTGTCTAAACAGCCCGGTCACCCCATGATTAGTGACTTTTGTAAGTCAGCCGTCTCAGTAGCACATACTAATTCACATGGTTGTGTGTGTGTCTGCCTCTGCACAGATGTCTGAACATATTTTAAACACTGTACATCATCCTGTAAGCAGCAGGCCATCAACCCCGCGTCTCCGGTGTTTCTTCTCGTTTCTCAGGAACCAGGTAGAAGCTCATCAGTCCTCTTCTGCCCCACAACTGGTTTAGTGGATATCAGAATGGTGACTGACACCACAGCAAAGTCGTCTGGTGAGTTACTCATCTGATCAAATGCTTCCCCCATCTCAGAGGGGAAAGGAGGATGCTAATGATAGTTACAGGTGTGTGTGCGTGTGTGTGTGTGTGTGTGCATCTTACAGCATAGTGTGTGTGTGGTGAATAGAACAGGACAGTTCCTTCAGTTTTGCTGAAAAGTCACTTATTTCACTTATATTCTTCTACAAGATTTATGAATATGAGGAACTGGGCATACAATAAGACAGCTCTGTCACGAAGCTCATTGTGTTCAGCTTTTGTTTACATTTTCGGAAATGTGTCGAACCAACTATGTCTTGCTGAGGTCTTAGTTAATAAAGATGGTGTAGCACTGGACAACATAATAGTGAGAGGTGTTTCCATATTTTGTGCTCCCTTTTGAAATACATGATGGGGGGGGCGGGCAAGATATTACAAACACATTTCAATATAATGGAGTCCAGTAAAACATCACCACCACTACTATTACCTTGATGTTGAAACATATCATTTAATAAACACCTCTATGAAACATGGAACAGTATTGGCATCATTAAAGTAGATTTATGACCGCATTGCATTGGATCGCATTAGATTGTACAGGTGTAACTGCACACTGGATATTTGGAATAAAGCAGAGATAAAGCAATCCCTGCAAACATCAAGAACTGAGGAAAATAACACAATTATTAAAGGTGCCCCTGAGGGTGGCTTGATACCCATAATCTAACAAATATACAAACAAATAGTCCTACGGCACCTGATAATAACAAGTTCTTCAAACAGTCACCACTATATTTGAATGAGAAATAGAAAACACAGGCTTGCCTAACACCAGTTCCATAATTATTTAATTTGATTTAGAGTGTGAAATATTTGGTTCCTGGTTATTTCTCCCCTTTTCTAAAGCTCTCTTCTTGACGTAGTCTTGTAGGCCGAGTAGCATAGAGTCCGCATACAGAATCTTTAGAGGAATAGACTTCAGCAACCAGCCCTGTATGCACACACACACACACACACACACACACACACACACACACACACACACACACACACACACACACACACACACACACACACACATACACACATACACACATATATATATATTATCACAGGGACAAATCAGTCTCTTTCCACGTTACTTGGCGTTATTTGGCATTATCAGAGGGTCTTACCAGGACTATGTGACAGACACTGCCGTATGTTTTGTCTCCAGCTCTGAGGTACTGCAGGGAGCTTTTTACAAAGTCTCCTGGTGACAGAGTCACTATGTCGGTCTTTTGGTAATCTGCCATTCGAGTGGAGACCCCAAATGGAGCCACCGCCTGAGAACATGAGGAGAATAAAGAGAAAGCTGTGACAAAATCAACTTCTTTGATTCGCAGTAAAGAGCTTGAGGTGGAGTCTCAAACCAAATCCTTGTACCTGTATAATAATCCCTTTATCTTTGTATTCAGCCTGGAGACCTTGAGAGAATCTTTCCACAAACACCTAAAGGAAGGAGCATGAGTGATCATACGATGTGATTTAGGAAGAGTAGAGGTTTACTCGCGACGCTGTACTGACCTTAGATGCAGCATACAGGGTGTACAGGGGGAATGGAATGGAGGCAACTCCTGAGGAAATATTCACAATCACCCCTTTTCCCCTGTAGACATGAACTTACATTTGTGGCCAGAAAGTCAATGTTAATCAGCATGTTAGGATTTGATCTTATTGCACATTACATCTAAGGAAGAAAACATGGAAACCTGTTCTCCATTCCTGGAAGGATTATTTTGCACATCTGGAGAAAAAAAGGAATATAAGATCGGATTTGAGACAAGGGTTGACAGAGTTCATTTGTGTGTGAAGAAAACAAAGGATCCAACTCACTGTCCATCGCTTGTCCTCAGACCTCCATCAGGCAACGTTCATACAGACAAAAACTATGCAAGCTGTTGACTATTGGATGTTGTTGGCTTGATAAAGGTCTGAGGACCGAAATGTTGTTAATAAAGTGATTTTAATTAAGGTGTGTTTTGAAATTGTGACCTAGAGTTCATTTATTTGAAAAAGTAACAGAAAATACATACGCTTACCTTGGCCATAGTTTTCACATTGCAGTTTATCACCTTTGTTATTGTCTGAAAGCATAAATAAGCATGTGAAAGATGTTAGTAATTATAGTTAAGGGGAAATAAATGTTAAGAGATGAATATACAGTTAAGATTTAAAGAAAATGTGGCTCCTTAATTCTAAAAAGTTAAAGTTAGTGGAATTAGTCATTCGTCAGTAATACAAAGGAAAGCAAGTCATATGGAAAATACTTTGTCTTTTCTTATGTTTTATGAGCAAAGAAATGCATTAAACCAATTTGTTACAGCACAAGGATACACACAACCCATGCTGGTGAGTAACACGCAATGTGAATATAACATTTGTTTGTTTACAGGAAAACTTCACAGGGCCCCAAAGACTACTGGCACCCCACTGACCTGGTCCAGCTCGGCACACTCAAGGAATTTGCAGGGGATGAAGCTGGGCAGCATGCCTACATTGTTGACTGGGGGAAAAAAGAAGATCTGGTTTCAGGGAAAAAAGAAGAGGCAATATATGTTTCAATAACTAGATGGAATTATAAAACAAATAAGTAAAACCTAAAACCCCAATGTTGAGGCCCCGAAGCTGCTCTTCAATTTCACAGAAGACGTCCTTCATTAAGTCTGTTACTATCACTTTCACCCTCTGCCCTGTGGTGGCACCTAGGACGAACGGAAATGTGGGGTCAGCAGTTTTATAATTGATGACCTAACAGCATATCTGTGGATGTAATTCAAGTTTTAAAAGCAGACACAATTAAAACAAGTAATTACAGAAAACAAGTTTTCACCTATTTCCTTGGCCACCTGGTCCAATGTTTCTTTGGTTCTGCTCATGATGACCACGTTCATCCCTTGCTCAGCCAGCTGAGGGAAGCAATGGTGCAGTGGTAGGATAAATACAAAAATAAACAGAAAAAACGTTTTTAACCTGCATGATGAGCTAGAGAGGAAAGAAAATAGAAATACGTAAAAAAAACTGCTACACATAAAAAATGATGTGTTTTTATTCTTTGAAATTGTATTCACTTTTGGTGTCCTATACTTTCATTTCAAGCACAGAAATGCAAACACAAGCAGTGCTGTTAAAACAATAACTTACCTCAAACGCATATGCTCTTCCTATTCCTTCTGAAGCACCAGTCACCACTGAAACAGGGATGCAGGGATTATTGGTCAAAATTAATTCCACTAGTTGTCAGATTCTCCTGCAGTTTCCATTCTGAACACCAGAGGCACCGTGAATCACAGCTGCACTACACCAACTCTCTCGCTCTGCTGTCAGACAAATCCCAGGATTGTGTTTGTTTACACTAAAGCCAACCCGTTCCGTTCTAACAGACTGTACAAATACAGCATGTTCTCCACTTCTGATAAAGAATTTGCAGAGAACAAACAGGTCCTGCTTGTTTCTGAGTGTCCGCTATTCTCCCATTTCCTTCTGACCTGATTACAGACATTAAGTAATGGGCATCAACATTCAAACAAAGCCTCTTTTTTCAGGACTGGAATTTTAGATTAAATTAAGCCAAGATGACTTTGGATGGGATGGGATCCATTGTTTTGAGCTGTTGTCATCATGGGAGTAAGCTAAATGAGTGATCGGAGACTGAAACTGCTCTCATGAAATTCTTTTTAGAGTTGGATGAATAATCCTCTCCTTACAAATGTGTGCACAGTCATTAGTTTCTTACAAATTTAGAACATGGTCAGATGACAAAGCTCTATTATTATTATTATTATCTTCAGGCGGATCATGCGATCAGTCGAGTGCGTGCATCCTTGAGTGAGTGAGTGAGTGTGGACCTTATGTCTGTCCCTGGCTAATCTCGCATCCTGCTGCAGCAACCTACATTATGTTTTGGGTGCCCAGTTTAGGCCGCATGCTCAAGGACCTCTCGTTGTTGCAGTGACTCACACTTCCTCAAAACACCTCTAATTGCCTTTTGACACTTCCATTGACTGCCTGCTGGCTCCTCCATCCTTACTACGCTTAATCAGCCCCCAGTTCGTAGGGGCCGCTAGTGAGAACAGAGCTGAGTGCATCTCAATGGGCTCCCGCATTTTAACTCCTCAATGCTGCAATTTGAAGCTAACATTATGCTAGCCATGTTTAACAATAATCAGAGCATCGTATCAAAAGCACATTACTAGGTTAGGAAACACTAATTAACAGTCAACTGCTCCTGACACAGACAGAGTTTCATAGTTTACAGTATTACATTACAGGAAAATATTTTCAAATATATGTATGAAATTGGAATGTATAATTTTGGGATGGCTCAGTGTCGAACTGGCTGAATTGAATAAACAAGTACACAACAATAATCTGCAGTCAGACATCTGCCTGGAATTTCCCTTTATACAAATGAGTTCTGTAAACTGCAATGGCCTGTGGAGGCATTTCTTCAGAGAGAAAGAGATACAGATACAACCACTCAACTCCTATTGGCTAATCAATAGGACAATGTTAGATATCCCAAAGTCTTTAACAAAACCTTGTCTTTTCTTATATAAAATACATATACTGTAGGTTTCATTTTATTTTGATAATTGTTTTTTGTTTATGTCACCAAATTTGTTGTTATTCTGGCACTACTTTAAGACCCTTTCTGTCCTTTTTGTTTCACCATAGTCACCAGTAAAGTATTAGATTCTACTCTAAAGGCAGCAAAGGGATCAGAGAAAGCGTGATGAGGCAGGAGGTCCCTGTTGAAAACAGTTTCCGTTGTCCACTCTGAATCCACATTGTGCAAGGACAATGTTTTCCTTGTTCCTTAACATACTCTATGCTGCTTCACATTGCTGATTAACAGAATCGCCCCCCCCCCCCCCGGTTGAAAAAAACGAACAAAGCAAAAGTGCCGTCTTGGATGCTGCAATTATAAACAAAACTATAGGGTTGCCTTCAAATTAAGAAAACATGATGCAGTGCCATATAAACCTGCCCTACATGCTGGAAAATATTTTTTTCTGCCCCTCAGACAGCCTGAGTCCGGTACTGCTCCCGATTTAATAGATAAGTCCTCTCAAGCAGTGACAACTGTGTCTACAGGAGATTTAAAAAAAGGGGCAGTTCAAGTTAAACCCTCAACTCAATTAATGTACCTTCACAAGACAAGAGCAAATGCATCGATAAATAAACCAAGGTTTACCGCCTTTCTGTGAAAGTTTATGTATTGATATTGTATTGATTGACAGTTTTCACAACAGTTACAGAGTGTGAAAATCCTGACCACGGTAAATACGTCAGTTGTAGTGTTTTGTATATTGAAGATTCAGATTGCTATATTGATAACTAATCGATACAAGTACTACATCTATATACTTAGTCTTAAAAAAAACATACTTTACTCAAATACACATACTGTTCAAGGCAAAGACACACTCACACGCATACATATGGTAAACATTAATTTCATTTATATGTCGTCCTCAGTTGACCCAAATCATCTTAGGCCACATGGAATTGAAAAGACTCAAATGTAGTTTCACATTGTCTGAGTAGAAATGAATGCAGAGAGACAGTGTTAATGCAGCCTAGGACATGTTCTCATGGCTGTTTCATTTATTCTGGAATGGAATGAAAGTGGACTTTAGAAAGAAAGGAAAGATCAGTGTTCTCTCTTTTTTTATTATTTGGTTTATTTACGCACTGTGGGAGCCTGAATAACCTCTTCAGGAGATGCCAAAGGAAATATTTTTAATTCGATGAGACTGCTCTGGGACCTGCAGAGGTATTTGTCGGTGTAATTAAAATGCACTGACACTGCCCTCAAGTTGATAGGATGCTTACAAGTTTGATTCTCTGCAACAGCCGGAAAAAGTAGTCATGCCTGCCTTATCATCCTTAATCCCCCTCTGTCAACAGATGAAGAATGATCTAGCTAGGGCAGGGCAGTTTATACTGCCGATAGTATTGTGTACTGCGATTGTCTTTTTTCTTCTTGACACCATCGACACAAGTTTGCCTCCCTTGTCATACAATTACTATTATTCAACTGCAACACTTTGGCAGTATACATTTAGCAGATAAAATAAATGCTCTGTTATATTGAAGAAAGAAGTCATTTGAGCAGCAATATGTTTTGGAGATGAATAACGTTGATGAGATCTGTTTTTTTGCAAACAGCTGTAAGCACCTGCTCCACAGGTATGAACACGGGGTTTCAAAGGGAAAGTCAGGACTTGCCACTTTTGGTTTAAAAGTTACGCAAGTGTACATCTTGTGTAACAATGAAAAGTCTTAAGAAGTATAGAACTGAACTCTTTTTTACAGTTTTTGCATGCAAATTTCTTTCTGCATGCACGGGCACATTGTGACAGTGAACTTTCCTGCATATTAATGTACTTATTCCACCATGATGATTGCACCAGTATACACAAATGTAATATCTTATCACAAACTGTATTAAGTAGTTGGTTATGACTGTGACTGAAATCTATATCTTCCTGATGCTATTTGTCCCATCCATCTAAGTCCTAGCATTTATTATCCACAATATGGCTGTAGGTCTGACATTACATTATACATTACAGTACATGCACACACACCACACACACACACACACACACACACACACACACAGCTCACCTGCCCACTCTCCCATGGAGGTGAAAAAATACTTTGACAGTGGAAAACAAATTTTTGGAAAAAGCATCCTACTGAAGAGCAGCAGTCTCACTCCGTAGCAGACAATGACTGCGGCACCAAGAGTGATGAAAAACAATTCCATTAAATCCATGCTTGTCCGTCAAACTAATAACAAACTCTGGCTTTAGGCCCCTCGGTGTTTGTGTCTGCTGTGATAGAGCCTTTCTAGTTCAATGATTCAGTGGCAATAAAGCAGGACAGAGAGAGAAGAGAGAATAACCGTGCCACAGGACACTCCCCTTTTAAGATCCCCCACAGACTCTCACTCTACCTCTGAGTTACAGGCCGAAACACACATAAATAGTACATGTACCTTCTCCTCAAAACTGATGGAAACTGTTGCATTGAGAGTATCTGATTTTGGGCTATTTTTTACTATTTCAATCAGAAGCACACAAAAAGGGTTCTAAAAGTCACCTGCAACTGCGCCTGCACAGTTGTTTTGCCCTTTGCCTGCCTGCCAATGAGCTCTGGAGTTGAAGATTTGCAAGCCCGCTGTATTTGTACTTTGGTTTATGTGCAAGTATTTGCCCTTTGTACTTACACCTCTTACAATTACTTTTTGTAAGATATTATACAGACTGCTGTATGATATGTTAATAAGAGTGGTAAATTCCCCAAACACATTAAAGCTCCTATGTGCAGGGTGTTAAGTGGTTTTAACTGGAATTGTTAAGCCATCAAATAATTTAAAAGTTTGAATTTGAGAGTTGCTGAAATGGGACACATGTGGCCACTCTCTTGAATTGAGCAGACATATTTCCACTGGTGAACTGTATAGCATCTCTGTTTGTCTATTTCAATCTACTTACTTGGTTGACACTCCTCGCCCCTACACAACAGAGGAAATGTGTCCATATTAATGGCTAGAAATGGCTATCAATACTGATTGAGTTCAGATTCAACACACACTCATGATGTAGAAAATCTTGTATGCCAAAAAACCTATTTGATTGTACTAACCGTAATCAGTATCAACAGTGAGATGGATGTGTAAGAAGATGTTTGTGTGGAAGAGTATGTGTGGTAAAGCGGAGAGAGGAATGCATGTGGAGAGCCAAAGTAAAGAAAACTGAGCTTTATACTCTTCCTTCCAGAGAAACTCTATTTGGATGTTGATGTTGCTGTGCGTCTCCTGGAATGATTGTTCTTGCTTTGACTTGACAGGTATTTCATTTGCTGAATGAACCAAAGACATTCCAGTCGGGTCACTTTGATTCTCTAGAGATTTTTACCCTAGAATAGGATTACATGCTGTCATTATTTATGTCTAACCTAACCTAATCTTTGGGTTTTGGACTGTCTTCAAATTGCACATATAGTAGCTGAGAAGTATTATAGTAAACCAATAGGTGTCACTTATTTCATAATAACTTTAAATATACCTATATTTGTCCAGCGTTGTTGTCCTTATTCCCAGCTGTTATGTCTATTTCTGTCAAAGCAATGTAAATCCGTTAAGTCAGTTGCTGGAAGTTGAATCAGTTTGCACATTTATAAATACAACATGCATAAATAAGCCTGAGTAGGCAACGGGAAGGCTAAAAGTAGAAGCCAATTATATTTTATGTATAGCATGGTGCATAATGTAGGCTACATTTGTATTAACTGTGGACTTTAAATGCCCCATGCTATGGGTACTATCCAAAAAAAACAACAATGATGATGAGAAGGAGTAATGATGATACTGCACGTTTCTCTGCAGCACACCACGGTAGTCTGGCTCTGTTCATTCATGACCGAGGACGCCCGCTGAACCTTACACGTCATCAGCGCGCGCCTGCTGTGTTGCTCGCGCCATTCTTACAAGCGTGTGTTTCCATCTCCCGTTACATTACCATTGGCAGAGCTTTAGCAGCGACTGCTTCGGCACATATTCTGTTTTCTACCGTCATTCTTTAGGTGAGTCAGTTTCTAAATTTTTATTTTGAGACATTCGCTCGAGGAGAGACGTTATTTAACACCACGGACACAGTTGGCCCTTGGTTTCGCATTGAATAAGTTTAGCTTGCTAGCTTGCCCAAAGTTAGCTCTGGTGTTTGTGGTGTGCACGATTTTGGAAACTGTCAGTGTCGAACCTCTCATTGGTGAATGTACGGTTGTTTTGTTTCCATTAAATATGACACGCAGAGAGGGCCACTCAAGCAACCGGGGCCATACAACGAATGTTTTACAGATAATGAAGTCGTGAATCAAAGTAATTTAAATGTAACGTTATTGGAACAGTTAGTTGCAGGTTCAACTCTCTCCTGGCCCCCTACTGACGGACTAAGCTTGTTTTGGTTCCCTATGCGCTTTTAAATAACAAACAACCCACTTCATACTCACGCTATAGCAGCTGTGATTTTGTCATGATGTTGAAATCTTTATCATAACCTTTCTATGCATCTATGCCTGTGGACGTATATAGCGTTAGCCGGAGCTAGCTTACTGTCTTCATGTGTCCACTCAGCAAACATGTGACAACTAACGTTATGTTAGCTAATGTTAGCGACAGAGGCTATTTGCATATGCAAAACACCAGCCATTAATCTGTCTAACGTCGGACAAGACAACGCAAAGTAATGCCTTGAGAGGTTAGCTCAACAGAACAACAACAACAACAACACTGAACTGCTACTTAGTATGTTAGCATGCTAACTTACCTGTTACATAGATTGCATATTTGCTGAACAATCTGTCAATAGTAGGCAGTCAAGTAAAGCAAGTTTCATGATGCGAATTTCCAGTATATTCGTGAGAGTGCATGGATTTCTCAGGTCTGACATATTCTGCTTTAGCTATAAGACACTTGCACACAAACGCCATTTTTACATGTCACAGTTCAAGTGTTTAGAAAAGGTGTAAAGTATAGGTGTACATATTGATAAAATAATGGCTGAATTCCACGTAGGTGCTTTTTCTTTTTACAGGGTCCAGATATTGTGCATGCTGGCTCACTGTTAAACTGTCATGGCTTACTGGGAGACTTGGAATGTGTTGTATTAATGTTATTAGCAACACCTGTGCTTGTCCTGCCATGACGAGGCGACATATCAGCAGTGAAACAGGCCTCTGATATTACAGATCTAGTGCAAGAGAAGCAGCACCATGAACAACTGGCACCATTGCTGTTGTAAATGGATGTTGTACAAATGTATTTGTATCCTCATTTGCCGATTTAAGATCGTTTGACACGGTTGTAAAACTGACAGTCCCATACTACACATGAATTCTGGGCAGGCTGTTGCAGTTGACTCGAGGCTCCTGACACTGATTGCCTGTCCTTTTCGAGGGTGTCTCCTACTGTGAGTAAAGTACCTAAATGATCATCTTGAGAGTCTTGCAGTGACAGCATCAGCGCTCAGAATCTCCACCCGAGTCATGTAAAAGTCTTTAAAAATAAGACCAGTTCCTGCGTTCAAACTTATATTAACGTGTAACACAGACATTGTTGACTTGGAAGTATCATGACGCGACCTGATGTTTGTTCATCTCGACAGTGTCTCAAAATACCAGCCAGCTCACAGATGTGAATCCTGTTTTCTAAACACCTAAAGATAACTCTCCTTAATCACATTAACACGACCCAAACCCCTTGTTTCTGCTAAGCTCACTGCTTACACCGTGAAGCATTTGTGCATGAAAAGGCACTTTGCTGAGAATGGGGTCATCCGCAGAAGCTGTGTTAGCAGAGTTGCCTTGGGGGAAGAACACAGTGCCTTGTAGTTTATCCGGCTTTCTGAACCCAGGATATGATGTTTACATGTGCAAAAACAGAACTGGGATACCCTAAACCTATCAAAATACGAGTGTGCATGCGCATTAAATGCAATTGTTGCTGCATTATGGTTGGCAGATGGATTTTTATCTCATGTGGAAAATGATCCCTGTGTTGTTTGATGGGTACCAGAGACATAAATGCCCTTCATTAAGAGTAGACTGGTACTACTCTTGCTACGTTTGCCTCATAACAGAGTCTTCCAGTAGATCTGTTACTCAATTAATAAGTCATGAACTGTTTATTAAAATAATCAGACTGTGTAAACAGGTTTGGCCAAAGCACTGCTACAGTGTTCTTGTGTGGAGAGACGGCCCTAATTTACATGCAATTACAGAAGCCTGCAATGAATCATGGGTGCTGGATAATTGTTTCTGGGCTGCAGATGGCAGCCTTGTTCAATATTTTCCCCACTCTGATTGATACTTACTAACGGAAGCTGATTTTGACCACACGACCTCTACTGGTCTCACAGCTGACAGTTTCTCCACACAGTCAGGTAGAATTAAACGTCTGTTTTTAACGCAGTTTGTATCTGGAATAACCTGCTTCTTATAGCCCCTGATTGCAATATGTTGACATGCTTTTTTACATCTCATGCTTGTCAGACAGTGATATTCTTTGATGCACTAAAGCAGAAGAAATGACTGCAAGTGTTTCTATCAGGTTTTCTTTCTATTTCTTTCTCACTATTTCTTTCTCACTATGTTTGACAGTGATTTCAGCGCTGCTTTCATACTAAAAATGGGTTAGAAAGGGATGAAGCCAGACAAAGCAAAAAAAGAAGATTCCTTATTCTGACATTTTTTTTGTAGATGTAATGGCCTCAGCTTTCAGTTGATGTTTGATTATGCTGTTTTCCCCCTATGGTGAAACTATTTTAAAAGGTGTTTTTTCCTCTCAACTCAGCCAGAACTCGTCACAACAAGAGCAGTAAAATTCCTCTCTTTTGTATACTGTCCCCCTGCAGGTGTATCCAGCTATGGATATGGATGGTGCCAGTTCAGTGGTGCTGCAGGCCTTGACCCAAGCCACCAGTCAGGACACGGCCGCGCTGAAGCCCGCGGAGGAGCAGCTCCGACAGTGGGAGACGCAGCCGGGCTTCTACTCCGTGCTTCTGGTGAGGGATGGTATCAAATATTTGATAATACGTCTGCTGAAGTGAAAACTATTACAACTTTAATGAATGGAGATGTTGACGAACATCTGTATCTTACAGATAAGCTGGGGTTGTGCTCATTTCTGATGCGTCTTAGTTTTTAATTAATTTAATTCAAACAACCAGAGGAGAGGGTTTCTTTGTAGTTTAGTTATTAATAGGAGGGGGATATCTAGCAATCTGCATAACAATAGCAGATTAAGAGGCTATATATTCTGTTATTGTGCGACACTAACCCATCCTGGCAATTTCACACAATAACTAATCACTAGCTTGTGAGAGGTAGGGAGACGAGGAGGAAAAGGGAATTGTAGAACAGGCAGCTGGGAATTGATTTGTGTCAAAGGAATACTCGACTTCCATTGAATAGTTTTATTGAAATAGACCAGATGTTTTAACCAAAATTTGCATTTTTCAATGTATAAGACGAAGTGTCGTCTAAAATTCAGAAGTGTGGGACAATAGAATAATTCGACAGAGCTTAGTGTGTGTTCATCCTCACCTACATTTTAGTGCATATTCATCAGAAAGCTTGTGTTGATCCTAATAATAATAGTAATAATAATAAACGTAATAATAAAACGTAATAATAATAAACTAATAATAATAGTAATACTCAGTTTGTTTACTGTCTCAGCCTGGTGTAAGATGGATATCCGTCTCATCTCTGTTCATTCAGTAGAGAAATTGGCCTCGGATGCGTTCGGCCGAGATAAGCACAAATGCCTATTCCGTTGAGAGGAATGTATTATTTTCTATATTTTTGTGCTGAATACAGTGTGGAAAAGGGAGACATAGACAACACAATGTCCTGTTTAAGTCAAGGTGCATCTTACGAGAGACATTTTTATGTGTATAAAATATGAGAGCCCAAAAACTAATGTGTAGCATTTAATGTGTCTGGCTAACCAGCCAATCACAGTAAACAATATCTGCAATTTAAATATACATGATAAGGGCATGTGTTTTTGTGTCTGCCCTCGGATGATCTAAGACCGGGTTTTAGAAGTCTAACTTCTAGGTTTGTGTTTTTGGAGGCACAGATACTTGGACATTTCAGAAGATGTCCTCAACTTTATGCTTCATTTTGTGTAGCTTCGAGCCAATATTCCCATCTCTTATGTTACTGTGCTGCTCTTTAAAGAGCTCCTCCCTTTGCAGTGACTAATGACTTTGAGAACCCTGTCAGTACTCAGCCGGGTCTCGGGGGTTATGGCTATATTTCACAGCTCAGAAGTTTTAGCATTTATAAGATAATAAAACTAAAGTAGTGTGTATGACTTAGACAACTTAAGATCTCAATGTCAGTGTGTCCTGTATTTTAAAGCATGGCTTGATGGCATCACGCATAATTGTTCTTCGGTGTGGTTAGAGTGGTGTCACACATCATTAAACTGTTACCCATTTGAGTTCAACAAAACAATGTCTGCTAAGCTAGATGTATATATATGTGTGTGTGTATATTTATATATACATTTTTTTTTTCCCTCCATAGAACATCTTCAATAACCACATGCTGGATGTGAACGTCAGGTGGCTCGCTGTGCTGTACTTCAAAAATGGCATTGACAGATACTGGAGGAGAGTAGCGCCTCAGTAAGTGCCAGCTTGTCTCCCACTTTTCCATCTTCGGCTTCTTCTTCTTCTCTCTTCCACAGCGTGTCTTTATTTTCTCATTCACTCTTACTCTGTCTCTATTCATCAGTCTTAATCTCTCCGTCTGTTGTTGAGGCTGCCCCCCCCCCCCCCAGATATTTTTTATCATGGATTTGTAGTTGCTTTTTTTTTTTTTTTTTCCAGTTTTGTCCCTATTTCTCACTGCCTTCATTTCCCCATTGTCTTTTCTTCAACAGTTATAGCTTACGTCTGCAGTTCTGCCTCCACCACTTTTCTCTCTTTCTTTACCGTCCATCCTGATTCTTCATATCATTGTGCTCTGGTTTTATTCTCTGTTTATTCCTCTGTGTCTCTTTTGTCTGGTGAAAGATCGGCTTTGACTGTTCAAAGCTTATGCTCTGTCTTTGGCTACCTGACTAGCTGGTGTTTGTCAGATTTGAATTGAACATTTGCTCTTAAATTCCCAGGACAGCAGTTGGCTGGAGGTAATCATCTCTGCCTCGGCACTCTGTGGACACTTTTTGACCACTTCAAATTATTGCTGTTCTTTTCTTTCTTTCTAACGTTTTCTGCTCTCACCGAAGTTTTTTCACTCTCGTCAGTAATTCAGTAATCCAAATTCCATTTTCTAGAGTGCTGTGCAAGGTCTTTCGGTCCTTGAGTTAATTATTTGATTACTTTCGGACGATTGCCATTAATCCAGTTGTTGGATACTATGTTGGACCATGTGGTGTCACTATACAACGCTTGGGCCACCGAGTCTTTATGCTTCCATTCAGGCGACAACCGTAATTCATGTACTAATTATGACAATTTCACACAAATGTGTCATAGACTAAAAGGATGAAGTGATGACAATTTGGACAGACGAGCAAGCCCTTCACTTTGGTATCACTTGTTTTATTTGGCTGGTTTATAATATTGTAATATAAGGAGAAACCAGTCGAAGCTACTGGCTGAAAAGGCCCTTTGACGAACATTTGGACACGTCTTAGCTGAAAAGCACAAGCTTAACTAAAACATCACACATTCTATCCTGCTTGCCGGTTGCACAGCCCTGGTATTGTGCATGCTGGCTTACTGGCTTGGCTAAATAGGTCACTTAGGTGTAATGGAGCCCTCATTAATGTTATTAGTTCCACCTGTGCTGTTTCTGCTGTGACAAGTCAAAAGGTCTGCTGTGAAAAAGGTCACTTCCTTTTTCATAACTGAAGAAACTCCCTCTCGTGCCTTTTTATTAATGCTTTCCACGACAGTACACAGGCCTGGCATTTGGCTTTAATACTGGAATCATGAGAGTGGAGTTCATTTAATTTATTTTGTACGACAATACCTTTTCAAGATGATCAAATCAATGAAACTTGCATAGTATATAGATTACATGCTGTTCGTAAGGCATACCTTACTTCATACGACCTATGGAGTCCTCTCATCTTAAAGCAGAAAACAAACACTCTGCAGATGCTCGACAGACTTCATGACTGTCCTGTTGTTTTTCCGTCTCCCTGTCCATCTCTGTCCATCTATTCTAGGCTCCTTATCAGTTGATAAATTGTGACTTGTAATTAAGATTCACCTTGGGGCTCCCTGCCCGGTTAACTGAATCACTGACTTTAATCGAACAGCCTTAATATGGTAGAGCGATTTCCCAACATGCCACCGTCAGCCCAACAACTGGGGATTGCTGATTTATTCGCACAGGTGTGTGTGTGTGCGTGCGTAAGTGTGTGTGTGTGTGTGTGTTTGCCGCGCCAAATAAACCAAAATGCATGCATTTGCACAATTAACTTTTCCTTGAAGGGGTTTTGAAATACTTACTAAAAGTAAAGTGCAAGTTAAAATAAAGAATAAAAAAGAAAAAGATGTGAATATACCTAAGAGAGTAAAACAAAAATGCATCCTGTAAACGTAATGTGCTTATTGAAATAAATAAATATACACTGTAAAGTTGGCACTACCTGCTGTGTGAATGGTTATATATTATCAAACTTTTGCCAAAAACAACAGCAACAAGCAGAGTGGAAAATCAAAGTCAAGAGATACTTGAATGAGATATTTTTATTGTATTGACGACGAGTTAGCTTCTGTGTGCGGCTAATATTTTGGGGGTTGCGGTGTAGCTAGCAGATATCCAGACAGCTCCCCCCACACACACACACACACACACACACACACACACTCTGTTTGCAAAACCTTAGGCTCATGTTGCAGACTACAAGATATGAGACAGAGGAGAGCAGGGGGTTCATCCCGAGCTTACTGATTAAATCAGGCAGCTGGCAGCTCCTGCACTATAGAGTGTTACAAAGGGATTTAATTGATCCCACAACAGCTTGGCAGATTGATGTCCTATTCATATCTTTCCCATATTAAAGTACGAGGTCCAGAATTTGAAATTGACTCTCAGAAACAGGATTTCTTCCATGGTTGATGAATGCGGAAATAAATGGCCACTCCTCTCCGGCGTGTCAAGCGCGAATGACGTGAATAACCACAAATGGTCCCAAACAACAAACAAAAACATCTTAAATCCATTTAATAAAGTTGCCCCCCCCGTGGTGCACAACTAAAGAAACTGCTAACTCGTTTGACCACCCATTCGTTAAGTATGTTCCACTGGTATTTCACCGGTAATCAGGTGACTATAGTTATTGAGAGATGTTTGTCTTGTTAACCACACACATTGATGTGTGTGTGTTGTATTTTTTTGCGATGATTTCTTTTCTTTATTAAGTCCAGGTATTGTGTTGCTCGTCTTCACTCTGTCTTGTCTTCTGAACGTCTTCCTGGTTGGTTTGTTCACAGCGCTTTATCAGAAGAGGAGAAGACCTCATTGCGTGCTGGTCTCATCACGAACTTCAACGAGCCCGTCAATCAGGTTAGTGGGAAATGGAAAGAACATCTAACTCGGCATCATAAACTGTGATTTTGATTAAGATGACTTAGTATAAAACCCTATAATGATCAAAGCAATTGGCTAAAAGCATCATACAACTTTTTGCGTGTTAATAGTCCATTTTGCACATTTATCTGCTGTGTTGTACTGTAAACATTTATGGTATGGACACATACTTGCGGAAGCTTTAAATTAGCTTGAAGGGGATTATCCATCATCATGAACACTAGATCTGCAGTCTTTGCTAAATATGGTCCAATATTTTAGAACAGTTTACGACACCCAGTTTGACAGATTATTGGACAAACGTTAGATTTTGTGTTCGGCTTTTTTCTTTATAGAATTTGATCAAGTAGACTTTAAAAAAAACAAGATTTGGTTTCCTCTATTGCCTTCAAGGAATGAAGTGTGAGGTGGGGAGTCTTTTAGACCAGTGGTTCTCAACTGGTCTGGCTGTGGGACCCACCATCACCCCTTAATGACAAGCCACGACCATATATATATATATATATATATATATATATATATATATATATATATATATATATATATATATATATATATATATATATATATATATATATATATATATATATATATACCCACCCACTTTTGGGTCGCGACCCACCAGTTGAGAATCACTGTTTTAGAGGACCTGTTATCATTAAAGAAGTGATGTGAAGGCAGGTGAAGGGAAATACATTGGTTATTTCAATCACCTGTTGACACCAGAACTATAGCGATTTCTTTAATTAGCATCTAGATTTAGATTTTAGACCAGCTGTTCCATCCAAACAAACAGATGTCATCACAGACAAAGAAGCAAATTAAGTTTTCAGGTTTAGCTTTTTTCTTAAGGATATCAAAATGTAGGAACGGACATTTTCCAGCAGGAAAGTAATCAAGTCTTTGTACTCAACACTGGTACTGAGAAGGCTGTTATATCGCATTTAGAACCACTCTTTAAAAATAACTGCCACAATTAGAACAACTTGTACTGTAAGTGTACTATTTAAAAAACGTTTGCTATCGATGCCTGTAAACTGAATGTGGCCAGACCTGTTAGATTTGTTGCCTAAAATGTTATAAATAGGCTTATGCAATACACACAAGTAAATGTAATAAGATGGAAGCAGAAAGGATGATGGAAGACATCGATTGTGCTCGTGGGGTCTTCAGTTTGTTGATAAGCCATTAGTTTTTTCACAGTTGTCAGGGGAGCGGCGCGACAAACAAATACGAGCGGTGTGTAATCCATCAGTCTGAGGGGAAGTGGAAGGGGGCCTTCCATCCTGGTTTCTACAGCTTGTTTATCCCTGAGGGACAGCCCTCCAACATCAGGACTGATAGGGTCCATAAAGTAATGAATGCCATTTACACATCGTATGTCTCAGCAGTCACTGCCTCTCGTTGTTTAATCAATCTGGGTTTTGAGTGTGTGCCCTGTGTTGTGTGGACAGTTCACATTTTTTAGTTCTATAATCCAAGCAGATTATGTGACCTCGGCTGACTTTAAAAAACATTTTAGTGGCTTATTGACACTTAAAAATGAAATGTACATGCACACTGATTATTTATTACTTTGTCAAATTAGATTGTTAACGGCATATTTGTGTTTTTATGGAAACACGCATTCTATTGCCAATGCAATACATTCTCACTATTTTACCTCCAACTGATTGTGTGTTGGGCTGTGAAACAATTATTGGGATCAAAAGAGCTAAACGTTGCCATTGCTGCTTTAATATTTGTATTCTAAATGTACAAGTGGGCTAGATTTAGATTATTAAATTAAAGATTGAAGTGCCATCACAGAAAATACAAGGTCAGCTCAAACAAGTCATAGAATTAAAACTACCGTTATAAAACGGTTTAATTTACAAGTTAACTGTGATTTCTAGGGTGTCTACCCGTATTGATATACAGTGGGTGGCTTCTCAGTATATCACAATACATCTTCGACATCATACATCCTGCAGGGCTGCAGTATCAGACTGGATTTGTTTGAGCTGAGTGTACCTAACAAACCGGCAGTGTGTCTGTTGCTCCCACCCAGCACCACCTCTCTGTGATGCGGATACAAATACACTACGCCTGCTCGTTTAACTTGATGTTCATGCTTGTACTAGATTCACGACAGGACTGGAGACGGTTAAGTCTTACGCCAGGATGTGTGAACCACTGTCAAATCAAAGGCAGCGTATGCTAAGCAGTGTATGCTTATGTGAATCGGCTATCAAAGCTGCTGTTCAGTAGTAACAGTCCTGGATCTACAGACTATAAAGATGCAACACTCCTGTACAAGCACTTCCTTTAAAAAAAAAAAAAAAAAAAAGAAGCTTAATCCGTGTCTCTGACTCTATCTTTAACAGGATATGGAATATGTGCACACTATGCTGTATATGATATACTCATTTAAATTCATGCCGTACTATATTAAGTGATGTAGAATGTTCGAGATTACAATGTTTAATGTTGTTGTCAATGCCCATCAAGTTTACCTTCTGCTGTGTTTATGCTCTGCCTCTGGTCATCTTTTTCTCCCTCTGTGTGGCCAACAGATAGCCACCCAGATTGCAGTACTGATAGCCAAGGTGGCCCGTCTGGACTGCCCGAGGCAATGGCCAGAGCTCATCCCCATTCTGCTCGAGTCTGTGAAGGGTCAGGACGGCCTGCAGCAGCACCGGGCGCTGCTAACCTTCTATCATGTCACCAAAACCCTCGCGTCCAAACGTCTGGCGCAGGACAAGCGGCTCTTCCAGGATGTAAGTCCACTTTTCTTTTTTTATAGCTATTTGTCTGTTTGTCGACACTCTCAGCTTTACATCATTACAACAGTTCATTTAGTATCTCGTTGCTTGTCATTCTTAGTCGTTCGCTATGGCTCTCTGGCTTTCCTTCCTCTACACGTGATGCAGTAGCTGTGCACATCTGAAATACGAGGTGACTTCAGGTCAATAAGTGAAGAAAAATAAAACTCTGTCCACTGAACTTTGCTGCTTTTGACCTCTTCTTTCTTTTCTTGTATTCTGCCCTCTGACTTTGTCATGTTCCCTTTTTTTTGTACTCCCTTTATTTCCCCTGCAAAACCTTTTTAGTGTGAATAGATGAATAGTAAGATTATCCTGATAGTTGCAGGTGTTTCACTTTCAGTCTTTGCCTGTAGGAGATGCTGTTCAGCTGCTGTATGAATCAAATCTGAGATTTATGGCGGTCAGATTCTCTCTGTGTGTCTGCTTTCATGCATGATTGGAGCGAGATTGACGTGTTTGGGAATATATTTGTCTGTGTTGCTAGTCGTGTGTGTGTGTGTGTGTGTGTGTGTGTGTGTGTGTGTGTGTGTGTGTGTGTGTGTAAGAGAGATTGTGTTCACGGGATGGTTGTCTGTGTGAGTGTCTTTCAAAGAGGTAGTGAATTAGAGCAAATGCTAATTTATTGCCATCCGTGGTTTTAAAGAACTGACGACTTAAGCAGAAAGATAGTCATGGAGAGAGAGGGGGGGGTTTAGGGGAGCAAGATATCAAACAGACCAGCAGAGAGAAGACTGAGGGAGAATAAGAGGGACAGAGACAGACCAGTGGCTGGCTGAGGCCAAATAGTTGGATGTCGTGCAGAGGCATCCTCTATGCCAAAATGTGTGCCCTTAGGCAGAACGAGGAACAAAGGCATTCTGAGCCCCATTAAACGGTGGCGTTTTTAAATGATGCACTGATCACTCTGACACCAAATAGCCCATGAATGCTCCCTTCCCGTCACGACAACTGACTCGGTAACCAGTGTGTGTGTCACACCAAGAGGTGGGGAGACAAAGGACAATGCAACACTGTTCATTTCAGCTCCAGTGCCCCCCCCCCCCCCCCCCTCCCCTTTTAATGTGAAGTCGATTTGATGAAACTCAAATGACCTCAGATTCTGTAGCTGTATGCATTTTTTGTTCACGTTGGCTATTTGTATACCACCGCTACCACCTGTCAAGACCGTCTCTGGCTCTGCACACACCTGGCGTTACCGTTTGTCTTCGGTGATCGGATCAGAAGTGGACAGCTTTATGTGCACCCACGACTCACTGAGGACGGATTGAGATCCGACGGCTCAGACTTCATTTTAAGTCGGTCGGGGCCGCATAGGGTCACATTCTTTTAGCGGTGTGTACGGGAATGTGTCCTGGGACACGTCGAAGGACTGCCTACTCAACCGACGACCTCTGTGGAAGCGGTAGTTGGGACATATTGGCCTGCCAGCGGCGTCATATTGAAGGACAACAACAGGCCAATAGGAGAAAGGACAGAGGATGGATACAAATATATTACGAGTGCATCCAACATCTTGAGGCTATTTAGTTTGCCTGGAACACGTTAAGGAATAGACCCAGTCGGTATTGTGTTGACTTCTTCTTCTTCTTCTTTTAATTTCCAGTAGACGAGGCAGAAAAGTGCATTGCTGCGTCCCATTGGTTAAAAACAAACACATTTTGGACTTTGCAAACTGAAATGATGTATGTTTTTATTTGCATATAGAGCGAGGAGGTGAGATCCGATAAGTGGTCACTTGAGACGCATTCTAATGCCAGTTGTGAAATGACGGGGAGCCGATCACATCACTCATGTTAATGCCAAATGTGAACATTACGGCTCTGAGCCGTAGTTTTATAGAGGGTTGCACTTGTTTGCTTTTTTGAAAGAACGTGTTTAGTCACTGGTGTCCTGAATGTTACCTTTGCTATTTATTCACAGAAATGTATCTGCATTAAACAGCAAGCATCTCTTCATTTATAAGCCCACTCTATTTCCCTCTATGTTTACACCGTTTTTTTGCTTCGCCCTATTTAGCCCGGACGTAATGTGTACAAAAGTGCTGTTGCGTGTGTGTGTCTTCTTGTACTCGATGAGAGTGCGCTCTTCTCTCTAGTCCTTCGCCCAAGCTAAAACAGTTGGTAGACCATGTTGACTGCATCATGGGAGATGATGCACTGACGGCAGCTCTTCAACCAGCTCTTTGTTTTTCCGACCCACTTGCTGATACCGAGGCTTCGAACTCAACTCGATCGCCAGACACAGAGCTGAGCAGATAGTGGGAGAAAAATGGAAAGAGGAGGTGGTAAAGCATCATGGTGTGTAGGAGAAGGAGTGATTGATGCAACCGAGGGCTGGCTGCTGGTGACAGGAGGAGGGATCACATAAGGAGAAGTTATGGAGTAATGAAGAAAATGGTGTAAAGATAAAGTTGAGACTGGATTCGAGGAGAAGGAGGATGAAGTTAGGGCACTTTTAGAAGTGATTTCTGCCGACTGCCATCTTGGAAAGAAGGGGAGAAAGTGAGGAGGGAACTGGATGAAGGAGAAATGCTCAGTAAAACATAAAATACAAGATAGAAAAACAAAGTATTAAGTCTCTTAATATAATGAAAACACAGAGTAAGCCAGAGGAGAACCATAATTAATCAAACATATTATCTTGAAAATTGATTCATGAGCAATTAGCCTCTATGCAAGTGTTGCATAATGCAGTTGATATAAGATAAGATAAAAATGAATATGAAAGTCAGTGGATCTTAAGTTCACTGTAAGAGTCAAGCACCTTTGAGAGAGAGAGCGCAATAGAATGTTTTTTCTTTTTTCTGTAACCACAATGATGGAACTAATTCCACAGACACAAACACTCACAGAATAGCAAACAAGTTTGTGCCTTTTGGATCGATTTTATTTTTGCCCTCAGGATAGTACTTAACACAGCAATTGTATTTATGAACAATCAACCCAGAGCTCCAACTTTCTTTCAGTTATTCTCCTCACTCTGGTGTATCTTATAAAGCTTACGTGAGACTACATCCTTGTAACAAAGATAGTTGTTCTGGTAATACATTGCAGAATGTTTTCGCTCTAAAGTTGATACCTAGTTTAATGCACATAGATCTCTCTATAGAGTTAAAAGTGGTACTTCTTAAAAAAAGACTTCCGCCTACATTTGAAACCTTGTGGGGTAGACCACAAAGACGATGCGTTGTTGTAAAGACTCGGCAGCGACATTGTCTTGAGCTCGTTTGCTTCTTGTGACTCTCACACGCGCAGTAAGTTAAGAGAGGAATGGGGCAGGTGATAACCAGCGTCTGGCTTTGTGCTGTTGAGTAGCAATAGAGGAACAATTTCCCACTGGATGGGTATTCATAAACATGAAACGAGCTGCGCTTTTCTTGGATGGCTTCTGGTTTACGAGCTCTTCCTCCTGGAATAGGGAATCGGCTTGCAGATGGAGGAAATTGTTTGCGTTTATTGAAATGTGCCTCCCTGTTGTCTCAGTCTGCAGTTGTGAAAAGAAGCAAACACACAGATATACACACTTTTTGCAGTGTGTAGAGTTCTGCAGACACACACACACACACACACACACAGGCACCACATGGGTGGGAAAAACAATTGATACTGAGAGGCATTGGAATTCTCACTTGAACAATTCAGCAACAATTCTAAAAACTCATTACTTGAAATTCAGATGGTTCCCCAGTAATCAGCCTAATAGCAGACTTTCTGAGTGTGGCCCACTTCTTTAAAGATGTAACAATGGAGCCTTAATGGACATACTCTTGTTCATCAGGAGAGTGGACTGAGGCTGTCAATCCATGTGTTCAAGTGTGGGAAGCTGTGCCTATAGTTAATACGTTTCAGTAAGAAAAGTTTGAGTCATAAAAGCTGTTTAATAAGGCTTTTCAGTAAGGATGCACCGATACCAATATCAGATATCGGGCCGATAATCACTCGGCTAGCTGGATCGGGTATTGGTGACAGTATTCAATTCACCTCTATGGTTACATACTATATACATTAAATGCATCCCTACGTGTAAGTGTAGTGTGCCACCAGAGGCCTTGGTGGGAATTGTAGTCACATGATTGATCAATCAATCCTGTAAAAAACACAAGTTGTGTGGTTTATTATTAGCCTAACCTTGTTGAAATGAACGAGCTAAATATTTGGGATATCTAATCTGTGCCTTGTCACATATACACACACACATACTTGTGTGCGATATCTGCGTTGTGTGAGTGAAGCATTAGGGAGGTGACGGCTAATTCTGAAAATAGATTTATGTCGTACTTCACAATTGTACAGACTCAGTTTTTGCAGTTTTGGGAATGAATTTATTGGTTGGGGAATACATTTAAGGTGTAAATCCTGTTGTCCTGTACACACAAATGTGTCACAATGAGGCATAAGGACCATTGTCCCTTTGTGGGGGGCCGCCAACATCAATTGTTGGTTAGGAAGCAAACATGCTTTAGTAAGTCCCATAACATTTGGAAAAACACCCATGTATCATTTGTAGCTAGGTAGGACCCGATGAAATCCATTTAAAGAAAATTCCCAAATTACATTTTTTCCACAAACAAAGAGAGCAGAAGATGAAATCGGTGTGTCCGTAAATGACACCATGAAACCAAAATATAGCAGCATTGTTTTCATCTGTTCAATTGGCTTAAAAATGGAAGGGAAAACCCAGATTTTTATAAATTACACCCACACACCATTTCTGATCCAATTTGTATAATCAAACTTTGTAATTTCCGTGTTTCATAGAGCCCAAGGTTATCTAGGATGAATTAAAACGACCTTACACCCCATTAAAAAACGGCACACCAAGAGTGTGGAGGTCGAAAGAAGAATTTGAGATTGTTTCCCAAACTTGCTTCATCACTTCTAGGTGCCATGCGTTGGATTAGTCTGGTATCCGAAGGAATTGAAAGTGCCGAGCTTGAGAGAAATCTCTCCAAAGAAGAAAATGGCTAGCCTTGCATTTTTTCTGTAAAGAACGTATCAAAGCCTGTGCTGTGCTGTCAAAGTAGGGATTTCTCTTTCACTCGGCACACATCACCAACCTAACCACTGCTTCATAGATCTTTCCCATTCGACACTCAAGTGTTGCCCCTCACACGTAGTTCTATTGTCAACGAGTTGTTCAGTTCCTTTCTTTGATGCGTTACCCACAAACTCATTTCCAGTGTGTTTGCCTCAATGAAGTAGCAGAAATGACTTTTAACTATCACATTGAACACGGTCAGAGTAGCTGGTAGTGTAGCTTCCTTTAAGCTTTAACACGTGGAAATGCTTGAATATTGAGGCACTATGTTTGGAGAGTCACCGAGATGCACTGTTTACCTCTTTTCACTTCTGTTTATTCTTTTTATGAAAACACGCATCCAAAAGCTCATTGTTGTGGCAGATTGAATATTGTCTGAGCTACTGGGCCAGACTACACACCACACAGTCGATGGGACGGAGAGTACTTTTGTCTCCCTTTTGATTATCTTTACGGGAGAATGCATTCATGGAAGAAAAATGTAATTGGTTTGGGCTCAATATTATGGCAGTGACTGTAATAGGAAGTTCATTTAGAGCTAAATTAGGCCTGAGACTCCCTCCCCGTGTGTTCTGTGAGACTGTTTGTATTTGCGTCGGCATCAGTGCCACCGAGTCTCTGAAGTTATCAGTAGACGCAATTGCGATTCACTTCACGTGTTCACCAGAATGACCTCAGATGCCTGTTTTCGAATGTGACCACCAATCCAGAATCATTTTGATGCATGTGATTGACTGCTGTTTGTGTGTGTGTGTGTGTGTGTGTGTGTGTGTGTGTGTGTTTTGGCAGCTGGCGTCGGGCATCTACAGCTTTGCGTGCTCCCTGTGGAGCCATCACACCGACTGCTTCCTCCAGCAGATCTGTGCCAGAGATGAGGCCGCAGCGCTCGGCTCGCTGGAGAGGACGCTGCTCTCTCTTAAAGGTAGCGACATTTGCACTCATGCCCGTATACAGGTCCGACACGACCGCAAAGACACATACAGAATGCTCAAATTTCACAATGGCCTTGAGTAACTCACTCCATATCATAATGCCTTTATTTCATGATTCCACCGACAAAAAGTTAATTAAGAGGACAGCTTGTTAACTTCTGTAAATATTCATATGTGCTGTTACTTTGTGAAACATCAATCAAGTGGAGATTAATTTGCAATTAGCGTCGATCCTGCATACTAATCCGTCATTCTCTCTCTGCCCCCCCCCTCAGTGCTTCGCAAGTTGACAGTCTTCGGATTTCAAGAGCCACAACAGAATATGGAGGTGATGGTGAGTCTTGAGTTATTTCAGCTGTGGCTGTTAAGGAGCTCTCATATTTTCTAAAATGTTCTTGATGTTGGTGTTTTGAGTGGAGAATGACTCCAATCACAGTGTGCAGTGTGTGGATGGCCGTGGAGATTGAAAGTGCCTTAAGCCTTGTCTCGGTTCAAAGAGTCGACCGTTCTGTATGAGCTCTTCACCCACTCTGTGTGAAGAAAGTCCGTGAAACGGTTCATTTCATTTAGTTTAAATCTCTCTGGTTTAAAAATACATATGGTAAGCATGTGGCTGGATGGGGTTTCTGTTTCCCCATGGCTCAGAGTTAATGGAATCATATCCCAGCCCTGTGAACTCCGGCTGCTACTTCCTGTTTTGCCATTCAAGGTTTGGTGAAAGAATATCAATATATATATATGCTTTTAAAGAATAATGGTAAAATATAGATTTTTGAAAGTGAGATTTCATTTTAATATTCTTTATTTTAAAGAAACATACCCTTGGATTGAGCTTGACATTTTGAACATAGAAACCTCCAGGGTAGGGCCGGGTACTGAAATGATAATAAATAAATCGGTAGCGCTTATACACCTGAGCCCATACAACCTCTACCTACAACAGTGTTTCTTGAACACGCGGTGCAGTCATGTAATATTGCAAAGATATGGAGGACAAAAAATGTATTCAAACTGCCCAATTAATAAAAACAGCAAATGTTGAGATGCACTTAGGATTCGATTATCTACCAGGGCAGAAGCTTGGGACGACACCCGTGTGGCCTTCAGGGACTTTCAGCCTCATATTTCAGTTCACTGTGTGACACCAGAATGATTTAATCATGTTCTCAGTCCGGCAGTTATGCTCTTGACTTATTGATTGATTAAAGTCACCGTCGACCTGTGTTGACATATCTGGAATCATCTGCCACAAAAGCTTGATTCAATACAGTCAGATAGCTGAGAGGATTTCTCGATACCTTTTGAATGGTCTTTTATGCTCTGAGGTTTTAGAAAGTCCTCTTTACAAATAGATGTTATTTTTTATGAAGAGTTTGCAAAGAAAAAAAGGAATGTTTTGTACACGGAGAACAAAAACCCTGTACAACGTTCAACCAGACGGACAATTGCAAGGGCAGCAAGCAACAATGATCCCTCTGAGCAACGGTCCAATAACAATAGAATCCAATTATTTTAATTAGGAACAAGTTCCTGCTTCATTGTCTTTTGTACAATAATACTCATAAGAAGCTGGTTTTAACACGTGTGTTGCTTTGGTAAACTTCAATATAGAAACAGAGGGATAGTGTAGGATCAGCACTATTGGTTTTAGTCTTTTGATGCTTTTTTTGGTCTATTTGGTTTTTGAACAATACTATTTTTCTATGAATAGTTTAATAAAATGAGTAAAAGCATCAGTATAACAGGGGATTCTAAACTTCTGAACAGTAGTGATAGTAAAAAGAGCGCACAGGGATTTTTAGGTAATTGCAACCTGACGACTTCAGTACTGTAACTGTACTAACAAAGACAAAAGGTAACAGTTTGTTCATCAAATAAGAACTCTTGAACCCTTGTTGAAGAACCCTGCAATAGAATATCGAGAAAGGGAGAAACTTTGATTGTTTTGCAAATACCACGACACATGATCATCGCTTACAAATGAGGTTTTGCCAGCTTTTGTCAGTTTTCTTTATCGTTATGAATTGTACCATTGTTATTCAAGTGGTTGAACAAAATATACAATTTTATACCATTTTTACAGAATAGCTTGGTATACTTATATAATTATCGACTGAATTGATCACAAGTGAAAAGAAGTGTTGGTGTTCTTCACAGACAGTATATTCAGTCATAGGTCAGTGACTGTGCTCTCTTTGTCACTCTAGGTCTCTTATTTCTTCTTTTATTGGTCTTTTTTTAATTTTTTTTTTTTTAAATCTCAGACAGGAGTTGGAAGGGACATTTTATGACGGAAGTACATTAACTGTGCTCCATAATTCGACTAATGAGACAACTGTCAGCTGGCAGGCTGAATGCTGTATCATGGTTGGAACAGTCCCATTAAACTGTAATTTGCCTCGAGCTGTCCCTGGTTATTCCAGATCAGTGAGCAGAAAATGGTTTGGAGCTAATGTTTCCTGCTCGGATGTTGATGCTGATATTGTGTCAGACTCACTACTTCCGACTTTAACTTGTCGATACAACTTTTCATTCATTTCATTCAGCTGAGGGGCGTTAACACAGAGATCTGTTCACTGTTCACCTGGCTCCTTTCTCAATTCTCAGGCCACGGCTTTACTTTATACTATTTCAAAATCAAATGTTTTTTCAAAACTGCCTTTGACCACGGGAGGCTGTTTTAACATCAAACTGCTGAAGGGCGGCAGCCGCAGGACGAGAAGGAAGAGGCGCCACACAAACACAGCTGTTCTCCGCTCGCTGCCCGCTTCTTGTGTTTAAAATGTCCGCTTAATAATAAAAAAAACTGCGTTAATGCGCGATAAAATAATTGTCGGTGTTAATTAATCAATGCGTTAACGCGATAACGCGTTAACTTGCCCAAAAAATACATTTTTTTAAAGGGTTATTTTTTCATAACATGACCATTAATGCTTCTTAAGAGATATCTCACTGTTTATAAGAGCAGGAGGTGATATATTGTGGTTTTCTCTTGTCTCTTTGGCTACTGTATAGAAACAAATAAGCAACATCGTGCATCCCGTTGCTCACCTATCTCAGACTGAGTCCTAAAGCCTCAGGATCCAGTTTCTTTGTGTTGGATGCTAAAAGATTTTTTAACTCCATTCATGTCTCTCCATTGACTAAACACACATTTGCATGTAATCACCAGTGTTCACGTCTCAACCTGGATTTATCTGGCGTCGGCTTCCATGATCTGGAACAAATCAAAGTGAAAGAAAGTTAATTGTTGTTAATAGGAACAGGTGAGGTGAATCAGACGGGGATAATGTCATTTAAATATATCGGATGCAATTACTGCTTTGACTTTAATGAACCCTTTTCCTGAATAGGACTCATTGATTAATTCAGTTATTCACTACACTGTCACAGGTTAAGCCTTTTCAGTCTGGTAATGGGAATCCTCATCCAGTTATCAACTACTGCCTGAGATTTCTTTTTAGTGTAACTTGGTCCTTAACGGATGATTTCAACCATTTTTCAAATATTTCATGCGATGGTTTAAAGACGTGTCCTGCTCTTTTTATCTGACTTATCGATAAGGTCATCAAGGTGTTGATGGCTTATCATCACTCATTTTGCTCTTCCTTCGGGGATGGGTATGTTGCTGAGAAAACGGTTAATTCATCTTATTTCATTTTCTTTAGGAAAGAGAGTCTGCAGGTTGTTCACCGAAGAAGTAATTTAGCAACCTTCAGCGAACTGATTAAACCCATCTAAGGGGGAGAAACTGTTTAACTCAGTCATGATGTGTCGCTCACTTGCCTGCAGCACATTGGGCCTGAACTGTAACAGTGAATCTTTATAATAAGCCGGTCCTGTATCTGCTAATTACGCATAATGTACAATAGCAATCTTGCTGTGAATAGGCTCGGGTTTTTCTTAACCACCTAATTTGTTGTTTTTGTAGACTTTCAAGTCAAATACACAATATTTTCAGAAGCAGTCGAAGATCTTGAGTGTAGGTTTCAACACCCCATGTAGAGCTTTACATTTGAGCACGGTGGAACTGCCGTACCAGGCGGTGGTGCAGCAGGTCAGGATACTCTCGATGGTGCACCGTAGAAGTTAGAGTATCCTGTGGTCCACGTTGAACCTCCTCAGCCTGCGGAGGAAGAAGACCTGCCCAGTCTTGCCCTCTTTGTGTTGGTGTCTGTGTGACAAGACCAAGTCAGGTTCTCTCTGATGTGAACCCAGAGGAACCTGAAGCCGCTGACTCTCTCAAGCATAGTCCCGTTGATGGAGATGGCGCCGTGTCTTTCTCCCTTTCGCTTCCTGTAGTCCACAATCAGTGGTGGAGATGGAGGATGTTGTCCCGGCACCAAGGTGTCCAGGGCTCTGACCCCCCCCTGAGGATCAGGGTGGAGGATATGGTGGTGCCGATCCACACATCCTGGGGTCTCTCCATCAGGAAGCCCAGGATGTTATCACAGAGGGCACTGTTGAGCCCCAGGTGTCTGAGCTCGATGACGAGCTTGGAGGGCACAATGGCACTGAATGGTGAACTGTAGTCTATGAACAACAGTCTCGCATACGTGTTCCTCCGGTCCAGGTGGGGGGGGGCTAGGGGGCTAGGGTGATGGCGTCATTCGTCAGGCAGAGGGCGTTGGTCATTGTGGGATGAGGACAATAGTGAGCTGCTTGAAACTTTGAAACTCAACTTGTTCCCCCCTGGGATGGAAGGATGGAACCATGTTGGATATTTATGGAAGCACATTTGCCATTTAATGTTTTATTCCACATGTACTGGAGTCCAATGTTTGTGCTTTTTAGTTTGGTTGTTTTGATGTTTTATTTCTATTTATCTACAATATAAACTAAAATACATTGGTGTTTCCTAAAAAACAATCCCACTTTGAACATAAATCATAAAACTTGTATAAAAAGATGTAACTTAATTACTTTTCATAAATGAATGCATTAAACTTAAAACAATGTCTCCTCCAAATATATGTGACACACCCAGCTGATGTATGTAACAAACTCGCACCATATTTGTTTTTGCCAGTTGCAAGTTTTTGATTTAAAAAAACAACAAAAAACACCAAACAAACTTTTGAAAATATCTTAAGTCTCAATGGAAATGCTTGGGTAGGTTATTTTTGTTCGCCGTTGTGGTCGTTGGAGCACAAATACAGGCTACTAATAAGTGATGTATCCTGACAAAGCCAGTGTCTTCACACTCGATGTGAACAATCACCGTGGCGACAGCACTGCTGGAGAACAGCAGTGAGTTGGAAAACACAGACACTAAAAATGGAGACCGTTGTCAGTTTTCACACAGGCTGCCACAGTGATGAATTTAAAGTTTTCTTTTATAACTTACTTACCGTATTTTCCGCACTATAAAGCGCACCGGATTATAAGGCGCACCTTCAATGAATGGCCTATTTTAGAACTGTTTTTATATATAGGGCGCACCGGATTATAAGGCGCATAGAATAGAATAGCGTCGTAAGCGTGTCTCTTGAAAGGTGCCATTTTGGGGTCTTTATACACACAAGTGGTGTTGGACTAGGAGTAAGCACAGTACCGGTGTTTACCGCGGTGCGGCTTTGTAGTTTACCAGTCGTACTGAAACATTTTGACAGAGCGCCGTGTACAACCAGTATGGATCAACCAATTAACCAATTGATCCATATATAAGGCGCTCCGGATTACAAGGCGCACTGTCGTTTTTTGAGAAAATTAAAGGCTTTTAAGTGCGCCTTATAGTGCGGAAAATACGGTACTGTGAAACTTGTGGTTTGTCGTCCTGGCTTGGTCTGTTTGCAACATCCAGGCGCTAACGAGCATCTTTGTGTCATTCCCAAAGCAATTAATAGATTCTAGATTCCAGTTGAGACATGGTAATAGACAATCCACTGCAAAAGTCTCAACCTGAAGCAAAGTCTGTGCTCTTCTACTCTTAAAGAAAACATTCACCAAATTGTATTCTCAAATTGCTTCCCACTGTTCTTCTCTCAGATTGAACTTGGTTGTTCGGTTGACTTTCTCATCTACCTTTACAAACTACTGCTCACATTACTGCTGACACGCTCATTCAATGCCCACCACCCTCTGTCTCAAATATCCATCCTTTTCTTAGCACCTCGATCTATTTTGCTGACATTCATTAACTCTTCACTTCATCCCGGTGTATTGTTCCCCTGCAGGGCCACGAGCCTCACTCCTCTTCCTCTGTAGTCGTCTAACCTTTTTCATCAGGACTTGTTCAGCTGAAAGCTTCTATTTTGCACTCCCTTTTGCATTATTGGTTTTATAATTTCCTGCATGCTCTATTCAAGTATTTCTCCTGTTCTATTTCACCCACCTTGCCTCCCCCAATTTCTTTCCTAAATCCCACCATTAGCCTAACGAATGCCTGCCGTGTATCTTGTTCTTCATCGTCTCCCGCCCTCTCTTCCGTGCTCCTCTCGTGACCCCGCCTTCTTTCTCCACTAGACTCTGTCAGGAGCTTTACTTACAGGTCGGGCTGTCTGATTAATGGCACTGCTGTTGACTTCATGGCTGAACATAAAGGCAGAACTAAACCGATTGCATCTCCATCTATCATCTAATTTCCCATGCTAAGCCACGTCTACACCCGGCTACAGAAAATTGATTCTCTTTCATACTGTGTAGCTGACACGTGCTAAAGTTATTCTTTTGTTAATAGATCTGCTTCTGAGTAATACTGATGAAGCAGGCACGAGCGATTCAACTGCAGAAATGTCAAAGAGATTAAACCTGATCTCACCCTCTCTTCATCTCTTCCCTTTCAGGGTTTCCTGAATGCAGTGTTTGAGAGGCTAAAACAGTTCTTGGAATGCTGTGAGTACTCGTCTCTTTCTTTTTCCTGGATCTCTGGTCTGAGGCTTCTCCCTTCAGTAAACAAACTCACTTACCGGTGCCTAATATGAATGCTTATTAAAGGCTCCTACTTAAGAGACCGTATGGCACACAGACTCCAGGTCTCACGATAGCATCGCATGGCGTAGGTTTCAAATTGAAAGCTGAGGCCGAGTCATCCTAAGGCAGTGGTTTTCAATCTCTTTCTCGTTAAGGACCCCTAAATTGATACACATTAGGTAAGATTTTTAATTCATGGACTGAAACAATTTTGGTTGTAAGATATTAGGGTTGGGCCAGTGTAAAAACCTTCAAACCCTGTATGATGTCAACCCAAAGACTCGACCAATGTCCTGAATCTGACCACTGGGTGTGGCACTTGACTCAGCAGCTGCTCCACCAAATCAGAATAGTGGTTTGTCACTAAAATGAGACTGGCTGGTCCACCTTAAAAATGTCGCTAACTTCGGGGCAAACTTGACAGGAATTACCCCATATTAACACACACTTGAGACGTTTGATGCATTTATATATCCCTGGGCGGACTACAGCCGTGGCTGGAGCCTTTATGTTTTCAGGTTGTCCTTACGTACTGCGTGTCCGTCCGTCTGTCCGGGCCGTTTTTGTGAACACGATTTCTTAGGTGCGCTTGTACTCAAAGATGAACTAATTGGACTTGGTGGTGAACGGTCACCATTGCTTCACAAAACACATGGATTCATATGCTAATTAAGACAATTTCACACAAATGTCTAATAGGATAAAAATGATGAAGTGATGACATTTTGGACAGACATGGATGTAAACGGCAACATGACCGCTTGGTGGAGGCATACGACCGCGAGGTGGCAATTCTTTTTCTGATCAATTTACACCAGAAGGAACAAGTTTTTATAACTGTCTGCTTTAGTGTGGAAGTGCGATCAATTAGCAAATTATTCTAGCTACTTCATTCACTCCTGGTCAGACAGCTGATCACTGCGATTACTCTTATAATACAATATAATAAGTGTCTGATTAAGATAGTTGTTCTTCCACGGCTTATTTCGGACATGCAGTTGTGACAAAGTTCACGAGTTCCTAAAAGGTTCCTGGTCCTGTCTCCTGCTACTTTGTACATATCCCTCTGAATGGAAATATCAAAATAAAGTTCATTAAAAAAAGGTTCTTCGTCGGTAGAGACACCCACCGAGTGACACCCTTTAAGTGGTAGCTATCCAGTTCAGTGGCAAATATGTTTGCTCAATTTCACCGTTTGATTTCACTATCAACGTTCCTTTTTCTTCTTTTTTCTGGGAAGTCTTTCATGATAACACCCAGTGGCTGAGAGATAAGTCTCAGACACAGCTCCACAATCTACCATAGCAGCAGATTTTTAGCAAAAAAATATCATCAGTCACAACTATCACTTCCAATATTTACTCTGATGATGGCAATAGAGACGGGGTCAGGGTCCTGTTGGTATTTGGGCACGGCAGACAGAGGAAATGGCAAGGCAGCTCACAGCCGGGTTGGGGAGAAATATCAGCTCTGCACAGACCGATAAGGTCAGCTATATAAACTGGTGTTTTTGGGGCAGTCTTTGTGGTCCATTCAGATGTCTGGCTCTCCCTGTTAGATGTTTGTCCTCCAGCCGGGTCAGTCACTGTCAATCACTGCACTGTTGAAAACTCTTTTTTCAAGGTTGCATATCTGTCAGAAATAATGAATAGTTTCATTTCTTAGCTTTGTTTTGTTCATCTGTCTCTGTCTGTGTATTGTATTAGCAGGTTTTCACCGGGTCAGGTGTTTGACCATTTGCTTACATTACCCGCTGTCACACACCTGCAAACAAGGAGACATTGGCATGGACGCAAAGTCAATAAAATGCAATGTTGTTTTAGATTTACATAATGCTTGATGTTAAGTGTGAAAGAAGCAAGACAACGCAATATTTAAAGCCAGTTCGCCTTATTAATCAATCCGTGAATGAATGTGTGCATAAAGGGGAGAGGAAACTATTGCCCCGGCTGCTCACAAATGATTGCAGGAATGCCAGAGACCGATTTTTCATCAATGAGGTTGACGAGGAAGTTAACTACATGGGACATCTTTATTGATTCTAGCATCATTGAGTGATTTTATGGAGCCAAAGTTTACAGCAGGGCGGCTGAGTCACTCATGTTCTTTTCATCACTGTTGTTTATTATATACGCCGACGTAATGGGCCCATGGGACTCACCAAAGGCAGCAAGATGAAGTGGGCATTTGAGGCAGAGTTTGGAGTTGGGATTGGTGTCAGGAAATCATATAAAATTGAATCATTGGGTAGATTTGGGAACATGTCACGGGCGAAGCTACGGACCTGTAAATATCTGGGTGGGGCTACTACTACTGGTGGCAGACCGGTAGGTGTGGAGGGTAGTCCCAGGTGATATTGGAGGAGGGGGCTGTCAGCAGACTGGTGAACAGCCCTCCTTCGGTTAGTCCGAGCTGGGAAAAGGAATATTCCCTTTTTAGAAGAGTTAAAAAGCCCCAAGATGTCTGAATTCGCCAACTCCACCATGAGTAACTGGTTTACCTTGGCAGACACAGCCATTGATGGATGAACAATCCAATTGAGGATAAAGCCAACAGTTAAAGTCTGAAGGGAATGTTGAGGAAAAACATTTTTAAAAAAAGAGGCGTCACCATCACTATTGGGAGCATAAACATTAGTGAGTATTATACATCTGGCCAGTAACTATAAATGATCTACTATTGAGATCAAATATTAGATTTTAATGTACAAAGGGATCAGATCCATGCAGCAGGAAAGCTGCACCTCTTGATTTTCTGAGGAATGAGTCTGACTTTCCCATCTTCTCTTCAACTTTGAATGAGTTGAGGCTTTAAGTGGAGTCCCTTGTCATTGGATTATATCTGCATCGAGGTGGTGGAGATGCTGTACCTTGTTTTATAGGGTTATTGAGTCCTTTACAGTTAAAACTGAATTGAATGTCTCCCTCGGTAGAAAATGCTGCAATGCAAATTAGGTTCGGTCATAGCTATGAATTGGGTCTGCTATACAAGAACAAGAGTGATGGACTGCAGCAGGAACCTCAACGATGGAAAGACAAAAGAAAAGCACATTAAAACACAATAAAAGTGTACAGTTTACACATCTGCCTTATGTTCAGCTACAGAGTCTCACCCCCCCCCCCCCCCCCCCCCCCCCCCTTCCTGTAATCTTGCGCCTACTCATTCATTCTAATACTTTTTTTTTTTTTTTTTGCCTTTTACATAAGTCCCATAATAGCTTTGTTGATGGGACAGAACAGACAGCACTTTATTTACACAGATTATTTCTCATCTAATGTTCCTCATCGTTCTGAAAAGGTTTCCTCTGAAACAATTGTGACTCATGAAATGACACAGTCATTCCTCATGTGGGCTCCGTGCAGCGTACCTTTTTATGAAGGTATTGGCAAATTACTTCCAGAGAGGAAAGTTCAGACTTTCAATACTGTCATATATTTTGCTGCCGTCCTGCCAGTGTGTGTGTGTGTGTGTGTGTGTGTGTGTGTGTGTGTGTTCAGCTTTAAAGAACACCTAACTCACGAATCGTCAGATATTGGACTTTTTCTTTCCTCTTGAAATTAAAGGTTTTAAAGTGAGAAAGCATATTCCCCAAAATGTCAAACTATTTCTTTGATTTAAATCCAATGGATCTAAAAGATAAAATACAATATATTACCAATTGATTGCTATTATTACTCTGTTACTCTTATAATTAAGTCATATAATTGACATATGAAATCACTATGGGGTTTAAATAACTAAGGACCATCTCTATTGCCTGTGGATGCTGTACGTTGACAATACTTCTGCTGTTAAGTAACACTACTCTGACTGTTTTTATGTTTCAGCTCGACAGGTTGGTCCAGACAGCACATGCAGAGAAAAGCTGCAGAAGATGATCATACTGTACACCAAAGTTGTGAGTTGACTTGTGTATCTAATTATATAGCAATGAATCTCCGTCTGTATGTCTTTATGTGGGTTTATGTCCCGTTAGCACTGGTAGCTAGTAGCCGTCACTATGTTGAGAGCTGTGTGTGGAGGCAATCCCGGCCGTCACTGACGGAATCATAGATATGCTCTGAATTGTTTTTGTAGCTCATTAATAGTACAACTATAAATACCACAGTACCACGTAGTAACAGTCCTGCGTTGTAATTTTTATATCAAGTGAAGGGGGAAAAGAGGCATCATCAGCACTCAACGTACCTCATGTCTGTTTGCATCAAGGACGTTACGGACCGATTACAGTGTTTAACAAATGTTCCTCTTCCTCCTCTCCCCTTCTCTATGTTCGCCCTCTGTGTAGTTGCTAGACTTCCTGGAGTACCATGCATGTGCGTTCATACCCCTAATCCAGCGCTCCCTGGAATTTGCCGTCAGCTACCTGTTCACGCCGGCGGGGGAAGGAGTGACCTTCGAACGCTTCATTGTTCAGTGCATGAACCTCATCAAGATGATTGTAAAGAACGATGCCTACAAACCTTGCAAGAACATCGATGGTAGGTCATGAGGGCCGTGGGGAAGAGGAGCAGGAGGGGGGATGAAGGATGAATGGAGCGACAACACAAGGGAGTAAACTACATGGTGGGCGAGTGATGAAAGCTGCATATTTGAATGAGAAGAAGTGAAAGTCAGACAATCGTCATCAGAAAGACACACTAGCTCTTCAAAGCAGATCACTGACGGTGTTTTGAAAAACACTACTCTGTAATTCCATCATTGGTACCTCACCACGGCTCATGCTTATTTCAAGCAGACAGAGGCCTCCAGTGCCTCATTAGCCATGGAGCACAGCACTCTGTTTTTGTTCTGCCAGCTCGTACGGTCTTTGGTGTGCCTGCATTGAAGCTCTTTCTCCGAAGCAATCGTTAGTCGACAGAGAGCAGAGCCACGTTTTTTAGGGTTCCTGTGCTAATGCTTTGGTGCCATTCGAAGGTTCGAGTGTGCCGTGGCGGCTGAGTTAAGTTGGACTTCAGGTTACCGTTCCCTTTCATATTTCTAAACAGGAAAACAAAGTATTTTGAGGAGCAGTAGTAGATGGAGCAAAAGGGAAAGTTGAGCCTTGACTGACTGAGCTCAGAGCAGCCATCTGACTTATTCATTAGGCCCGTGCTGTCAGTCAGGTGGACTGACAGGAGGACCCGTGTGTGTCTGAGAGCATTCGGACAGGACGCTCAATACTGTGTGAAGAGCAGTGACGTGGAGGTCAGGGGCCACAGGTAAAGTGGAGGTTTGAAAGTTTAACAGAATGCAATCTGTTGGTTTGGGTCTGGAAGTAAAGTCAAATGTCTTGTTTGCTTTATATCGGCATTTTTTCCT
Organism: Anarhichas minor; assembly: GCF_050575085.1. Classification (NCBI taxonomy): domain Eukaryota; kingdom Metazoa; phylum Chordata; class Actinopteri; order Perciformes; family Anarhichadidae; genus Anarhichas; species Anarhichas minor. The sequence goes on along the minus strand of NW_027466471.1, from coordinate 7,773,385 downwards.
CTCTTAACATGCTGAATGCATTTTGACTGTTGAAATTAAAATTCTTTTACTATCCACTTTTTTTTAATTGAAAGTAAAAATGAGCAACAGAGGTGAAAGTAATTGTATTACAAATTATAATAAAATGTATAATTTTAAAGTTAGCATGTAGACTGCAGAAGATTAATCAACTGCTCTTTTTTACTATTTTAATCACCCATTCCCAACAGGCTTTGGCCTGAAATAAAGAGTTTTGAGTATACAGCGTGCTTTTGTATTTAGATATCATATATATTAAGAGTACTTTGTAACGAATATTTCGTTAACGCTGTAAATTCCATCAGAAATCGGATTCAAACCTCTGAAGTAGACTCTGTAGCTCGGCAGACTTCTTGTTTGAGAGATAATAAAATATTTTTCTTGCCTAACTTTTTCTCTTTTCCCCACTTTTTCTCTCCCTCCTCTCCTCTCCCCGCACCCTTCCGCCCTCAGACAGTAAACCAGAGAGTCTGGAAGCTCACAAGATCAAGACGGCATTCTTCACACACCCCACGCTGACAGAGATTGGACGCCGGCTCGTCTCACACTACTTCCTTCTCACAGAGGAAGAGCTGGCAATGTGGGAAGAGGACCCTGAGAGCTTTGGTAATAGCACATCCCCAGACACGCAGGCTGTGAATCCAAATGTGCAGACTTATCTGGGCCTGCAGACCGGCAGAGTTAACAGGCATGTGCTTGGGAAGTCCAGAATAGCGAGGGTTGGCCAATTCTAGAATCCGTGTAGTCAGCAATGTCGCCCTGGATGCAGGCTTTACCCGACTGTATTGTGTAGTGGTGATGCTGTATTCCTGCATTGAGGTTAGAGGTGCTGAACATATAAATAATGGCCTTAACAGTGATTTCTTGAATTGTGACTTGTATGGTTTTCATACAACTTTCACCCAACATTATGGGCCTTTCACACGGAAAGCTGAAAATCATTATTTTCAATGGCTTGTGCGTCACCATGGCGGCTTTCCGCTGCAAAGTTCAACCTCCAGGTGTTTCTGCTGCGTAGCCTCAGCTATAATCTACGGACCAACATTTCCTAAAAGATAACAATTTGTCACCTTAGAGTAAAGTTTTAGACACACACCCTTGTGATTATGCTCTACATGGGACACCAGCCCTCACACCTCTTCTCTTCTTCTAGCTGTTGAAGAAACAGGTGGTGACTCTTGGAAATACAGTCTACGGGTACGTAAACACACATGCACAATACAAAATGATATTAGTAACCTGATAAGAGAGGGGAACAAGAACTCAGACATAGGTCCTCCATGTTTTTTAGTACTGTTGTTTTTGTAAGTGCTAAGTGATGATGGTTGTGCACACAGTCCTCAACCCTTTTGAGAGGTCCTTGTGTAATTCATAAAAGAGAATTACAGCAGCATGTCCTCTCCGGTACCACTTCCTTGACAGCATCTACGAACTGTGAGAAGAGGAATGTTGTTTAAAATACACCTAATATGTCTCCTGTGTTTCAACCAACATGTCTAGTTTGCCAAGATTAAAGTTACAATTTTGCAAGAAACAAACAAAGTGTCACCCTTCCAACCATAAACCTGTAACTGAAAGAACCATAACAGCAGAAGATATTGGAATTGCGATATACAACAGTTTTTCTCAAGTGTTGTCTTTAGTGTGTGCTATATTTTTTCAACATTAAAAGTATTTTATGAGGTGGCACAGAGCAGGTTGTACACGTCATAAAACAGCTAGTGGTCCCCCGGGCTTTCGATCCGCTCTCTGTATCTTGTTCGTTGGCAGTGACTCGTCTTCGGCTTCATGACGTGATCTCTGATTCAAGTCCTATTATTTTCTGTCTACCCCTCATTTCTCTCCCCTTGTCTCTTCGTGTTGAGCCCCATCTATCCACTTTCAACATTAAGATGGCAAACATTGTTTTGAGTACAGTAGAGCATTAAATCATTCTAAGCACACTTCAGCAGCAAATGCATGGTGCCATTAGTCTTTCACAGCTCGTTAGTTGATCAATTACTTCAGTTAGAATTCTCAATAGAAGACACTGAACTGTTTTTAAAAAACTTTTCTTGCATCAGCTTTTTATTGGTCAGTGTTGGCTGATAAACAATTTTAAAGCTAGAAACACCAGCAGCACACTCACACACACTTTAAGTGCTTAGTTCAGACTATGCATGTAATTAGTAACGTAGAATTGATCACATTCCCAAAAGCTCGAAGTTTGCAAAGAGACACGTCAACGTCTCTGCAGATCCACACAAAGAAGGGCTAACTGGTTGCCGAGGCTAATTTACGTTTATATTTTGTCCGAACATCATGGCCGCCCTCTTTTGACCTTCGTGTTGGCGCATTGCGGTGCTCAGGATGGTTCATTGATCAAATGTCACTTTCCATCTATTCCTTCCATAGTCACCAGCCCTAATGGCTGATTATAGATGTCCTTCCTCTGGCCATATCACCTATGGACTATGTCTATGTCTATATAAGGGTTTGTCTTAAACCTGTTGGAGGCTGGAGCCTTTTAGAAGTGTCATCTGACCCACTGCCACCTGGGTGGAAAGGTCAAACCTACAGTACATACTGTGAGATGTCCCGTACACATCCACTGTAGAGCACGCAGCATGTATTAATAGGTTGGCTCAGCCCATGTTGTCAGATTTCTTGCAGCTTTATTTGATATGGATTTTCTGGTGATGTCTAAAACCAATAAACTGCTTGAAGGCGGGGAGACAACCGTTTCTCTCTTTGAGTACACACAAACAAAAATCCCCTTCACATTGACTTTTTATTGAACCGGGAGCTCGAGGCAGTGTTTGCCTTTGTTTGTCTGTGTTTGTGCATGAGCCTCTTTGTATAAAATGTCCTTTGTGTATATAGATGGTGTGCACTGACATCCCTTGTTCACCACCACCAAGTGCCCAACCGAACTAAAGCAGGCCGCTCAGAATGAGGAGAGCTGGGAGAAAATACTAAATGAACGCTTGTGATGACTTCCGCATACAGTGTACCACCAGTTCTGCTGATTAACCATCCCCTCTCCTCTCTCCAGCCCTCTGCAGAAGTATTGTTCCTGGATATCTTCCACAACTACAACCAGACACTGATACCGGTGCTGCTGGACATGGTTCAGAACCTCCAGGGTCAGTTATTAAATGTCAATTTCAAATATTATTTCTTGCCAAAAGCAAAGTCTGCTCTCTTTTCTGAAAAAAACTCCAAATGTGAGGAAAACGTGTATTCATTGCCAGTTTATTAGGTACACCGAGCTAAAACTATTGCTTTCAAATGCCCTGTGTTAAATCTTACCTTTTATAAAGTTCAGTTTATGTTACATCTGTGTAGATTCAATGATGTGGTGGTTTTGGAGGCTGTTTGGTGCTGTTGGATTTTATTGTGTTGAACCGAGTGGTCTTTTAAATTCTTGTCCACCCCAATGACATCATTAAAATGTTTTTTTCAATCTATTCGTCACATTTTAATATTTAATTAATTTCAGTGTCGTCTCAATGCATTATTCAGAATATGCAAAGTGCTGTAAATGGCCTTGAAAGATGCTGTACAGATATACTTGCCTTGCACTGCACACATGCTATGCCTCAGTTTCCCTGTAATATGTCCGACTCCATTCCCCTCACGGAATATAGCCTTGCCTCAGAAAAGTGATACATATTTCATGCATCACAAAACGGTAAAGGGCGAATCTTTGTTCACGTTGCTTTTAACAGTCCCAGTATGAATAGCATTCAAGCAATAGGCTTGACAGCACCTTCAAGATCCCTGTTGACAACCCTCCACCATTAAAACCACTCACAGTTCTTTAGTCAGTCACACACACACACACACACACACACACACACACATGCACACACACACAAACTGCCACTGGTCCCCTGGTGGCACTGCCATGTAGTTCTTGTTCTGTTGCTAAATTAGGCGCCGAAGTGACAGATTGGAAATGGGCTCTGCTGGAGCAAGGAAGGCGGCAGATTGGTGTAATTCTATGGTTGAAGGGAGGCAGCTATTGATTTTCGAGAACTGAGTATACAACAAGGACTAATGGAGAGCGAGGGAACAGACCAGTGAAGTGATTGAGACTGATATGAAGTGCAGGCCGTTTTAAGTTGCATCTGTGTTATGATGTGGTCACTGGGTCCATCAAATCATACAGATCGTTACCATTGACAAACATTTGGGCTGCATGCACGTTACGATAATCCATAAAGTAACCCAGATTATGTGTCCGTCTTTGCAGGCCCAACCAATGTGGACGACTCGGCTCAGCTGCTGATGAAGGATTCCGGTGAGTCGAAGCATTCCGGGTGTATTTAATGGCTGATTTGGACTCGTAAGAAGAGTCTGATTCTGCTAAAATTACTATTTTATCTGAAACACCAAATGTGAATGTTATTAAAATTCTCCAACCACTATCCCAAACAATTTTAAACAACAAATGGAGATGATTAAATTGAGATTTGAATAAAGAGAGCCACGGGACGCATACCAATCATTTCAGACTAAGATATAAAGTCTGAATCACGTACCAATTCTTTTTCCTTTTTTGGTTGCATTTTCATAATGTAATCCATTCTTGCTATACTGCTTTCTATCATGACCGTGGACATCTTGTTTCCCCCTCCCGTTCCTCTGTCTCACACCCTCTCTGCTTCCTGTTAGTATTTATAACTCGGTGGCAGGTCAGGGCTGCCTCTCTGGTGGTTTTATGGCATACGCAACTAAATCACGGGCAGTTGGGATTGCCCGCTATTGGGGCCTCTGTTAAAGCCGGATGTGTTGATGAACCTGCAGACGTCACTGGATGATGAAGCTGTGCTGTGGCAGCAGCAGTGATATATAATTCTGACTGTGAGAGCTAAAGCTGGTTGAAGTGCCAGAGTGCCACTTAATAACAGCAGGTGCTGATTTGTTAATTCGTCAATAATTATAATGGTGCTAGTTCACTTACAGACTAGGACCTTAATTATTCTGCTGTAAATAGCGGGTTCAGCCGAACGTAGAACTGAGCGTGCTTCAATGAGCTGAAGACCGTAACAACCACATTAAGCCAACCTATATATGCTGTAAAGACATTTGTCATATATAATAGACAGTGCTACGTGACGGCCATATTTGCTAAAAGACTAAAACAAGACAACCTGCTTTTTATACCCTTTTTATAGATGACAAATGCTGCTAACTGGCGTTCAACCAAGGATAAACATCCATGAGGTGTTTACATATTTTTTGTATCTCTGGTATTTGTCCCACATTTGTCATTTTAATGCTGCACTGACAGCAGAACTAACTTCCTCTTTCTAAGATATTGAACATTAGAACGAAGTAAGTATATTTCAGTCTGAGAGCTCCTTTTGGACGACTACAATCGAAAGCGTAGGAACATCTCATTTGGAGGAGCCAGAATATTATAGGATATTTTCTCCTCTCTTCCCTCCTTCTCTCAGAATTCATTACTTTTAAAGATGAAATAAAAATAGTAACAGGAAGCATCTCTTCCACTTGTATGGCCTCTGTCCCTTTATCTGTCTATCTTATTGTTCTCATACTGTCATCCGTTTTCTGATCTCATCTTTTATTTTTCTCCATGGCCTCTACATTTACTGTTACATCTACACGCACACAGATACAAATGCACACAAAGCACGTCATGGACCTTTACCTCATTTTACAAAGTCTCACACGCACATAATCTATAATGTATAACCGTCATTATAATATAGAAATGTATGCATGGTATCATAATTGATGGCTGAACTGTATAGAAGTAGCCCCGAGGTAACAGGAGCCTATCAGGGTCTCTGGGGTGGACTGCCGTGTTTGCACGATAAGACCTGATGGTTCACCCTCATTCAAACGAAGGCTTTTGAATGACACGGCAACTCCTTTTTACTCTATAAGGCTCAATTTAAACACCTTTCATGGCTTACACTTTATATTTGCCGCCTTCATCCCTTTCCTATCATTTCAACTCTTCGTACTTTCATGCAAAGTTTAGCTGTTCAGCTCCCAGCTATACATGAAGCAATACAGTCCAACATTCGGCTATTTGATCAATGCAATGTTTTAGCTCTTGGCATCAAGCATTGCAGTTCAGTGTCGGCTTTTCAGCGACCAACAATCCTACAGCAATTTCATTTTTTAATTGCATTTTTGCAGTTGAACCCACATAAAATGATCACACTTTAAATATTGAAATGAGACCTTTCAAGTGCTGCATTGTGTGCTTAAAAGCATCAGACTCAAACATGAAGGTCCTGTTGGGACAAAATGCAGAGATTTCCTTTAAGCCAATAACATGATGAATTATGTTTTAGTGTTCTGCAGCTCATTTTGGAACCATAAGCCATCTTTTTTTTAACAGTTATTGTACATCTTTTTTTAATCTCTCCCTCATCTGCTCATATTCTGTTTGTTTACTGCACTTTTTAGAAGTTCAGTGCTACTGTGGATACTGTGACTAAATGATGGTAATGTTGTGACTCTTGTTGTGGTTGTTTTGTCCTCAGTATACAACGCAGTGGGGCTGGCAGCTTATGAGCTTTTTGACAACGTCGACTTTGACCAGTGGTTCAAGAATCAGCTTCTTGGGGAGCTGCAAGTCGGCCATCACAGGTAGCGTGTCAGCATTTCTTCTGAAACGTTCACACATTTTGATTTTAAATGGACTTACATAGCGCCTTTCTAGTCATCCGACCACTCAAAGCGATTTACGCTTCATGTCAACATTCGCCCATTCATACACACAACAATACACGGATGGCATTGACTGCCATACAAGGTGCCAAACTGCTCATCAGGACTCACACACCGATGGCACCGTCCTCTGGGCCAATTTGGGGTTCAGTATGTTGCCCAAGGGCACTTCAACATGCGGACTGGAGGAGCCGGCGTTCGATCATCGATTAGTTCCTCCACCTGAGCCTTAGCCGCCCCTCAGCATCTTTCATTTCATTTCCTACCATGATATTTTATCTTCACAAACTAAGGAATCATAAAACTTTTACTCAAAATCAGATACCAGCTCGAGGTGGGAGAGACACGGACCGAATACGCTTCTTAAGCTTTTTAATATTGTTTTTCATGCCAAGACTGTCACGTTGTAAATAATAACCTTATCTGAGTCTCAACAAAAATGTAATGTGATAGCCTTCCCTAAGGAAGGTTTGTATTGTAAGGTTATTGATTTGAGTTGAACTGTTCAGGTGTTCTTTATTTCCTGTGGCCACTTGGTATGCGGTATGAATTTTAAACGCATCGTCCTTAGGAAGGTGATGACTCTTTAGGCCATCGCATTTTGCCTTACTAATGTTATTGAGGCAATACTGGTGAGACCTGAGCCAGCCAGGCAGTTCTTTTTTTTAAACGGCTGTTTGTTTAACTGTATGCGCGCTCACGTTCAGACATTAGTGGCGTCTGATGCATTGCTTAGGTAACACATTCCTGTCAGTGTAACTCAGGCTAATTGACTATTCACTTCTGTCCAGCTATTGATTACCGTCAGCAGCACAGTCAATGCATGCCAAAAGGCTCGTAAGTAGCCCACTGATGCTTGGAGTCGATGTCCGTTATGGTCACATTAACAACTGCTGCTTATACTTAACCAATCACTCCAGCAGCAGTCAAACGTACGTAGCGCCGACGTATCAGCATCAGCATCATAACGGGCTAATTAAACGTAAAGAACTGTAGTACAAAGTCTACAAACCTCATCACGGGTGTAAAGACAGTCGGGTCAGTAAGAATAAAGAGTGAGCTGACGGATGACCGCGTCTCAAAATGATGGGAAAGAGGGAGAGTTGCCAGAGTTGGAGGTGTTGACAGCGATATGGAGAACAAAGAAGTGCCCTGCTGCCCTGCTCACGCATACGCCAAGACGATCAAAACAAAAAGCCCAGCAGCACTCTAAAGGTTGGCCACTCAGGTTACTGCTGACGTCAGTGCGGCTCTACTCTCACACAGTGCAGGTGCGAATGTCGCCTCCACTTTGTACCTGGTTCCTTTTGGCTTTGGCCTTTTTCAAGTTCGCTTCACCTCCAAACTCATGTTTTCCTCTTTGATATTCGAAAATGTTGATATAGTTGATTTTATGTGTTTGAACAAACTGAGCTCATCGAGTCACCGTGACGAGGAATGTGTCAGTAAGGCCTCCACTTAAAGTACAGAAATAAAACCAAAGGAGCAAATGGCACAAACACCACCTCTGTTGCTTTCTCTACTCACGCATGCATTTATTTATTCTGCTCCCCCAATAACAAATGGAAATGAATAGAGAGCTTAACAAATGGACAGTGAAGCAATACTCACAATAAAAACAAAACAACTGTTGACTCAGACTCGAGATCCTATTTTTCCTGCAATTTCTCTTCTTCTGCTGCTCAAAAATCGCAAATTCACACATTTTGTATTAATTCTAATTCCATAGCTTAACTAGCAAAGCAGTGTAAACATGGAAGCACAGTCCTGAAGATGTCTTCCCACTAAAGAGCCTACTGTCAAAAGTGATCACAAATGTAGTTGTGTAGTTATAATGCACTTGCTGTGTTGATGGCAGTAGGGGGATGCCATCAGATGCAACAGTCTGGCTCCAGGCAGCCAGTGGCTAAACAGTTAATAGATTTTTTTGCAAGATAAACACATTGTTGGCTTTAGTCTCCCCATTGCAATTCATTAAAAGATAACTCAATCCTTATCCATTAACTGCCAAATAATGTATTTTAAAACAACAGAGAGGTCCTTGTGTGATAACCTATTGCTTGGTGCTAAGAGGATTGTCTGTCTTTAGGTTGGTTGTATAAATGACAGGAGATAAACCTTTCAACTCCCATTGATTGCTCTGCTGTGGGCTGATGAATCAGGCCGTGTTTCTCATACAGACCCGAGATGTTCAGTCTTTTCAAGAGGCCTCTGCAGTGGGAATGTAGATTGAACATGGCTTATTATTCAGTGTTGGAGATGATGAGTGGAGTTTCTTTATTCCGTGGCAATCGGAGGCTTGTGTTTTCATGTATGCGTGTGTGTGTGTGTGTAGGCATACATATGTTCGCCTTTTGCGCGCCTGTCATCACGCTGTCAGTATGTCATCGTGTTTAACATCCTGTCACGATTCAATTTCTCATTCTCAACTCTCAGTGGAATGCCTTAGTCACAAGAATATACTTCTTCAGACATTTGACCCCAAATTATGATCCCTACTGGTCAGATATATGATGCCGTAAAGAATTCTGACATCACTCGATCAATGTCCGTGAAGGGAACCCAATCATGCAGAGAATAAACTGAAGGAGATCATCAGCGGGGATTTATGTGTTGCTGTTATTGATCTCGACACAGCTCAAGTGTCTGTGTGTAAAAGGCACCTTTACCCATGTAACAAATTAACCAGCGAGCTCCCATCCAGCCCAACATGTCGTCCAGCCTGGTTCCTCACAAACACCATGTTTCCAGCCCATATGCTGACATCCATTCACATACAAACTAAAACCATTTGTAGGCTCTGCAGCTCTATTTGATTTGTTGGGAAACTGAACTACACATATATGTATATACGGTGTATTCACCTTGTGACCACGGCGTTACAAATCCCTGTTCCATTCTACGATGGAAAGATCAGTCCCAGTTTGTGGCAGTGACTCACCATAGGTCCTATATAGTCCTTTGTGTCCAAGCTGACCATGCAGACATCACTGCTTTAGGTTTATATGTGGAGAGTCTTTTTTAAAATTATTTTTACTGATACTGCTTTCAAGTTCATTCCAAAGGTGTTCTGGTGGATTGCTATCAGGGATTTGTGGGTATCAGGCCTTTTAAGTGTTATATTGTAGACTTGTGATGGCCTGTGCCAGCTGACTTATCCCTATTTTGAAGTGTTTTGTGCTCTGGTACATTCAGGGAAATGTCACAATGTGCAGTCTTCAAATCGTCTTTCCTGGCACAAAAACGATAATCCTCTTTTTACAATTTTTTTCTGTATGTTCGATAACGTTTTAAATTCCAAATGAAATCACATTTACTCGTCCCTTTTTGAGTCAATGCATTGTATTTTTTTTAAATGCATTTTTTCCCAGATGAATGTATTGTATTCATGTTTGTGAGTCGTATAAAAAGGAGACTTAAGCACTTGCGCGTTGTTGTTCAAAGTCTGTCGCTCTCATGTTGAGTAGGCTGCTGTCTGGCTCAGCGACGAAACACTGACGTTACTATTCTATACAGTATTTGATCAGCTGTATCAAAATAATCTGTATAGATGCATACCTGATGGTATTCAGTTGAATTAATTCAAAACGGAGGGGGGGGGGGCTCCATCGGGAAACCAAAAAGTGTATATTCTTTTCCTCAAAGGAGAACAGAGGACGATTGATCTACAGAGCAGATATGTATGCTGTCGCACATATGTGTAAAAAACAAAAATGTAGTTGCTGTTTCATGTACCTATTATTATTATTATTATTATTATGATGATGATGATGATGATGCAACATATACTGTATGCAAATAGCTCTGGCCCACATTTTTGTGCAGGTAGGGTTTATTATTGTGTACAAACACAAGCGGTCAACGGAGCAAATTAAAGTCTTTCTCGATGGTTAGTTTTGGCTTCCTCGCATAATAACAACTTTATTATAATAACTTTTTTTCTAAAGCACCTTTCAAAACAGAAAAAATATTATGTAACAGATGAAATAATTAAGAAAAAGCCGAACCGTAAAAAGTGAGCTCAGGTTAGCGATTCCGGAGCTCACTGCAATCCGGCTGGAGACCGAGTCAACCCACGTGACCGGTCCTGAAACACGGGCCCCCGTCTCGTTTACCATGCTCTGTGGGTGGGACTAACCCTAACCCATCACCATTCATTTCCATACAAGCAATGTGTTAATGTGATTAAATTGCTCATTAGGGCAACGAATTGTTAAAGTGCACCAGGTTGATGCATACGGCTCTAAAACGTAGGCTACAAAATGTTCTTTCTAAATGCACCATGTTTCCAAAGTCACTGAGTAAATAATCGTACAATAATAAAATGATAGTGTTCTTATATCTAATGTGGCCCACAAGTCCCCTAAAGGCGAGTACAAAAGAACCGTGTGCTGGTCGGTGCACTGAACCAGACGGAGCTTTTCAGACTTGATCGGTGATTATCCAAGGGTGTTTGTTTTCATTCTACCTCTGTCATCTTGTTCTTAAAGTCATGCCAGTCTGCCTTCATCTCATATAGTTCTGCAACACCGTGAAGCGTGAAGCGACGTGGCTGTAATATTTCCCCCCGACTTGGCAATATCTCCCGAGAAGCAGAAGGACGGTAATTATATTGGCATCTGCCAGAAGCCACATTCAAAGCAGATTTTCTGGCCGACACCCTCGCCTGGTGCACATTTGTCGCTGTGACCAGAGTATTCTCAGATCCCGCTGCCTCGCCCGCCGTCCTCGGCCCTCTGGGCATCGGCTGTTGGAGCGTTTAATACAGCTCCCTCGTTCAGACGTTTGATTTACATCATACAGAACAATAAAATATCTAACATTCACAACAAGAGAGGTACCATTTTGGGGGGGGGGGGGGATAACTAAAAGTAAAGTTGTTAAGAGGATACCAGTGGCATTAGAGCAGCTTAATTAATGTTGTCCTCACCGTCTCTGGGGTTTGAACTGCACCCACCTGTTCTCACACCTGCAGGATTGTCTGCTGCTTGCCTCTCGGTGTCTGTCAGTGATCACGCTGGTTCCCTCTGGTAGGGTGTCATGTAATGTCTCCGCTCAGCAGTCTATCTCCATCAAAAATCCTGCAATATTAGCACGGGTAGCAAATTGACTGTGTTCCCATTCGTCTTTACACGGGATAATACAGTTCTAGAGTTATTAAGATAGCAGTTTTATGATTTTCTTTTTGTAGTTTAAAATGTCTCGCAAATTGTTCCATTTTCGGCTAATAAATGACTTCACTGCAAACGCGCATCACAGCTCTTCATGCCTCTCTGCCGCCTTGGGGAGAAAAATAACCAAAATATAGAAGTGAAGCATCATCTGCCGCGGGTCTTGTTGAACCTGTAGGCCGTCCCGCCCCCACGTGGACCGCAGAAAACCTGTCGGACAATTCGTCTGCCGGGGACTCGTGCGCCTCTAAATGGGGAGCCAGGTGCACTACAGGACATCAATCGTCTGTGGGGGTCCTGTGTTGACAGGCTGATTGATGTCCAGGTGTCCTTCCTTCTGTCCTTAAGGGTAGAGGCGGCACACTTGACTGATTTAAACGGTCTTTGATCAGTGTGATGCAGTTTAGAGTCAAGGTAAGGAGTTCTTAGCAACATCGACCCGTGCCTGCTCGGTTCCTGAATAGTAAACCTACCGTTTACAGCACGGCCACCGAGTTTGCCTTCTGAACGCGACCAAAACTACACAGAAAAATGAAGTGATAAGGAGAGGTCGCAGGTGAGAGTGTGAGATGGAAAGAGACGGGCCAACAAACTGTCTGTGTGAATGTCTGGAGTGTGTTAAAGAGGGAATGGGAGATAGAGGCAGTCGTGTGTGTGGGAGATGGAGAAAGCACTACGTCACATTGTGTCCTCTGGACACACTCTACTTAGAAGGTGTGTGCGTGCGTGTGTGTGTGTGTGTGTGTGTGTGTGTGTTTCTGAATTTGAACACAATAATCAGATTTCTCTCTCAATTTCAAAACTCTAAATCCTTAGGCTCAGGAACTATTTTTAATGATGTTTAAAAGTGAGATCAGAATGAATTAAACAGGCAATCACCCTCTGCTTCACGTCAGGTGGTTCTTAGCCTCCACGTCATCCATTACAATCATGAAGCGTACTACTTGAGTATTATTCCTAACTGCACAAGTACACGCTGTGTGTGTGTTTACTTATTTGCTTGCTGGTTCAGTCATCATTTCCCCTCTGCGCTCCGATAGTTTCATTGAGCCCTGCAGAAGTCTGTCTGTGTCACTTGATATGAAGCAGCAACAGCCTAAATATTAATAACCGTATCTGTCAGCACAACTATTGTGTGTGACTTAACACCTGTGGCTGAGCCTCAGGCCGTCAGTAAGCTCCTTTTTATTAACAAAAATAAAATTGGCTCACTGACTACACAAACATCTGTGCGCACACTTGGATTTGAAATCGCTGTCAATCTTTTCCTCCTTTCTGTACCTCAACCAAAGCATTTGTCGTACCTGTGATGAGTCATCGTGTCTGAGAGCGGAGAGATGACCGCAAGTCCTTTTTTGAGCACACATACACATTTACGCATTACAAAAAAACCCACTCCTACACACACCCCATTAGTATCACTCATACTGACGTCCCAGAATAGCTCGAATGAGCTTTTTGTGTCACCCAGACTGACGGCCAGATACAGTGTGCGTTCAATCATTCTACTGACATAAATGACGACAGTCAGCCTTATTCCAGCATAAAGGGCTTTCAAACACGCTGGCATTTCGTCATTGCCTTTTGTGACTTGACCTTTTGTGCGGAGTTTGGTTAGAAAAGTCACTCCCTCCCCTGGGTGATCAATAGATGCTGTAAAATGACTCTGTGTGTCTTAAACTCCATTTCCCCTCATTGCTAGTATTTGCCACTGGGGATGTTTTTTTTTTTTTTTGCTGGCTTTATACTCTAAACATAATTGAGTTTGGCATGTTCACACAGGTCAGATGTGAGCAAAATGAACCACCACATTGGGCTTTCGATGCTGCCGTGCTTTATTGGCGAGCTGAATGAACACAGCTGGGTTCATGACCCCCCCCCCCCCCAATCTTGCAGTTGTACCAGTTTCAGTGTAACTCTGTTTACTTCTGTTCCTCTTGTATCTGCTCCCATTGCACCTCGCAAGGTCTTTCACCTGGTGTTGACACCATTAAGCAAATAGACTTCAAGTCCCAGAGAGTATACCGACATTTGCTCGCAAAAAAAAAGACTACACAAAAGTCCTTAGAGCAGCACTGCACCACCTTTTTTTTTTATTTGCTCATGGATGTTAGCTTAGACAGTGTGTCTTCATATCCTCTGTCTGAGAACTGTTTAACTTATCCACATTCACATTCACATGACATTTAAACATTCTTGTTACCACAGACACAAATAACCATACTATTTGTGCTAGACTGGTTTCATCACCGGCACGTGGATTTTGCAATACCGTAATTACTGTGGTAAACACACGTTTTGGTTTTAGCACACACCTATGCTGTGTTCAAAGAACGAGCGACACAGCAACATTCTCCAAGTCCTTTTTCAATGGAAGCCGGTGACTGACATGAAGCTAACAACTGATGCCAGGCACAAATCAAAGTTTTTAGAGCACCTGTGGTGTGTTGAAGCGTCAACCAATCCTGTTTTTGTTTCACCCTGCTCCATTCTGTTCCCAGTTGCCATTTAACAACATAACTACATCAACCAGCGCTTGAGCAACAGTTCAAAGCCGGCTCACCGACGAAGTAGCTGCCCACACTTTGCTGTTTTGTCGCTCGTAGTGTGAACACAGCGTTAGACTCGAATCATTTCAAGCTACTTATTTTACAACACAATGCCCTAAAAAACCTAAATGCCTGCAGAGCAGAAGCGAAGGAACAATGTGTCTGCCTCTTTAAGGTTAATGTGAAACTGGGATCCTGCTTTGGATTGAGTTCGTATTTGTCCACATGGATTTGCCCCGTGTTTGCCAGGAAGATGAGTGTGTGAAGGTACGGAGGAGGAAGCAGCTTTCGTGTGAATGAGTCGTGTCTCACCTTTGACTGAGTGCCCCTGTCCACCTGCCTGTCCATCTGCCTTTCTATCCTCTTCTTCCACTTTGCCAGCTGTACCGTCCCCAGCTGAAAAGATAGTTTGTATTTGTTAGTCACAGACATGCACACACTCACACCACTCCATTATACTGCAGGCAGAGTTGGGAAAACTAATCCTTTAGTCACTTCAACAGATGCATTGAATGAAGGATAATCAGCACACGGATTACAATGTTGTTTGGAATAAGGCTGACTGTCGCCATTTATCAAGTCTGAACATACTTGCCAATAGTTGTTCCCTGCGCTATGTATAAAAATAACATTTTATTTGTTGCCTTTGAGAATACACCAAAATGCACGAGCGTCCTGTAGTAGTAATCTGTAATTAGATTTATTTATTCTCGTCACTGACTTGTTATCCGAGTGTCAGTATTTAGTTGCCAAGCTGTTGTTTGGAACCTGGACATAGAGAGAGCTTTGGGAACGTGCCCATTGTCCACTGGCACTGCCGGAGCTGCTCAGTCATGTTGGAACCATCCTATGTTGCTGCCTCCATAAAAGCTTATAGAAAATCGAATGTGTCTGCCGTTGTTTTCCTATAAAAGTAATTGGATGATGGTTTATTCTCCTCGCATGGTCCGCTGCTTCTGAGCAGTTTAACCCCCGAGTGTCCAAGTGCTATCTTGTGCTTTTAAGAAGATGAGAAATCAAGTCCAAGTGGTATTCAGCTTAATGGTGTCAGTAAAGGTAATCGACAGGCCAAGGTCTAGTTCTCCAAATGCCTTTTGGCAAAGGTTTGTTTGAAAGGTATTGGGAAACCAATTAACCAAACGAGACACAAAAACATGCTTTTGTGCTTTGATTATACAAACAAACCGTTATTTTTCTTTCCTTGCACGGCCACGCACACACACACGCACACGCACACACACACGCACACACACAGAGTTGTTTCCCATCTCCAAGTCCTGAGTCATGCTGTTGTTCCGCATCTTCTGGACGGTGGCCCAGACTGGTCTCTGGTTCCCTGTGGATATTTGACAAGCATCCCCCCCCCCACAATCCTTTACCTTTCCTTCTCTCCTTTCCTTCCACCCTCCATCAGCTCTCCTCTGTCAAGCCGATCCCCAGATACGAACAAAGGCAAATGCAGAGGGACGTTCCTTGTTTGCCCGATACAGCTGTTGAAAAACCATCAGTTCCCAAACGTGCAGTGCCCCACATTTGGGACATGCATGGCGTTTTAATTCCTATCACTCACCACTCAGCCCCAGTGGATTTTTGAGCATCCTAGTTTTTGAACTAGGCTGATTACGTTATTTAATTTTTCTGTCACAGGTCGCCATTTCCACCGGGCTTTGCTGACATGCATTCATTTAAACAAACAAACACAAAACAAACTCAATCTTCAAAAACACTTTCTTCACCGAGTTCTTCTTCTCTGTTTGTCCCTTAGGGACGTGTTTTGGGTCAGCTCTCTGTGTAAACTATCTCTACCTCTCTGCAGACTCTAATCTAACCCACACACACAGTTCAGTGTGAATGTGTATGCCACCATATTAGTCTTGAAATTGGATATGTGGAATAAAAGGACAGCGATATGGCTCTCTCCCTCAGGGCACAAATTACACTGCAGTCTCCAACCAAAACATGAGCAACTGCTGAAAGCAATTTCTGAATGAGCCAAAAGCAATGGCCGATTTCATCATTTGAATAGCTGGCCCAGTTGTTTTTAATGGATCCATAAGTACTGTAGCCACATTGTGGAGATAAAAGCAGAGAGCCAGCTGGCTCATTTCTCTAAAGTATTGCAATGCAGAGAATAATTTAGATCAAGGATTTCTCTGCAACCAGAACTAACTCCTCTTCCCTTCCTTCTTCTTCAGATACAAGTTTATTCGCCGACGAGTCATCTGGCTAATAGGACAGTGGATCTCTGTCAAGTTCAAGTCTGACCTTCGACCTTTACTCTACGAGGTCATCCTGAGCCTCATGCAGGATCCCGACTTGGTGGTAAGGCAGCTACAGGCAACTGTCAGTGTCTCTTTTTTTTTTTAGGCAAACTGCTTATTATGGCTGGAGGAGCAGCTTCCCCCAGAAAACATTTGATTGGTAATGACTGAGTGAAAGTGCACCGTCAGCGACACGAACACAGTTCTCAGCTTAACAACTTGGGATCACGGCTATTATGCTGCCGACGTTCTCCAAACAAAGTCAAACATAGTTAGTCGGGGATTGCGGAAAGGTTTTGCCATCAGATGTGTCAACATACTATTTTGTATTTTCTTTGTTCTCTTTTACGGAGACGATTTATTTGAATAGTTTTGATTAAATAAGCTAAACTTTTTATTTACTCATAAACATTTCTATTCAGCCTTGGCCTTGATGAACTGGTGTGTGATCCTATTTGTGGAAACGTGGGTATTATTATAGCCTCGTCATCCTCCATTCAAATTGCATTTCGCCATCCTTGGGTGTCGCGCCTCATGAGCCATGCACTTGATTGATGTGTTTTCTTTTAACAGAATTTGCATGAAGGAATGTGGAAAAATCCCATGCATTATTTACAATGCAGTTCAAAATAATCTCACCATTAGATTGAACCGTTATGAGGAGCTGGGTTCAATCGCTCTGCGTCTGACTGCCTCTCTTACCTCAGACTCCATCTTTGTGTGGAGGAGCTTTTAGGTGCGTCTTTGGTCGCATTCCTCTTTGTTGTAATGCACATAGAATGTGATCATAATGTAATTAAGATTATAATGTAATCAAGATGATCATACACATATGGCAGAGCCCACTCAAACACCGTTCTCTGATCTTATTTATGTGATGGATGGAAGCATCCTAATATTAATTAATAATAATTGTATGTCTCCAGTTATGGAATGTATGATGCATCATCCATTCTGGGTACTTTGTTTAAATTAAGGGTACAGGAGCACACATAGTGACACTAACGATGTATAGATGGGTCTGTAGCACCCTCATTTTCATTTCACAGCCAATTGCACTGAAATGGAGCCCGACGCCACGGGTCACATTTTATTACTTTGGCTTTATCTTAAAATGATTTGCAGGCAGCTACAGTGGAATTAAACTTGTGTATGTAGCATTATATTCAATTAGCCAGGTATCGTAGGAATTGCACATTCAGTGGCTCATTTGTAAGTTCTTCTTTATCAAACTTACATGTCACATTGGTCTCCAGCATATGATTTTAATTTTATTGCATTTAAATGTGGGCAAAAACTGTATATTCTTCATTGGGTTTCCTTTTCCCCCCCGAGTGAAGCCACACGCATATGGAGATTATTCCATAAGACCAATTATTTCCGTTACTACTGCAACCGTGGTCTTAGTTTGAGCAGCTCACCAAAGAATAAAGTGACATCAATTTATTTCATCAATATATTTATTTATATTAGTGATGCAATTGTTAAAAAAAAAAGAAAAAAAAGTCATAGACTAAACAACATAGACAACACTGTCATCATAAACAAAAAAATGGACTAACCAACATCAACATTGTCAGCATCCTCATCAAAGAATAGCACCAATATCTCTACTACTACTACTAGTACTACTACTACAACAGAGTACAGAGTACTACTCTTACAGTTTCAATGGTCTTTCTTCACACACGCTCGCTGTTAGATCACAGACCAGCTTATCAATCTCGTCGTGGCTCCTGATCAATATTGTCCGGTTCAATTAGAACCTCTTGGGCAGAATGAATTATTGATCATAAACTTTGAATGGGCTAATGGAAAACAAACTGCCCTCTATCTATCAGTCCCATTGGTTATCAATATCTCTATTGCTCTTCTATAGCCTTCTTGTTCAGATGGAAAGTGTTCCCCCCCCCCCAAGGTATCCGTTATAATTATCTGACATTTCAGTTTCTGTCCCTCAGTGAAAGCAGAAATCGACCAGAGAAACTGAAGAGTGGTAGTTTTATTGAAAATGGTCAATTGACTGCGTGTGGGCGAAATGATTTTCGGTTGCGCTTTAAGTGACCTGAATCACATCATTTAATGACAAAAAGTTGTTTAAACTGTTTCCTTTGATTTCCTGAAAACGACACTTATTGAATGAGAACTCTCTTAATTAAGGATGTGCTTCTTTGTGGCAAAGAGAACTCTTAATCCCTGACTCTACGGCAGCTCGCCTGACTTCTTCAATACATTTTTCTTCTCTTGTAACTGCCCCAGCCCCGTGTTTTGCACATTTATTAAAGATTAGTTTGTTCCATGAATTTATCTTAAACTAAATATCCCTAATTTAAAACATGTCATTAAAGATACTAACCGGCTGCCTCCAGAAAGATAATATCAGAGTTTGGTGCCTTAATGACGAAAGCTTGATCGCCTGGCGTCCATTTAGGGGTCTTAAACAACACTTATGTTTGTAGGGAGTTATGAGCTGTGTAACACTACTCCTGTTCCTTAAATGTGATTAGTGGAGTCTTTAAATGAACCCGTTAGTGGCTAAACTAAATGTATTGTGCTCTTTCTTCCTGAGGAGTCTGCAGCGTTTTGTGTTAATTCAAGTCTAATGACGGTATGTTTTGCAAGGCGGAGGATGAATTGAAGGTACAATCCAGATTTTTAAATTAAAAAAAAAAAAGTTTCGATAGGTTTGTTTTTAGAAATGGTTTAGTTTTTGGTGTTTTTCTTTATTTACAGTTTATTATCAAAGATACTTTTGATAAATGTAGATAAGAGGTTTGTATGCGAGATGGATCATTGGCATCCATCAATGACATTCATGAGCCCAAGCATAGATCACAGATGCCAGTTGCTTGCAGCCTTCTATTGTGTCGGTTTTTCTATCCTCATTTCCGCCAATACATTCTCCTTTTCTTTCTTCACAGCTGTAGTCTGCTATGATTTTTTATTTTTTTTTGCTCAGTTTCTAAGTAAAGGCAAAAAAATAAAATAAAAAATGATCTCAGTGGCAATTTTAACTCCTTCTGTTTTCGGGGCATTTGCATTCCCAGTGGGAGGCAGTAATATTTTCAAGAATTGGCTGTTAAGCCAGCTTTGACGACATCAAGCTGTGATGTTTCAGTCAACAGTTTTTCCCATTTCTGCTCACTTATCCATGACTGCTTGGAGGCTTTGAGGCGTCCTAAATATGGAGCCCTCTCCATCATGTTTTTAGTTACTGTACGGTAAATGCACTATGCTGACTGGCATTGGTTATTATGATTAATACTAGGAGTTGTGAATTGTAATGTGCCTTTCTTAGGGTCAGAATTTGTTGATTGCTTTGTCTCTTGTCTTCGTGGTTGATGTCTATTACGAGTCGATGAAACGTTGACCCACTCCGCTACGATTGTGCGGGCGTTACCAGCTCACCCGCTGTGTGAGCGGACCGGCTACGTAGACGACACGGCTCAGAATGCCGTGACTGCACTATATCTTTACATGGCAAATAGTTTGCTGCTATATTAATGTTCTGGTTTTAGAATTTAGCACCTTTTTAATGAGTAGTTGCCAAGTTGGATTCAGTGAGGTGATTCAACTTCAAATCACTGTTAAATTCAGTTTGAACCTGCTGTTTGAGACTGAATAATAATAATGAGAGAGAGAGAGAGAGAGAGAGAGAGAGAGAGAGAGAGAGAGAGAGAGAGAGAGAGAGAGAGAGAGAGAGAGAGAGAGAGAGAGAGAGAGAGAGAGAGAGAGAGAGAGAGAGAGAGAGAGAGAGAGAGAGAGAGAGAGAGAGAGAGAGAGAGAGAGAGAGAGAGAGAGAGAGAGAGAGAGAGAGAGAGAGAGAGAGAGAGAGAGAGAGAGAGAGAGAGAGAGAGAGAGAGAGAATATCGTCGACACTTTACTGTGGAATTGAAATGCAGTTTCTCTCATTAGTGTTTGAATTACCAACAAGGCCGTGTGCAGCATTACTAAAACATTATTCTGTATTTTATTATCTTTCAAACATTTTGGAAATTTGTCCATCTCTAAATCAAACTGTCTATTCAACTTAAAGCCATTTAGTATCTTGAATGGACATTTTACTGTTTCCTTCTCATCGTCTTATTTGGACACAGGAAGAGTGTTTTAAAGTGATTGTAAATGGAGGGCAGTTAAGCGAGTTTGTCAGTTTAAATCGAGATTATCAATGACTTGGAGGCTTTCGTGTCTCTATGAATAAATTAGCAAATTTCTGCCATGCTGTTCATCTTAGAGAGAAGATAAGTTTGTCTCTGCCTTGTTGAGGACATTACCAAGCATGTTACATTTGTTGTATAAAGGAGTTACACAGATTCCATATGGATTATGCAAATAGTTCATATACAGTGGGTACGGAAAGTATTCAGATCCCTTTAAATTTTTCACTCTTTGTTTCATTGCAGCCATTTGCTAAAATCAAAAAGGTTCATTTTATTTCTCATTAATGTACACTCAGCACCCAATCTTGACAGAAAAAGACAGAAATGTAGAAATTTTTGCAAATTTATTAAAAAAGAAAAACTGAAATATCACATGGTCATAAGTATTCAGACCCTTTGCTCAGTATTGAGTAGAAGCACCCTTTTGAGCTAGTACAGCCATGAGTCTTCTTGGGAATGATGCAACAAGTTTTTCACACCTGGATTTGGGGATCCTCTGCCATTCTTCCTTGCAGATCCTCCTTGTGATCTTTGGGTTCTTCTTTACCTCTCTCACCAAGGCTCTTCTTCCACGATTGCTCAGTTTGGCTGGACGGCCAGGTCTAGGAAGAGTTCTGGTCGTCCCAAACTTCTTCCATTTAAGGATTATGGAGGCCACTGTGCTCTTAGGAACCTTGAGTGCTGCAGAAATTCTTTTGTAACCATGGCCAGATCTGTGCCTTGCCACAATTCTGTCTCTGAGCTCCTTGGGCAGTTCCTTCGACCTCATGATTCTCATTTGCTCTGACATGCACTGTGAGCTGTAAGGTCTTATATAGACAGGTGTGTGCCTTTCCTAATCAAGTCCAATCAGTTTAATTAAACACAGCTGGACTCCAATGAAGGAGTAGAACCATCTCAAGGAGGATCAGAAGAAATGGACAGCATGTGAGTTAAATATGAGTGTCACAGCAAAGGGTCTGAATACTTATGACCATGTGATATTTCAGTTTTTCTTTTTTAATAAATTTGCAAAAATTTCTACATTTCTGTTTATAAATAAAATGAACTTTTTAGATTTTAGCAAATGGCTGCAATGAAACAGAGTGAAAAATTTAAAGGGGTCTGAATACTTTCCGTACCCACTGTAAATGTGTTTTTAATGACTCAATTTCATATCATATTCCATGGAAGCGTAGCCGTAGATCTTATAATTTACTCTCTAGAAGGGAAGTAAGGGCTTTTGTTGCAAGTGTAAAATATAGATGACATACGCTCATTTGCCAAAACCATGTTAAAGTTTGATCACTGCAGTGTTATTGCATGTTTTGGACAGATGGCATCACATGCAGCCTCGGAGTCGTCATCCAGTTTAAAGCTGAGATCAGTAACTTTGCCTTTATGCTACTTTGCAGCTGTGGCAGTTTGTGCACTAAAGACGTGGAAGTCGTTTTTTTTAACTTGCTACTTATTTAAATCGTTCACTTCAAAATCAGGAAACTATGCCGGCTAGTGAAGTGTGATACTAGTGAGTTTATGCTTTGCTTTGATCCACAAAATTATGAGCACGGTGCAAAATAAGTAACATCCAGAAAGCTTGACGTACCTTTTGAAGTGAATTGATTGCCGTGAAAAGTATGAAGACCAACTCCAACCACTTCAATGGAGACAGCTTGTGTGTTTATAAGAGACTAAACCACAAATACGGCTGTGTTAATGATTTATGAATTGAAAACAAATTTTCTTCCTGCAAATGTATGCTGTCGTCCAAAATAACACAATTATGATCTAGGGCAGGGATGCTCAACTTGCTTTGCCTGTGGGCCCCTTTTGCAGCCAGTTAATAAACAAACATTGAAAATGTTTATCAGATAAAATGAATAAACTTTAAATGGCCCATAACTCATCTTTCTTGGAAATTTGTTATTTTCAAATGAATATGTGCAAGTTCAGAGCTTAACCTGAAACTCTGTTGGGGGTCTGGGGATCCTCCCCTGCAATTATTATTATTTTTTTAATTTAAAGCTACTACAAGGAACTTTCATCTTGTTGATTTTTGCAGCCGCTGTGCGCCGTCGGAGCTTCTGATTGGAGGTTGAAGGCTGCAGTGAAGCCGTATCTGGGTCCGTGCGCAGCGGGCTGGTTGCTACAGAAGGGGTTAAGCTATGCAATTAGAAAGACTTGGAAAGACCAGGGTATGGGTCATAGGACATAAAGACTTAAGAAATAATGTAGCTGTGGTAGGAAATTAAGATAAAAGTTAAATACACCTGAAGGTATGTGGACTAAAATGGCATTACAACACTTGCAAAGACCTTTCATAGTTTGAATAGTGGTGGCGCACACACACACACACACACACACACACACACACACACACACACACACTGACCCTCACTTATCCAGCCATAACATGGACATTTCCACCTCCGTCTCTCTGACACAGCTAGATTGCACTGTTTGAATCTGTGAGGGTGGAGGGGACCGCTGCTGCGTTCAGCTATTAAAAGCTTTTGCTATGGCGAGAGCTCGCTGTGGTCTTTCTGAGGCTGCCATTAACGGAAAGTGTAATTATGTTTTTTTTTACGTTTGGTTGAATTGCACTATGTGCAGCTGTGGCAATCTTCTTCTGTTCATGTTTATGTATTTCTGTATTTCTGTTGCTCTCGGTCTGTTTTTTCTTCACTTAGTTCACTAACAAACTCAGTAAGTCTTTTCTCTCTCTAGCTTTGACTAACGTTACAATCCAGATGTGCTGATAAAGGCTTCATTTCAATATGCTTTTCAAAATTAACTGTTTGTATCTGTTATTTTCTCAGGTGCGGATTGAGACGGCTACAACCCTGAAGCTCAATATCCTTCTTGTACTTATATTATTAGTTCTTAGGTACGCCAAAGCACATGAAGAATGTTTTAGTGAGTGTGCTGATGAAGCAGTTTGATTTCATCCTTAACTCACGATCACCCGTTGACGACTTTGAGTTCCGGACAGAGCAATTCCTCCCAGTGAGTACAACGTGGAAATTACTATGTATGCTTTTAATTCAGTGACGAGTAGGGTAAACACATCGCAGTATTCAATGGACACATTTCCCCCTTTTTCCAACCCTTAAATTCTCCTTTCTTCGTTTAGTACCTGGAGTCTATCTTCGGGCTGCTCTTCCAGTTGTTGCAGCAGGTGACTGAGTGCGACACTAAGATGCAGGTGCTCCATGTCATCTCCTGTGTCATCGAGAGAGTTAACATCCAGGTGAGATTCGAGATATCAAAAATACAACTATTTGAAACCATTCGTTGCCTATAATTTCTTTACAACCATCAGTTGCAGTATGTGAAGTCAAGTTGAGTCAAACTCGCAGTGTCTATGACCGAGCCCGTGTGTTGGTCTCAGGCAGCAACTTCCGGGTCTGAAAAGGCAAGCCAATGCAGAAGGGCCTTAAACTTGCATTTGTTCTGCTGGCCAGCAGGGGGCGACTCCTCTAGTTGCTATAGAAGTCTATGAGAAAATGACTCTACTTCTCACTTGATTTATTACCTCAGTAAACATGAGTTAATGATCTCATTTAAAAGTGTCAATTCTTCTTCCATACAGCATGATGTTCATTATAGAGTAAAATAAAGACAATAAAACAGGGTGTGCTTTAGGGCGGGGCTACCTAGTGATTGACAGGTCGCTACCGCATCGTTGCCCGGTCTGGGAGTTGTCCATGTTTTCATCTCACAACCTTTTGTGTTCAGTTCATGAAAGTTAATTATAACATTTTCATCGCCCCAAAATGTCTCTTTTTTTAGGGTTCAGTCGTGCTTAGCTCCACCCTCTCGTGTCACCTCTGGTTGCAAAAAGCCAAGATGGCGACATGACTCGAGGCTTCTAAAGAGCAGTCCACAAACCAATGGGAGGCGTCACGGTGACTACCTCCCCTTCCTGTATACAGTCTATGGTTGGACATCTGGGGAGATATATTCTGCAGCTGCTTGGTGAAGAATCGCACAAATTGTGGTCATCGATTTGCACTCTGCAGGGGACACGTGAAGCTGTAAAACAAACAAACCACAAGACTGATACAAACCATCCGTCATCCTGCCCAAGCCCCAGACCCCCAAAGATGAAATAATCCTGTCCTCAACAGTTAGCTAAACATTGATGATTTGTCACATCCTGAGACACCACAAGGCAGCCCTTGTTCGGACGTGCGATCTCTCATTTACGGCGATGACACAGTCTCCCGTCTGCCACAGCAGTGCTTTTGTGGCCATATGGATTTTTATTATTTTCTGAGCATCCAATAAGTCGTTCTAATCCACTTAACTGCCAACCCTTAAACACTGACCTTCCTCTTGACCCCCCCAGGCTCTTTTCATATCCGTTTAAGCACCTTCTTTTAAACGTTCCCTTGACTTGAATCTTTCACAGAAATGGCTTTTATCCTTGTGAACTGTCAGTCTGGTTAAGTCGGCCTCACTCGTTTGGCCCTGGCTCAACTTCTAGAGACAGTGGAAGTTCCATTAATATTCTAACTCTTCTCACAAGGGACTTCAAACCCACAGAGAGTGGCGGCAGCTGTGAAAAGTAGACGGCGAAACCACGAGTGCAGCTTGTGTTGAAATGAACATGATGACAGATATGAGATTTAGCTGCTTTCTCTGCTTTCAGTGTCACAGAAGTCATCCTAGGCTGGTTTGTGCGTTTTTCTCCCTTTTTATCTTTCTCCTCAAGGCTGTATGTGATATTTCATTTTTACTGTTCCCTCTGCCCCAAGCCAACTTCTTTTTATAAAGGTGTAATGGCGCAAAGAAATCCCAGTGTGGGGCCTGCCGCCCGGCCACATAGACGCTTCAGGCTATACGAAGGGATTGGCACGAGTCGGCACCAAAAAAAAGGGCAGAAAACTTTTTGAAGTGCGTTTTTCAGTCACTTGAAACATCTGGGTGTAGAGACACCAAGTGGATGTCATCACCTGTGTGAATCTTCAAAATGTGACTGCACACTGTGTAATTCAGGTGCAGTTGTACATCAGAGTACAGCACCGAGGAAGACGTTTAGAAAGTAACTCAGGAAAGAGAGAAGAAGAATGCATCCGGCCCAGTTTTGTTATGGAGGTTGCTGTCGTATGGCGCATGGGCTCAGATAAGATGCGTTGGTATAAGATCAACTGTGGACATGGGCGTCACCTTTTTCTTGAAGCTGGTATATTTTTAAAATGCGTACTGAAGAATGATAATGTTACTTTACACACTTTTTAGCTCTGATTGTTGTTGCTGTAGCTGTTCTACAAACACACACAATCGTTTGTAAGCCAGATCGGTTTCCATGAGCGCTTTCACAGACTGTGTGGTTGAGGCATCAAGAGATCACTCAAAATATATTCTGTATTTTCAGCAGCCTGTCCAGTAGTTTCTTTTCACATCTGTTCCACTGAGGCATGTTTTGAAGCAGCTAATTTTGGTTGAGAGTGGCATAGGATAAGGGACTCTTAAAAAAACAAACATACAAAGCTTTGTGGGGAAGCGTTACATTAACTGCTGTATGCCGAATGTTACCACACTTTCAGGCCAAGTAAGCTTGCTCTGCTCGAGTCGTTTCTAGGTGTGTTCAGGCATCTGAGACTGGAACAATTTTCCCAAATATGACTTTTATCATCTGCATCATCCACAGTAGACTCGTAGTTAAATATTTGAACTGTGTTGGAAGATGCTGGCTTTAATCTCGCGGTGTGTGTTTTTGCTTCTTATTTTTCATTCCCCCTCTGCTTCAGATCCGGCCGTACGTAGGCTGTCTGGTGCAGTACCTGCCGCTGCTCTGGAAGCAATCCGAAGAGCACAACATGCTTCGGTGTGCCATCCTCACTACGCTCATCCACCTGGTCCAGGTATGGTGCACCCTCAACTTTTCACTGTTGGTGCATAACGTTAACGAAGGCACACAGACGCTCAGTGTTCATGCACTGAATCGTTCTAGTCTGCCAAGCAGAATCCACTGAGTGTGTTATGTCTATGCACCACCTGCAGGCAGTGAGCGTTACAGCTGCAGTGTTTCTCCTGTTCAGCTGTTAACTTTGTGTGTGTGTGTGTGTGTATTTTAAGCTGTCCACCTGTGCCACCTGTTGGCACAACAAACCTCCGTAAATGTCAACTACCTAAATTTAAATGCCGTTAAGCTAGAAACACCAAACATTGTTGATTAGAAGGGAAATGAAAAACTAATTGGAGAATGTATCATCTGTGAAAGGCTTTCCTAGACTAGACAGCACTGTTGAGCAGCTCAGATCTAGATGTTCGTCTTTTCATAGCGTTGATGTCAGATAGAAATGTACTGCTTGAATCAGCTGCCTTAACAAACTCACCACTCGCATTGTTTTTGATCCACAACAGACATTTGGTTGGCCCATTAACAAAACTATAGAAATAAGCCAAACAGCAGCAAAACGCTATTGCAGGGAATACAACTGAGGTTCAACTTAAAGCATGGCTCTGTGGGTTACAAATCTCCTTCAATTTCAAGTGTGTTATGTTTATTGTTCATAGAGAGTGGACTTGATGACAGGTGGTACTGTTCTGTGGATCCCGCACTAAGTGTGGTTTTACTTGTCTGGCCACATTTTGCTGAGGCTGACTTCCAAAATGTCTGCTAGGGAGACCTGGGTCAGGCGCATTTGTGACAACAATTTCAATATATTTCTTTTCACCTGCCAGAAAATTGTGACTCGACTGGATAAGGCCACCTGGGGAGACGCTCTGTCTGGCTTTCATGCTTTGTTATTCTCACCCTCAGTTGCTCACAGTGTATATATTTGTGAGCCACAGATAAAGACGTATTTCTTTGCTATTTAGCAGTGTTAAGCGTCAGGTGCAATGTAAACATTCTGTTGTGTCCGTGGGGCAACTTGTATAATACTTTATTTGCAATTATTTTGCTACAATATCAATCAGTTCTATCGCTGAAGTTAAGAGAAAGTAGCCGGAGACAGAAGCTCCGTTCCCCCAGAGCATCGGAGCAGCCTGTCTCAGCCGGCAGAAAGATTTGGACCTCAGTGTGACTGCCGCTACATTACTTCACAGTGGGAGATGAAACGCTCCGTGATGAGAGGCGCACTCCCTTTGAAAGACTAACACGAGTACACATCTGGCAAACCGTGGGAGGCACTGAAGGTCCACAGCCGAAGGGGCTTGGATTAGAAAATCGTGGAACCACCTACCAATGTAGATTTTTAATATAATGCTGACGTTGAAAAAAACAAAAAAGTCTGGTTGAAGTTCTAAAGTTCCAACTTGGTTCAAATGAAGACGCACTGTTTGTTACATAAAACTCATAAAACAACTGGTATACTGTAAGCTGTGGATGCACATTTGATCTTTTTGTTAATTTGCGTTAATCAGTCCTAAAATCTTTAATTGTGAAGGTGAATTCTATTATAGTGTCGTATAGAAATGCAACTAACAACATTTGTCGAGGTGAGGGTAAAGTCATTTATTTTGCCATTAATCAGTTATCACAGTATGTTGAGTATACTGAATGTAGCCAAATGGATAAAGTCTGCTAATAATAATGAAAATATTACAGCAAAAATAGAAAAATGTGTACTGTTAAACTCTTTCATACTTTCCCCACTGATAGAAATGAGGAGTGAAACAGGAGAATTTGAATGCTGCGCATACATTTCATCCAGCACACAAAATACTGGATGACCAGATATTATTCCACAGAGAGAGTCTTCTAACAATCAATCGGGACTGAGTGTATGTAGTGTGCTGTATAGTAAAGTGTGATGGAGAGGAATAGACAGGTTGTATTCTGGCTTTCAGCTTCAATAAGAGGCTGATGCTGATGCTGATAAGAGGCTGATGCTTTTTTAAGAGACCAATGTAATTAAATCTATCCACTGTGTTTGATGTAATCTGCTTTCAAAATGATTTGAGTTTTTAACTGTGTTCCCAGCGGCGCTGTCTCTGGCCGTTCTACGTCAGTAAAGAGCAACGTGACACAGTAGAGATCAGGATGACCGTCACCCATCGTCATCTGACATTATAGCCACATGCGTCCAGTACATGTGAAACAAATGGGCCTGTGCGTTTCCACTTTATTAGAAATTCTTCCCAAAGGAACATTACGTCATCTCTTACTCACCCCAGTGCAATCTGACATGTCATTAAAATGTGTATGACCCATAGAAATAGAATGAGGGCAGAACAGACGTTTCCCTCACCAACAGAGCAGGAAGGTCAGAGACTCGTATGTGTAGCGTTGCCACCCAAAGAGCTGTGAGCTCACACTGTTTCTATGCTCCATGCACAGTGACGAGCGACAGTTTTTTTTGATGACCACAGCAAACGGTTAAACGTCTGTCCTCCTCTCGTTCTATTTTCATGGTATGACCATCATATGGACATTGATCTAGATCGTGCAGTTGCACCTGAGCCTTTCATCAAACTATTGAATGGTGCTTTAAAAGAGCGATAAAATGTACATAAAAATTCCCTCAACAGATTTTGCACCTTAAGGCGTGAATATAGCAACGAAACATAGGAACAAAAAGCCACTACTTCTGATACCTTGTTATTGAAAGTGGGAACAGTTGCTCACGCCCTGCAGCGTACTTGCTGTGAGACATGCATCTTACATATTGTAAGAACAAGGTATGCTCTCCTGCAGGTAGTGCAGCATGGGGACAGGGTGCTCTCTCTGTCAAGATGAGCCAGAGCATTTGAATGTCGGGGAACACCCATTACGCCAAAGCACATAAAGTGCAGTTCTTGAAGCCCTCCACTCTGCTTTTTTTTTTTCGGGTTTCCCTAATTTGGCATTGACTCTTTTTTTTTTTTTGCGTCTGGTTGTTCTCACAGGGCCTGGGGGCAGAGTGTAAGAACCTGTACCCGTTCCTTCTTCCTGTCATCCAGCTAAGCACCGATGTTTCCCAGCCGCCGCATGTGTATTTGCTGGAGGATGGACTGGAGCTCTGGTAAGGACTTGCACGTTGCATATGCTCTACACATTTATAAATTATAGAACGGAACCGATGCAGACTTTTTTACGAGGAACTTGGTGATGTCATTAACTCCCTCGCATGTCAGACCACACTCGCTCACACACGACATCCATACTATGACTATAGCTGTCTTTCTCTCTCTGTCTCTCTGTCTCTGTCAACCTCTCCAGGTGCACGATGAAGCGGTTGATAATTCATGCGCCTCACGATGCCTTTATGTTATTGTTTTGGTCAACATTAAGATATCTCAAGAAGCTGCTGCTTACGCTCACTTTTGCAAATGCCTTACAACCGCAAAAGGTTTGGTGCAGCAGAGGAGAATTTGCCGGGTTGCCCATCATCCCT
The DNA here is from genome assembly GCF_050575085.1 of Anarhichas minor. NCBI lineage: Eukaryota > Metazoa > Chordata > Actinopteri > Perciformes > Anarhichadidae > Anarhichas > Anarhichas minor. Next base: position 7,743,225 of record NW_027466471.1, on the reverse strand, counting down.
TGTGTTTTTTTCCCCTATTAGTCTGTGAAGCATTCAATCAGTCATGCATGGCTCTGCTTTTTGAGTAGTTGTAGGTGAAATCCATCAACCTTTATTTTGGGTTTTTGATCATTGAGTGTTTCCTATATGTATTACGTATAACATCTCAGTAAGGTTGTTCAGTTTAGAGACACACACGTACACTTAGTAGCAGTGAGCACGTCAGTAGATCCTATTGAATAAATTACTTTGACAATCCGCTGCTGTAGAGAACTGATTAGTTATCTTGTTCATAAAATGTTTTCTTTTTTTTTTAAACCCAACCCATTATAAGTTACAAGAGCCCATATAACTGTATAAAATGGGACTTTTTCTTTTTGTTTGAGAACTGAATGTGTGAAACTGTCGACTTTGTGTCAGTATGCTCTGATTAATTAACCAATCATCCCATTTGTTTCTTTTTATCAGATTTTGCATTACACTGAGCCAAAGCACTAACATTGCCTTCCTCTGCCTCCTTCTTTTCCCTTTTACACCCACTTCACCACGTATTATCTCTCTCCGCCTGTGATGCCCATGTTCTCTTCTTCTTTCTGCCTCTGTAATTTGTCCTGCTGTACCTCTCTGCCCATTTTCTGTTGCCGCCTCTAATCTATATCTTCTGTTCTGCTTTCTCCCAACTTTCCCCACTTTCTGTTTTATTCTCTCCTTTGCCCTCTCTCTGTCTCTCACTTCTAATTCTTTATTTTTTTTTTAACTTTAACTTCCACCTGCTCTTCTCTCTTCCCTCCCTCTCATCATGCAGGTTGGTGACTTTGGAGAACAGCCCCGCCATCACCCCGGAGCTGCTCAGAATTTACCAGAACATGTCAGCTTTGCTGGGTGAGCTCACATGAGATTTCTTGCTGTGTGTATGTGTGTTTCTACTTGAGTGTGTGATGTGCATGCAAATGAGTTTGGATTTTTTTTTTCACACACTTTATGGAGTTTAGCATTAACATATAAATTGAATTAGTGGTCGGAACGAGGAAAGGTATCACAATAGCACGATAGAATTGTGCTTCTATGATGCATTTTGTATTTGCAGTTTGATGAGCATACGGTCAAATTCTGGCTTCCTGTAACGGGATATGCGTTTGATTCTGTGTGTGGTTCAGAAGAGAGACACAGAAAACATTTCACCACAAAACAGCGAGAGGGGGAAGAAGCTGGGCAATCTGAAAGAACGTACCTGCGTTATGTGATCAAATACTTTTAAATCACGGAGAGGCCGAGAGAACGAGGACAGAAAAGTTGATGCAATCCACGGACATGGACTTAACTCATCATTTTATCACTTCTGGGTAGTGTAGCATTCAAAGATCACAGTTGTGGCATTGCGGTACCCTCAAGGCAGCAGTGCCACAGCTCTGGGTCTGAAGGCAGCTGAGAGTGGTGGCATATTGAATGGAACTGGCTGGATGATTTATCGCAGGCCGGGAGCGTTGGGACACCTCACTTACTGGTGCGCGTGTGTGTGTGTGTGTGTGTGAGAGATGAGGAACAGTATTGATTTGGGGCTCCTGCACATAACGAGAGAGTTGGACTAATATGAACACTAGTGTAGCCCGGCTTACTGGAGCATTTCATGTCGTGTGGATCGGGAATCCATGAGACACAGAAGAGCTAAGGGACTCAGACAGACCGTTCCAGATGGACGAATCGAGGACAGGAGATTTGTGAAACGTAACAAGCAGGTGGTGGATGAAAAGTCATGATGCAGGAAGTGAGGGCAGGAAAATTAATGACAAAGTGACTTTCTGTAGTAAAGGTTACACACGGTGGAGGGCTCTGAGGAGCTTCAGACATGGATGGATGGAAAGATGAGAGAGGCCCTTTTACTGCCATCTGGTGCTGAACAGAAAAGGTAAACAAAGGCTACGAAAAGTAAAGGAGACAGTTTTTTTTTTGTTTTTTTTTTGTTAACAAAGCAGCACAACTAATAAGGTTTACTTTGAGACCATTCACAGGCAATTACACACAGATGAGCCTTTAGTGCCCTTCTTTGCTCCTCTTCCAATGAAGAAATACTCCCCAGTTCAGATTTAACCGATGCTATCGCAGCATCTACGCTAATCTCCTCCGGAGCAGCCATTGTTTTTGAACAAACAGTCGCTTCTCTGTGTCGTCTCCGTCATCTCACACACACCCAAGCCCCGTTTGTAGCCACCAGCAGCTCCTCGCATGACGCCGACTGGTCCGTGCTCTGAATTACCGAACACAAACGCATCACTGTATCTTAGTGGGTAGAGCTTGTCACTGAAATGACCGAAGCTGGTCCACATTAAAGGTCAGTCCACTTTAGGTGGGCCTGGGTCGAAGTTGTTGCTAACTTTGATGCTAACCCGCTTCGCTGTATTCAGCGGGTCGCAAGGAAGGCACAAGAACATGGCTTGGGTCTGGAGGAGTTGTAGCATTTATTCACCTTTAACTAGCCTAAACTATACCCAGACTGCACTGCTTCGTTCACAGCACGTGGCAACTGCTCGTTCAGGAAAGTGAAGCCAATGCAGAAGTGCTTTAAACATTGCATTCTTCCTAATGCCAGCAGGGCGCGACTCGTCTGGTTGCATAAAGAAGGCAGATTGTATAGAAGTCTCTGAGAAAACGACCCTACTTGATTTGTTACCTTTATTATACACGTTATAAGCATGAGTACCTCAATATAAACACAGCCTGATGTGTTAGGACCTTGTGCCCATGTCCACCGTGGTCTAGAGTACCTCATGGAAATAGTGACCCGATTTTGCCTACTATTATCATCACCACCCGCCCGAGAGACGGGCAATTCTCTCCTTTTTTCAACATTTGGTTCAGTGGAAATGCTTTTCTCCAGCTGTGACGGACGCATTAAAGCAAAGCAAAGGAAAAAGCTGTCACATCTCTCCAGGTACAAGCTAACAGCATTTCATTAGTAAAGTAAAAAAAAACACAAAATGATAGTCAAAAGTATTTTGTCCCTTTTCCCAGCATTTTGCTTTTTTTTTTTAATGAGTCCGATTTGTACATTCATGACGGAAACATGCAGTTTTCACCGCAGTATCTTCCAGTTTTATATGTTGTCCTGGGTCTACAAATGGTTAGATCCTGAAGAGACATTAAGATCCTTAATGTATTTTAATCAGTCCACATTTTTGTGGTCTGAAGTGACATGTTTGTCATCTCTATTTTCCCCTCTTTAGTAACCCCTGTAACAAGTGGACTTGAATGAACCCAAATCCTGGTTCTCATCCCAAAATAAACTCTGAAGGAGTGTGGTGACATGCTGTTCTTCCACTCTTTCCTTTATCATCTTATTATCCCTTGTTATTAAACATAATCTTTTCCCTGAACAGTGGATGTTTTCACCTATGTAGCGTTGCAGCTGCACTTCGGCCTCTCTTGACCCGTCGTTCGCTCTCCCTGTGTCTCCGTCTCTTCTGTTAAATGTGAAAACGTAACATTAGCGTGTTTAAAGCACGTTAATCACACTGAATGTAAATACGGTTGTCATTGGAAGTATTAAATAGATCAATTCAAAGCTTCTGTGATGAAAGGTACAGTCACAGGTCAGAACAGTTTCAAAATCCGGTCATTTTAACACTGAACAAGAAAAAGAGTGGAGGATCATTTTACATTCAACAATCATGCATTCATTTACATATACTGATGAAAAATCTCACAGAGGAAATTTTGGCTTTTTCGTAAAACTGGCCGGTCATCATTTTTGGCTGCTTTTCAGCAGGACATTCGGCGGTTCATTTATTTGGTCCGTGGAGGGATGGGGGGGCCATTGAGAGAGTCTGGCTCGGCTTGGTGTCGCAGCTTGCCAGGTGTGTGGCCTGGCCCGCCCGATAAAGAGCCCCGCTCCGTCACTGCTAAAATGGAGCAGCAAATTCCCTAATTAGAATGTCAAGAGTCTTGCCTTGGCTAAATTGTTCGACTAGCACCGCGTCCTGTATCTCTGCCACCACGCTCTGAACCAGGACACATTTCAGCAGTGCCTGCTGCACCGACTACTGACAATGGATGGTAAGCAAGGTCGTTTTTTTTATTTTTTTTTCCTTGGTGGCATTACACTGATTAGCGCGAGCGCCGAGCAAGTGAGGGAGCTGGAGTATTCATTCATGTCCCTGCCTTTTAATAACGCTTGTTAAGAAACTCAACACGACTTGCTGTTTCACGGTGAAAGCTGTCCTGGGAAAGGACGGCGTAATGGCTCCTGAGCTGCTAGAGACAGACTGAGGAAATGTTGAGTTTCCTTTTTAAAAGCGAAGCGCAGCAACAAACATGAGGGCTTCTTAGCGAAAGTATTCTTCTAAAACATCGGGAGGTCAAGAATAAAGGTCTGTCTCTATTAATAGCTTTCAGTCTTCTTTATTATCTCAAGTTTTTTTTATTTTTTATCACGAGATTAATGGTTTAGTCTATGCAAATGTAGAAAATGGTGAAAAATAGCGTTCACAATTCACATAAATCCACTATGATGCCTACAAATAGCTTATTTTGTCCGACCAACGATGATAACCAACTTTACAATGAAGTAAAAAACAAAAACAAAAAAAAAACCTATGTTTTTGTTAAACCAAATTTTCAATCAATCGTGTCCGTACTTTCTACAGTTTAAGGTAGAAATTAGAATAAATGAGACAACTTCAGCCTGACCTTGCTGAAGTGGCTTTAAAGTAATACAGCAAAACATTGCTTCATGATCATCCCATCAGTTAGCAATTACTGGTGTCAGGCCATCCCCACGAAGATCAATGCTACTGTATTGAGCGCTTTCAGCCTCATTTTCTGCCTGTGAAAGAATGAGTCTTGCAGTTAACTGGCCAGCCGACGTGCTCCATGGATCAACCTGGACTCCCCCGTCAGAGCGCTGCCTTTTCATTACAGGCCTCTCAACTGGAAGTAATGACTGATTACAGCTCTCGCAGACGGTGAATATGTTTGGCGACACTTACTGCCGGGACGGAAGAAATTTGAATAACAATTGTTGAGGTTGATTATGTATATGTAGCAGTTTATTTAGTGTAATTCTGTGCATTCATCCTTTCTTAAAGTTTGATATTATGCTCTGTTCATCTTCGTTGTGTGTTTCAGTGCTGTGAGGACTCTGCTTCCTCATCACTGCTGCCATCTCATACATGGGAGTCTCCTATAAAGTCGATTTTTGCCACTTCATTGAATCCCTCGCCGAGCTTTTATCGCTCCTCTCATGCATGATCACTCGTCTGTGACTTTGCAAAGACTCAGTCACTCGAGCACCAATGGGAGCTGGCGTCTCATTGGCCATGTTGTTTTTAACGTTTTTGGGAGTGAGTCCTTTGTGTACAGTAAAGCAGTGGTGTCTGGTGAGCTGCTGGAGTAATTGTTTTACCCCTGGGAGTCTGTAAGGAGTTATGCTCGAATGCGGTGGCTATGCAGAAACTTATTATCAGCAGCACTCTATTACAAAACATGTTTGACTTCCCTCCAGAGGTCCTCGTTAAGTTTTCTCCATTTTCAGCTCTTAAATGAAAAAGAAATGAGCAATAAAAAGGAGAATAGTCCGTTTCCCTTTTAGATTCATGCATTTAAACCTCCAACATCGGGCTTTACTCGGCTCAAACCCTTTACATCTGGCCTGCCTGAATGTTCCCGACGAACACATCCGAGTGTCCTTGTAGTGCATCGGTAAAGATTTTGTCACAACTTCTTTGGTGTCTGTTAACTTTCCTCACTAAGCAAACATCGCCCTCCCTGTCACACACTATGAAGCAAAGAATTGGGTTGGGAGATGACCAACATTTTAAGCAGTGTCCCCACCAACGATTAGAGGCACTTCAGAGGCCGTTGTCACAGTCAGATGTGAGGCTCATTTTCCTGTTAATGTTGATAACCGGAGCGGATTGTGCAACACATGCCCAGGGCTATGAAGGATGTACTGACTAGAGCTTAATCAGTGCTTTAGCAGCTGGTTTTGTGACTATTTGATTAAAGCGGATGATGGTGTGTGTGTGTGGGGGGGGGGGGGGGCTTTGTGAAAATGTAATTGCTTTTATAATATTGATTTGGCAAAATACCCTCTTCTGTTCTAGAATGATATTCACAAGGGTTTACTCACATTGTCTGTGGCCATTCATTTGCATGGGAGAACAAAATATTAAAATACTTTTTCAATATAATTCAATCCTATCCAAATCACACTAAAGCTTCAGAAATGACCATACTTCATTCGGCACCTCTTTTGGACACCAGTCACATGTTTGTATTTAAGCAGCGGTGCTGCAATGTTGTTTGTAGAAGGGACACAATACAAGTAGACTCGCATGTAAATCATGAAAATACAGGTGAAGAATCAAGTAATATAACACACATAAGACTCTGTACTGACTGTTGGCTTGAAGCTCACTCACAAGACCCTCCCATGTTTGTGTCGTTCTGGGCCTGTGCAGTCCTACTGGTGTCATCTCGGCTCAAAGCAGCGATCTCAGATGTTGATCACCTGTCGCTGTGAGAGCTGTTCAGGCATATGCCGCCAGCTGAAGGCCACCAGTGGCCGCCTCCTCCTTTTTTTTTGTCGATTCTCTATTTGTTTCAGTTAAAGTCTGGATCAAAGCAGATGACTACTGCTTTTAGCTCCCATGCCTTTTGTAATATGAAGACATGCATCAACACGTATTGTGTTATTGTGTTTTAAATTAAACCTAAAAGCTTGTTTTAAAGCCGCACTAAACATTTTTATTTTTATTATTTTCAAATATTTTTATTTCTAAAATAACAAAAGCACATGAAGTGAATTCACAAAAAGGATTGCGCATATTTTTGCGCATGCTAAACTTGCACAAATACCATTAAAAAAAAAGGCGTGTAAAATGTGTAAATCTCGACACACCTGCAAAGAGTGAAAAGCAGCCAGAACCGCTCCACCAAGCAAACAGCGTCTCACTGCTCCGCCGCTATTTGCATGTATTTACATTTGGTAATATTAATATATTTGGTGCAAAACTGTCCCTTTTCTTTACACATGGATCATTGCAAAAAACTTCAGAAGATTGGTGGTAGCTGAGCTCATTTATAAGAGGTGTCACCGCCGCCTGTTTTTAGAAGCTTGTGAGGCATTGACTGACATTTTCTTTATTTTGCCTAAATTCATATATGTTTGAACTGATTTTCATCGGATTGGAGTTACCTTTACACTGAGAAGTTGTCATTTCCTGCTTTAAGAAATGGACTGAAATTAAGGCTAGCTTATTAGATGCTTCTGGTAATATTAAGTGAGAGGAGAAAAAAAAACATGAATGTGATTCTGTGCAGGTGCTGATGATGCAACCGCTCAATAAGTTTTACCCCCTTCCGTATTAGCAGACGCAACAAAGAGCCGCGCTGATGTACACCCGTCCTCGGCAGCACCGAGGACATGTCACGCTTTCCTTGTCTGATGACACGGCGTGTCCTTGTTCACACGCTGTTGAGTAATCTGTCGCCTTTGCTTTCTTCTCCAGTAAAATGAGCAGCCTGGCCCGACCACAGGAAAGCATATGTTCCCTCCCGATGTTCCACATGTCGGTACCCGTGCTACAGTATAGTGCACAAAAGGACAGTGGGAACATCGGAGCATTTGATGTCACTTTGACTTTTGTCGACCATCTCTCTTTGCTGTTTCTTCTCATTCTTGTTTTTGGACTCATCTTTGTAACCGACCGATCATCGTCTGCTCTCGATCTGTGCTCTGATCTGAGTTCAGCGTAATGTTGCTCTTCCCTGTGTTTGCAGTGTTGAGTGTTGATGAAGGCTGATTTGCTGACTAACTAGGCCCCTGAAATACATTGTGTACCTGCACAGATGGCGGCAGACATTATTGCCATTACCTTACTGCGGCTGGCAGATGGCTCGAGAAATCCTACTGCATACGTCGACATTAATATCGCCTGTATGAACCGGCGTTGGTTTGACTGGACCTCCTCTAGTACGACTCGGCCAGTGACTCCCAAACACACAGAGGAAGACACAGTTACGTGAGGTTTAGGTGCTTTACGAAAAACTGCGATTTCAGGAAGTTTGTTCTGAACTTTGCCTTTAGAAAGAGCGTTATGTTGAAATTCATGTTTTCATGAACCGCAAGAAGAGATCCTCTTAGGGAGATCCAAGTGTGCATTGGTCAATGAGCCATATGATTACTGCCTGAAGTCATGTTTGTGTTGCTTTATATATTTCTTTATATACCCTGTAGTTGGCATGAGAGG